>NC_081291.1:145826670-146155420 GCF_030435805.1 Mustela lutreola | reverse complement strand
AAAAATTATTTATTTATTTATTTATTTGAGAGAGAGAGCACGAGCAGGGGGAAGGGCAGAGGGAAAGAGAGAATCTCTAGCACACTCCTCACCAAGTGTGGAGCCCACCACAGGGCTTGATCTCACAACCCTGAGATCATGACCCTGAACCAAAACCAAGCATTGGACACTCAAACAACTGAGCCACCCAGGTGCCCCATCAATGACATCATTTTCAATTATCTATGTTTTCTGGTTGGATTCCAAAAAAAGAAAGAAGAAGAGGCCTACTATAGAGTACCAAATTTAAGAATAAGAAATTTCATAAGCTAAAGATAACCCTAACCCTTAAATATGTCATCCTCTTAGTTCAGTCAGGTGGCTAGATTATAGACCCCAGAGCCAGTCTGATGAGATCAACTCTATGCCTTGCTAAATGTGAAAGATCTTAGACAAGCTTTCTAGCCTATCTACACTTTAATTACCTCACCTCTATAATGGAGCTAATAGGGGTACTTGGGTGGCTCAGTTGGTTGAACTTCTGCCTCTTGATTTTGGCACAGGTCCAGATCTCAGGGTCCTGACAAAGTCTCACCTAGGGTTCCCACTCATCACAGAGTCTGCTTGGGTTTCCCACCCTCTGCCCCCTCACCCTGTTACACATGTATTCTCTCTCTCAAAAAAGTAAATAAATCTTTAAAAAATTATATAAAATAGAGCTAATAATAGCACCTATCTTACTAGGTATTAGATTTATAAGAAATTTTGCCCTAAAGTTGTATAGGGCAAAGCTTACCACTGAATTCAAACACAGCAAATAATAAATACAACTATTATTTTACTGATAAGGTATCTAAAATTTTTTCATAAAGAAGTAGCTTCTTTTATAAAAGACAAACAAGATATTGTCAGTTCTCAGTGTTGAAGGACACACATTGATACATTTGTATATGAGAGTGTGTAATTAAAAAGAAGAAAATAAAGGGTTTTTGAGGTCTACCATTAAGTCTGTATTACATGGTCATTTGCCAATTTTCACTCTGATTTGGATTCTGTCAATCAAGCAAAAATAAATGTATTAGCTTCTATATAAAATTGGTATTAAATTTATATTTTAAATTGTTTCTTAGGTGTCCTTTCAAATGAATATCATTTTGTGCATCAGAAACAAAAACAAAAACCCAATTTGCCCAGGTAAGAAGGAAAAGTTATAATAATATTGGATTGCCAATCAAGAAATATGGAGCAGTGACCCTAGGAACTATAAGTAGGATGTGGAAATTACATAGAAAACAATGGATAGGCCCACTCCTCTGACTTCCTTTGAATAGTATACTATTTTCAGTTGGATGGCTAAATATTCATTCAGGTAATTTAGAATGACAAATGCTAAAATATAGCATATGCATATTAAAGTCATCAAATGCTGTAATCAAGACACTGTGGTATTGGCAAAGGAATAGACAAATCAGTGGAACAGAGTCCAGAAAGAACCACATAAATACAGTCACTTTATCTTTGACAAGGGAGCAAAGGCAATACAGTGGAGCAGAGCAGATAATCCTTTCAAGAAATGGTTATGGAACAACATCCACAGGCAAAACAAATGAATCTAGACACAGGTCTAACACCCTTCACAAAAATTAACCCAAAATGGGTCACAAGCTTAAATGTAAAACATAAAACTATAAAACTTCTAGAAGATGACATAGGAGAAAACGCACAGGATTTGGGGTTTAGCAATAACCCAAAGCCACAGTCCATGAAAGAAAGAATTGATAAGCTAGACTTTGTTTAAATTAAAAATTTCTGCTCTGTGAAAGAAAATGTCAGGAGAGGGGGAGGAGTTAAAATGGTGGAGGAGTAGCAGGCTGAAATGACATCAGGTAGCTGGAGATCAGCTGGATAGCTTATTAATCCATTGCGAACACCTACAAATCTAACAGGAGATTGAAGAGAAGAGCAACAATTCTAGAAACAGAAAATCAACAACTTTCTGAAAGGTAGGACCAGTGGAGAAGTGAATCCAAAGCAACGGGAAGACAGACCACAGGGGGAGGGGCCGGCTCCCAGCAAGCAGCAGAACAACGGAGCACAAAATCAGAACTTTTAAAAGTCTGCTCCACTGAGGGACATCACTCCAGAGGCTAAACTGGGGTGAAGCTCACTCGGGGTCAGCGTGGCCCCAAGTCCCAGTGAGTCACAGAAGGATTTGGGGTGTCTGAGTGTCACAGAGCTCCCAGGTATTATAGCGTGGAAGCTGGCTATAGAGACAGAGCCGAGGAGTGTGCTCTCAACTTAGGGTTACCTTGAACCATAATCTGTGGCACAGACCACTGCTCTGTGAGTGGGGTCCCCACAAGATCCAGGGAGACTGCCCCTGGAAAAGCTCAGAAATCTGTGGGGTTCAGAGACTCCAGGCAGAGCTGTGTGCCAGAGACAGATTTGTTTGGTCACAGGCTGGGTGAGCTCAGTGCACGGCTGGAGGCCAGGGATACAGGAGTGATTGAGTGCTTTTCTCTGAGGGTGCACTGAGGAGTGGGGCCCTGAGCTCTCAGCTCCTCCGGGCTGGAGATTGGGAGGCCACCATTTTCATTGCTGTCCTCTGGAACTCTACAGAAAACATTCAGAAAACAAAAGCTCCCAAAAATGAACCTGAGCACATTACTTAGCCTGGCCCCTGGTAATGGAGGTGCAATTCCACCTCAAGCAAAGACACTTGAGAATCACTACAACAGGCCCCTCCCCCAGAAAATCAAGAAATCCAGCCAAGACCAAGTTCACTTACCAAGGATAACAGCAGAATTCCAGAGGAGGAGAAAGCAAAGCATGGAATTCATGGCTTTTTCCCCATGATTCTTTAGTCTTGCAGTTAATTATTTTTTTATAATTTTATTTTTTTTATTCTGCTAAAATTTTTAACTTTTACCCTTTCCTCTTTTAATGTTTAACTAGTTTATCGTAACAATACCTTTCATAGGAAAAAAATCTTTTTTGAACCTTCATTCTTATAGTCATATTTTATCCTTCATTGCATCTAACTTTATTTTTTGTATACACATAGGGTTTTTTCTTCTAAAAAATTTGGGGTACAACTTCTTCTAATAGATCAAAAATACCCTAATTCTAGCTGCAGGTTTGTTCTAGTCTCCAGCCTGAACAAATTCTCTCCACTTTCCTTTTCTTTATTCTCCCAACCAACATACTTTATCAACTCCTTTTTAGAAATTAAAAAAATTTTTTTTTCATCTTTATAGGCATATTCCATCCTTTCATTGTGTTTACCCTTATATATGTTTTTCATTCTTTAAAATTTTGGGAGGTAATTTCTTCTAAGAGACCAAAACTCTCCCCAAATTAAGTGGGTCACCCTGTTCTAGTCACCAGTCTAATATATATATATTTTTTTTTTCTTTTTTATATTTTTTCTTTATTTGTTTTCTTTCTTTCTTTTTTTTTCTGAACTTCTTTTTATCCCCTTTCTCCCCGCCCCCAAGATTTGGGGTCTCTTCTGTTTTGGTTAAAGCACAATTTCCTGGGGTCTTTGTCACCTTTTTAGTATTTTATTTTCTCATTCATATATTCTTATCTGGACAAAATGAAAAGGCAGAAAAAATCACCACAAAAAAAAAAAAAAAAAAAAAAAAAGAACAAGAGGCAGTACCAAAGGCTAGGGACCTAATCAATACAGACATTGGTAAAATGTCAGATCTAGAGTTCAGAATGACGATTCTCAAGGTTCTAGCCAGGCTAAAAAAAGGCATGGAAGATATTAGAGAAACCCACTCTGGAGAGATAAAAGCCCTTTCTGGAGAAATAAAGAACTAAAATCTAACCAAGTTGAAATCAAAAAAGCTATTAATGAGGTGCAATCAAAATTGGAGGCTCTTACTGCTAGGATAAATGAGGCAGAAGAGAGGATTAGTGATATAGAAGACCAAATGACAGAGAATAAAGAAGCTGAGCAAAAGAGAGACAAACAAATACTGAACCACGAGGGGAGAAATCAAGAGAAAAGTGACACCATAAGAGGAAACAACATTAGAATAATTGGGATTCCAGAAAAAGAAAGAGAGAGGGAAGCAGAAGTTATATTGGAGCGAATTATTGGAGAGAATTTCCCTAATATGGCAAAGGGAACAAGCATCAAAATTCAGGAGGTGAAGAGAACCCCCCTCAAAATCAATAAGAATAGGTCCACACCCCGTCACCTAATAGTAAATTTACAAGTCTTAGCAACAAAGAGAAAATCCTGAAAGCAGCCTGGGACAAGAAGTCTGTAACATACAATGGTAAAAATATTAGATTCGCAGCTGACTTATCCACAGAGACCTGGCAGGCCAGAAAGAACTACCATGATATATTCAGAGCACTAAACGAGAAAAACATGCAGTCAAGAATACTATATCCAGCTAGGCTATCATTGAAAATAGAAGGAGAGATAAAAAACCTTCCAGGACAAACAAAAACTGAAAGAATTTGCAAACACCAAACCAGCTCTACAGGAAATATTGAAAGGGGCCCTCTAAGCAAAGAGAGACCCTAAAAGTAGTAGATCAGAAAGGAACAGAGACAATATACAGTGACAATCACCTTACAGCTAATACAATGGCACTAAATTCAGATCTCTCAATAGTTACCCTGAATGTAAATGGGCCAAATGCCCCAATCAAAAGACACAGGGTATCAGAATGGATAAAAACACAAAACCCATCAATATGCTGCCTACAAGAAACTCATTTTAGACCCAAAGACACCTCTAAATTTAAAGTGAGGGGGTAGAAAACAATTTACCATGGCAATGGACATCAGAAGAAAGCAGGGGTGGCAATCCTTATATCAGATCAATTAGATTTTAAGCCAAAGACTATAATAAGAGATGAGGAAGGACATTATATCATACTCAAAGGATCTGTCCAACAAGAAGATCTAACAATTTTAAATATCTATGCCCCTAACGTGGGAGCAGCCAACTATATAAACCAATTAATAATAAAATAAAAGAAACACATCAACAATAATACAATAATAGTAGGGGACTTTAACACTCCCCTCACTGAAATGGACAGATCATCCAAGAAAAAGATCAACAAGGAAATAAAGGCCTTAAATGACACACGGGACCACATGGACATCACAGATATATTCAGAACACTACATCCCAAAGCAACAGAATACACATTCTTATCTGGTGCACATGGGAACATTCTCCAGAATATATCACATCCTGGGTCCTAAATCAGGTCTCAACTGGTACCAAAAGATTGGGATCATTCCCTGCATATTTTCAGACCACAATGCTCTGAAACTAGAACTCAATCACAAGAGGAGATTTCGAAAGAACCCAAACACATGGAGACTAAACAGCATCCTTCTAAAGAATGAATGGGTCAACCAAGAAATTAAGGAATAATTGAAAAAATTCATAGAAACAAATGATAATGAAAACACAACGATTCAAAACCTGTGGGACAGAGCAAGGGCAGTCCTGAGAGTAAAATATATAGCAATACAAGCCTTTCGCAAGAAACAAGAAAGGTCTCAAATACACAGCCTAACCCTCCACCTAAAGGAGCTGGAGAAAAACAACAAAGAGCGTCTAAACCTAGCATAAGAAGAGAAATAAAAAAGATCAGAGCAGAAATCAATGAAATAGAAACACCCCCCCCCATCAAAAACAAACAAACAAACAAAAACAATGGAACAAATCAACGAAACTAGGAGTTGGTTCTTTGAAAGAATTAATAAGATTGATAAACCCCTGACCATACTTATCAAAAAGAAAAGAGAAAGGATCCAAATAAATAAAATCATGAATGAAAGAGGAAATCACAACCAATAACAAAGAAATACAAATAATTATAAGAACATACTATGAGCAACTCTATACCAGCCAATTTGACAATCTGGAAAAAATGGTTGCATTCATAGAGACATATAAACTACCACAATTGAACCAGGAAGAAATAGAAAACCTGAACAGACCCATAACCAGTAAGGAGATTGAACAGTCATCAAAAATCTCCAAACAAACAAAAGCCCGCGGACAGACAGCTTCCCATGGGAATTCTACCAAACATTTAAAGAAGAATTAATTATTATTCTCCTGAAACTATTCCAAAAAATAGAAATGGAAGGAAAACTTACAAACTCATTTTATGAGGCCAACATCACCTTGATCCCAAAACCAGACAAGAATCCCATCAAAAAAGGAAATTACAGACCAATATCCTTGATGAACACAGATGCAAAAATTCTCACCAAAATACTAGCCAATAGGATCCAACAGTACATTAAAAGAATTATTCACCACGACCAAGTGGGATTGATTCCAGGGCTGCAAGGGTGGTTCAACATCTGCAAATCATTGTGATATAATACATTAATAAAAGAAAGAACAAGAACCATACAATACTCTCAATTGATGCTGAAAAAGCATTTGACAAAGTGCATCATCCCTTCCTGATTAAAACTCTTTAAAGTGTAGGGATAGAGGGCACATACCTCAATATTATCAAAGCCATCTATGAAAAACCCAACAGGAGAAAAACTGAAAGCTTTTCCACTAAGGTCAGGAACACGGCAGGGATGTCCATTATCACCACTGCTATTCAACATAGTACTAGAAGTCCTAGCCTCAGCAATGAGACAGAAAAAAGAAATTAAAGGCATCCAAATCAGCAAAGAAGAAGTCAAACTCTCACTCTTTGCAGATTATATGATACTATATGTGGAAAACCCAGACTCCACTCCAAAGCTGCTAGAACTTGTACAGGAATTCAGTAAAGTGTCAGGATATAAAAATCAATTCAGAGAAATCAGTTGCATTTCTTTACACCAACTACAAGACAGAAGAAAAAGAAATTAAGGAGTCAATCCCATTTACAACTGCACCCAAAACCATAAGATATCTAGGAATAAACGTAACCAAAGAGGCAAAGTATTTGTACTCAGAAAACTATGAAGTACTTGTGAAAGAAACTGAGGAAGACACAAAGAAATGGAAAAATGTTCCATGCTCCTGGATTAGAAGAACAAATACTGTGAAAATGTCTATGCCACCTAAAGCAATCTACACATTTAATGCAATCCCTATCAAAATCCCACCCATTTTTTTCAACGAAATGTAACAAATAATGCTAAAATTTATATGGAACCAGAAAAGCCAAAGGAATCTTGAAAAAGAAAGCCAAAGTTGGTGGCATCGCAATTCCAGACTTCAAGCTCTATTATAAAGCTGTCATCATCAAGACCATATGGTACTGTCACAAAAACAGACACATAGATCAATGGAACAGTGTAGAGAGCCCAGAAATAAACCCTCAACTCTATGGTCAATTAATCTTTGACAAAGCAGGAAAGAATGTCCAGTGGAAAAGAGACAGCCTCTTCAACAAATGGTGCTGGGAAAACTGGACAGCCACATGCAGAAAAATGAAATTGGACCATTTCCTTATACCACCCACAAAAATAGACTCCAAGTGGATGAAAGACCTCAATGTGAGAAAGGAATTCATCAAAATCCTTGAGAAGAACACAGGCAGCAACCTCTTCGACCTCAGCTGCAGCAACTTCTTCTTAGGAACATCACCAAAGGCAAGGGAAGCAAGGGTGAAAATGAACTATTGGGACTTCATTAAGATCCAAAGATTTTGCACAGCAAAGAAAACAGTTAACAAAACCAAAAGACAACTGACAGAATGGGAGAAGATATTTGCAAACAACATATCAGATAAAGGACTAGTGTCCAAAATCTATAAAGAACTTAGCAAACTCAACACCCAAAGAACAAATAATCCAATCAAGAAATGGGCAGAGGATATGAACAGACATTTCTGCAAAGACATCCAGATGGCCAACAGACACATGAAAAAGTGCTCCATATCACTCGGCATCAGGGAAATACAAATCAAAACCACAATGAGATACCACCTCACACCAGTCAGAAGGGCTAAAATCAACAAGTCAGGAAATGACAGATGCTGGCGAGGATACAGAGAAAGGGGAACCCTCCTACACTGTTGGTGGGAATGCAGGCTGCTGCAACCACTCTGGAAAACAGCTTGGAGGTTCCTCAAAATGTTGAAAATAGAACTGCCCTATGACCCAGCAATTGCACTACTGGGTATTTACCCTAAAGATACAAACGTAGTGATTCGAAGGGGCACGTGCACCCAAATGTTTATAGCAGCAATGTCCACAATAGCCAAACTATGGAAAGAAGCTAGATGTCCATCAACAGATGAATGGATAAAGAAGAGGTAGTATATATACACAATGGAATACTATGCAGCCATCAAAAGAAATGAAATCTTGCCATTTGCGACAACGTGGATGGAACTAGAGCATATCATGCTTAGCGAAATAAGTCAAGCAGAGAAAGACAACTGTCATATGACCTCCCTGATATGAGGAATTGGAGATGCAACATGGGGGCTTAAGTGGGTAGGAGAAGAATAAATGAAACAAGATGGGATTGGGAGAGACAAACCATAAGTGACTCTTAATCTTACAAAACAAACTGAGGGTTGCTGGGGGGAGGGGGGTGGGAAGGGGGGTGGGGTTATGGACATTGGGGAGTGCTGTGAAGTGTGTAAACCTGGCAATTCACAGACCTGTACCCCTGGGGATAAAAATATATTACATGTTTATAAAAAATTAAAAATAAAATTTAAAAAATTAAAATTAAAATTAAAATTAGAAATTAAAAGAAAATGTCAAGAGAATGAAAAAACAAACCACAGACTGGAAAATTTTGTTTTGCAAAAGACATATCTGATAAAGGACGGTTATCCAAAATATACAAAGAACTCTTAAAATTCAACAGTAAAAAAACAAACAACCCAATTAAAACATGAGTCAAAGACCTCAACAAACACCTCACCAAAGAAGACACACAGATGGTAAATAAGCATATGAAAAGATGCTTCACATCATGGGTCATCAAAGAATTGCAAATTAAAACAAAAATGAGATACCACTACACACCTATTAGAATGATCAAAATCCAGGCACTGACAATACCAGTGGTGGTGTGAAGAGCAAGCATAAGGAAGAGAACTCTCATTCATTTCTGGTGGTAATGCAAAATGATACAGCCACTTTAGAAAGCAGTTTGATGCCTTCTTACAAAAAAACTAAACATACTCTTACCATATGATCCAGCAATTGCACTCTTTGGTATTTACCCAAATGAAGTGAAAACTTATATTCACCCAAAAATCTGCACGTGGGTGTTTATAGCAGCTCTATGCATAATTGCCAAATATTTGGAGGCAACTAAGATGCACCTCGGTAGATGAACAGGAAGGTAGGAACGGAAGGAGGGTAAGAAAGAAAGAGAGAAGGAAGGAAGGAAGAAAAGGAAAGAAAGAGAAAGCAAGCAAGAAAGAGAAGCAAAGCTGTGGTACATCTAGGCAACAGAACATTATTCAGCACTAAAAAGAAATAAGTTGTCAATCTATGAAAAAAAAACTTAAAATACACATTACTAAGTGAAAGAAGCCAATATAAAAAGACCACATGTTATATGATTCCAACTGTATGACATTCTAGAGGAGCAAAACTATGGGAACATGTGTACAGGGAGGGGCCTTATGGGAATCTCTGTACCTTCTGCCCAATTTTTCTGTGAATCTATAACTGCTCTAAAAAATAGGTTTATTTAAAAATACAAGAAAAAGTAATATTTTTAAAAGGTAGCCAAGTGAAAAATTATGATTGCCATTTTTTACAATTAAATATCAGTTTTGAAGATGCTAAAACCTTACTTAAAATTATATAAAATACTAGAATGGAAAATATTTAAATGATATTATACCCAAAATATAAGCATTTTAGTAAGTCTTGAGCACGTTACTTTTTTATTAAAAGTAATTTTCATAACTTCCCTATGATCCTGCAATTGCACTACTTGGTATTTACCCCAAAGATACAGATGTAGTGAAAAGAAGGGCCATCTGTACCCCAATGTTTATAGCAACAATGGCCATGGTCGCCAAACTATGGAAAGAAACAAGATGCCCTTCAATGGACGAATGGATAAGGAAGATGTGGTCCATATACACTATGGAGTATTATGCCTCCATCAGAAAGGATGAATACCCAACTTTTGTAGCAACATGGATGGGACTGGAAGAGATTATGCTGAGTGAAATCAGTCAAGCAGAGAGAGTCAATTATCATATGGTTTCACTTATTTGTGGAGCATAACAAATAGCATGGAGAACATGGGGACATGGAGAGGAGAAGGGAGTTGAGGGAAATTGGAAGGGGAGGTGAACCATGAGAGACTATGGACTCTAAAAAACAACCTGAGGGTTTTGAAGAGGGGGGGTTTTGAAGAGGAGATTGGGGGAGCCAGGTGGTGGGTATGAAGGAGGGCACGTATTACATGGAGCACTGGGTGTGGTGTAAAAACAATGAATACTGTTATGCTGAAAAGAAATTTTTAAAATTTTTTTTTAAAAAAGTAATCTTCATAATTGTGTTAGATATATAGAAAGACATTTACTAGGGCGCCTGGGTGGCTCAGTGGGTTAAGCCGCTGCCTTCGGCTCAGGTCATGATCTCAGGGTCCTGGGATCGAGTCCCACATCGGGCTCTCTGCTCAGCAGGGGCCTGCTTCCTTCCCTTCCCCTCTCTCTGCCTGCCTCTCTGCCTACTGTGATCTCTCTCTGTCAAATAAATAAATAAAATCTTTAAAAAAGAAAAAAGAAAAAAAAGAAAGACATTTACTAGACTGCAAAAAGATGCAGATCCATTATTTAATGGGTGCACAGATCAAAAAACAAAATTGGTACTCTAGACTTAGGCTTCACTATTTAATATTTAGGCTTTCTGTCATACATGCAAGAAAATAGATCAACAAAAATTTACTGAGCATTTTTTACATGCTCAGTTGTTGTTTAAAATGTGGGGAAGAGTACAAAAGATCTTATGGTTCTTAACAGACAAAAATATAGTACATAAAATATAAAACTCATAAATTTTATAGTACTAAGCATAAATGGAATAAAATCCCTGTGAAAGAAGTCTTTGTGCTGGAAACCAGATTTTGGCTAAATTTTTAAGGTGTTGTTAGGATGACCAGATAGCAAGAGAATGACTATTCCTGGTGTCAGAATTGTCACAGTATATGAATATATGCAAGGAAGAAAGCTTCCAGAATGAAGACATCCTGGTCAAATTCCAGACTCTGCATCTGTTCATTGTATGACTGATGAGCTAGACGATGTATGAGGAATCTTAAGTACCTTCTTTTATTTGACCCTTTAGAAACCTTTTGGACACTGTCGTTATTAGCCTCATTTTACAGGAGAAAAATGAAGAATGAAAGAAACCAAGGTCAAACCCCTGATTACGTGGTAGAGCTATAAATTTGAACCTAGATCTCTCTGGTTCTAAAATTACACTTTTCCCAGCTACATCAAACTCTATTCTTTACATACTCAGATACTGTGACATTTATTTCTGCATCTATAACTTTGATCTTCTCTGAAGAAAAATAAATATAACATATATACACAAAGCTAATAGTCACTGTCCTGTTCTTTTTGGAAATGCAGTGATTTTTTTAGTAAATAGTTTTTAATAGTTAACATTTACACGATACCTAAGTCAAAACAATAAAGTGTGCACAGAGAAGTCTTGTCCCCACCCCTGCCCTTTCTCTTCATTCTTTCCTCTCCTCATCCTACGTAATGATTTTATTAGTTTCCTGTTTGGCCTTCCAGGATTCTTTAACACAAGAAAATATGAATACTTAGTCCTTCTCTCTTACCCTCTCTACACTGGTCAGCACCTTGATCTTTTCATTAGCAATCTACCCTGGAGCTCATTCTGTATCAGTCACTAGATGTCCTCCTCGTTCCTCCTTACGTTTGCATAATAGTTCATTGTGTGGATAGGCTGTAATTCATGTAACTGGTGCTCTATTGATAAACAATTGGGGTTTGTTCTGATCTTTTACTATGAAAAGTAATGTCACAATAACTAACCTTATAAATACATGATTTCATACATGTATAGGCATAATTGTGGAATAGAGTTCCAGAAGCAAGATGACTGGGTCAAAGGTAAATACATCTTCAGATCCAGGAGACATTGCCAGTTCCCTTTCTTTAGGGGTTGTACCATTTTGCATTCCTCTCAGAAACATAGGGGAGGGCCCCTTTCTCCTCAACCTCGACAACGGGGTATATTCTCAAACTTAGCAAATTTTTGGCAATCTGGTTAAGAAAGAAATGAGATTTTGGTGTGGATTTCGTATTTCTCTTATTAATGTTTTTTTTTTTTTTAAGTTCTTTTTGTAATACCAAGGGTCATTTATACTCTACATTCTGTGAACTGTCTGTCCTTGCCTTTTGCTTCTTTTCTATTGCAGCCAGCAGTCGTTTTCCTCCCACTTTCTAGGACTGCTTCATAAATTACGGAAATTTGTCTTTTTATCTAGAGTATAATATGCAAACATTTCCCCAGGGTTTTAATATGTATTTTGTTTTTGCTTATGATGTTTTCTTGCCATGTAAAAACTAGCATGTGCGCATGTGTGTGTGCGCATATATGTGTGCCCATGGTGTCCATTTCATCAATCTTTTCTTTTGTAGTTTCTGATTTTGAGCCATAGTTGAGATAGGCCTTCCCTACTCCATAAGTTTAAAGGAATTCTCCCATGTTTTCTTATTTTAAAAAAGTCTCAATAAGCATGATTCTGTTCTTCAAGTTCCAAAATTCACTGTTTATGCACCACACACTGTTTATTGCTCCATGCAATAAACAGGGAATTCTTTTCAGAATGTAAAAATAGCGATTGCAATGAGGGTCCAGTCAGAGCAAACACTTCAAGGTAACATGTACTGAACACCTACAAAGAAGTCATCATGCACAGCGTGCACACAATGAATAATAAAATTCTGGCCCAGTCTTGGAAGCACCTATATTCTCCTCCTGATCTGCTTTGGTAAGCAATCAGGAAAGGGCTTTGTGCAGAGAACTGTGAGAGCTCAGATAGGAAATATTTAGCCCAACATGGTGGTCTATGAAGACTTCCTGGAAGCAATGATGCTGCTTTGCAATTCCAGAAAGAGACAGTAAAAGACTATTTGCCAGAAGAAGGGGGGAAACTTAAATCGACACCACGTCTACAGGTTTCTTAATGGACAGTTTCATTTGTATATAAATTCAATAATTATTTCACATAGTACATGTAAATAGAACTAGAAATGGGATATATGATAGCTTGTCTTATGGATCTAGCATTATTCTAAACTATTTTGTTGCATGGTCTTTTTCTGTTAATAACCAAGATAATCTTCTTTTGACATCCTGATTCTTTCTCTGATTTAGATTTTTTCTTGAGTCTCAACCTGATTTGTTCCTTATTTAACAGTAACCAGATCTCTATCCTCCCATCGATTTTCTCTGTAGTTCCTTTCTGCTTTTTACTCGGGAATATTAATGCTCAAAAACCAAAATTTACCCCTGAACCAACCAGCAAGGGAGAGCAACTTAGCTACCAGATTCATCCATCTATTCTTTATGCTCACAATCGGTGAATTACAGGATCAATGTCAGAAAATGAAAAAATTGATAATGGAAACTAGTTTCTGGAAAATAGAAAACCATGCATTCAAATTTAGGCATTTGGACTCTGTGGGGATTATAAAACGGTCATGTGTCCAATATCAGACCTAAATTAGCTCTACCTCCTTGTTCTCCACTATACTTTTCAGAGCTGAATCTCACCCTCCTCCAGGACATTGTTCTGTTCTCACCTCTAAAGAGGCCTTCTGCAATCCATGCGCATTCAAGTTCCCCTCTCCTTATTTCATCATTCTATTTGTTGACTATATTTATTCAGGTCCATAATTAACTTACCCACTATAATTATGTTTGTCATTTGGTTGTCTGTTGCTTCCCTGGGATCTTAGCTCCATAAGAGCTAAGACTAAATCTACTTTGTTCCCTGCTGTATCTTCACTGCTTATAATAGTGTCTGGCACATAATAGGTACTCAGTTAAAGTCTACTCAATGAAGAAATGCAATACACTGTGATCACGTGTTTTCCTCTGCCAAATGGCATACACCCTTAACTAGCATAAAGCCACTCTTCCCTTAAGAGATGCTCTAATTTTTGCTAAGATTATGGCCATATCATCAAGTTTCACTTGTGATAAAAATGTCATCCTGGTTTTGTTTTGTTTTGTTTTGTTTTCATTACCTATGAGAAATTCTGAAAAATAAGTCCATGGGTTAAATTACAACAGAAGTGTGTGTGTGTGTGTGTGTGTGTGTGTGTGTGAGACAAAATGTGAATTTAGGTGTTCCTTCGATGTGTTGCATCTCTTTGTGAAAAGAGTTCAATAGGGGACAGGTTTTACTCTATGAATAAGAAGCAGCATTTAATGACAACAGACAGAATGGGAGCAATATTATTTATACTGCAGTTACCTGAATTCTCCAATGATAACTTTACTTAATTGCTGTCAGCTCAGTAATGCAGACTTGGGAGAGCAAAGAAGCTCTGGGTTACTGCCATTTCTGCTTTTTATTTATATGTGTGGAAGATTTGCTTAACTTTTTGAGCCCCCGATTTATCATATAAAATGATGGCTCATTTATTTGAAATAAATTCCTTAGATAATTTAAGAAAATGAATGTAAAAGCATAACATAATATTCTCATGCTTACTGCAAAACAAGTCTGAAAAGTTCATCTGTTGACATTTAGACAAGATTCAGTTTCATCGCCAGACTTGACAGTCAACTTTGTGGCTTAAAAAGTATGTCATTCTAAAATAAACTTTTTCAAATTGATTCTAATGGTTTGTCATGTTTATAATGTTCGTGAATGTCAAAGGGGTGATGTAAAAAGGATTCATGAATTTTCCCACAGTAAAGACTTAATTTGGCAGGTGTGTTGGGACACCAGGTGGGAATAGGAATAACAAATTAGGAAAGATTTCATAGGGTAGATTCTCTGTTCAAATCATACTTTTATATATTGCTTAGACTTTCTACAATATGCATTTTTATAATTAAAAAAACATTTTCAAAAAGAATATAGCATGCAAATGATTTATGTAATTTACTTAAATCAATACGTCTTAAAATTCAGTAATGTTACAAACATCTAAAAACGTAAACACCAAGAATGAAAATAGTTCTGCATGCAATCATATTTCAACTTTTTCCTCCCAATACAATAAATATTTAGCTGAAAACTGAAATGTATATTTGTTCTCCTTAATTTTTTAGCATTTTGCGCACAAAAGAACTTTGAACTTATTACAAATTATATACATTGGTGGTTTAATCTGCTTGCATTGATTAGGCTCACATTTTAATTTCCTCGGTTTCTCTAAGTCCAGGAAAAGCACAAATAAAGAAGAAAATGAAGTAAGTAAATATGTAAAAGCTGGATAGTGAATACTTAATCCAAATAAGTACCTGATATTTTAGTGTGCCAGATGTTGGTAAGATCCAAATCTTCCTGATCATGTGCAATATTGAATAAATTCACAATTTTAGCCAATCAACTTTGACATCAAGCCAGAAATGAGTCCTATTTGGAAGCTAACAAAGCAGATAACTCTGCATGCAAGTAAGTCCAGCATACGTTTCAGAGGTGGGATACGAAGGATAGAGAAAACAGGGTGTGGTGCTTGAAGGAAAACAGTAGGCTTATTCAAGTGGCAGTCTGTTTAACACAATGATCCAAGCAATAGACCAAGGTGGGTATGAAGGGAGCTGATGAAAGAGGATAAGGCTTCTCTCCAAGAAAGAAGATAGATAAATTTGGATGGTTGAAAATCTAGACTCTTTAAAAAAAAAAAAAAAAAAAAGGAACGCTTGGGTGGCTCAGCTGGTTAATCGGCTGCCTTCAGCTCAGGTCATGATCCCAGCATCCTGGGATCGAGTCCCACATTGGGCTCTTTGCTCAGCAAGGAGCCTGCTTCTCCCTCTGTCTCTGCCTGCCACTCTGCCTGCTTGTGCTCACTCTCACTCCTCTCTCTCTCTAACAGATAAATAAAATAAAAATCTTTAAAAAAAAAAAATCCTTTGATGTCCCTATAGACCAGTTCAGTGCTGCAGGAAAACATTTTACATAATTTTGCTCTCATTTTATATTAATGTTGATTCACAAAATGCTCCCATTAGCCAACCTGAACTTCAATAATCTAAAAAGAAATCTACAGTGTCTCCCAGCTTGCATCCTGAAAGACACGGAGCAAAACTTTTCTCTCAGAAAAATCCAATATCCACAAGTGAGAGATACCCCTAGATAGATTTCTGCAGCCACTAAAAATCTAAGGTAGTTAATGTTTCTGATTATTTGTTGCTGTGGACCAAAGCGCACTAAACCTACTGGACCAGAACAATTATTTATGCTGCTCATGAATCTGCAATTTGGACAGAGCTCATGCATTGTGAGCCCTGGAGCTCTCTGGCTGCAAGGCTCCAGTGATGCAAGGGCTGGGGGACTGAGACTGTCTGAAGTCTCATCCACTCACACATCTGGGGGTCGAGGCTGGCTCTTGGCCAGGACGTCCACTGGGGTTGTTGGCTAGAATGAGAACACATGGTCTCTACCCTGTGATCAGCTGGCTTCTTCACAGGGTTATAACTGGGTGTGAAGAGCCACTAGCCGAGAGACAGGTAGTAGGAGCTGCCAGTTTCTTAACCTTGGAGACTGAAACTGGCACAATGTCATGTATGTTGCATTCTAGGTGCTACAGAGCCAAAAGGAGAAACACAGCCCCCATCTCTCAATCTGGGAATTTCAAGACCATTTTTTTTTTAAGCCACCACAGATGGTGAGCGACCCTGTTGCCGTTCCCTCAGGGGTAAGAGTTATTCAAACTTAATGATACAAACCATTGTGTTAAAATTGCTCAGGAGTCTGAGTTTTGTGCTGGGAAGTCAAGTGCTTTACTGAATTTGGAGACCCCTCCCCACCAAACAATCCCCAAAGAGGTGTTGCAGCGGGTAGTTGGCACTTCTAGGCATTAGATCACCTAACTGTAGAAATCTAGACTAAAGAGGCTACAAGTATTAGTTAAGTGAATGGCCCCGAAAATGAGAACCCCCCTTCAACTCTGAAATATTTGAATACTGGAGCCTGGCTTTATTCTGCAAAACCTGCACTCAACGCCCTCATCCTCATTCTCTCAGGTGTCCAGACTCTTTGACCAGTAATTCTCCTTCTAAACATTCTGAGCCTTACACTTGTTGCTCCCAGGTCTGAGTTTTGCTTCGTTGGCACCTTGAGGTCACAGCTTCAAGTAATTTCTGTAGAGCAGGGTGGAGGGGTGGAGGGGGTAGAGGAGTGGAGAGGTGGGTTGTCACTCAATTCTTTCGTGGTTCTCCCCTTTCTCCATGGAGAAGCTCTTTCCATTCTGACCTTCTCCATCTTCCCAGAAGGCATTAACGAATTTCCCTTTCTGGAACCCTGTCACAAAACCTGGCTCATAAACCCCTCTGGCAGAGGCTCCTCCTCTCTTCCTAAGACTGATGTAGAATGCACAAAGACACACTTCAAACAACTATGGATTATATGGGTGTTCTATGGCACAGTTCCTTCTCTAAAGTATCTGTGTGTGATAAATATGTAACAAGAACATTACTTTTCTTCCTGGATGAGTCCTTTTGTTTTTCTTCCACCCACTGACATCCTGTATGTCAAATTATTATTCCTAGACTTCTGTTTACTCATGAGCTCTTACCAGCTTTTTGCCTTTCATACCATTGCATGGAGTCAGATATCAGAAGATTTCCCAAATACCACTCAGTTAGCTCATTTTATCTTTTTCTTTCACTAATCAATAACCCACACCACCGCTTTAAGTACTCAGTGTACAGAAATAAAGTTAACAACTTTGACCATCTGATAACAAAACAGCTAATACAGTTTTATTTCTCACTAAGAAAATATATTGCCTAGAAACACAGATATAGTGACAACAGAAGTCCCTTCTTGACTATGAAGTTGTAGAGGGGGAATGCTGTAAAGAAAGAACCAACACTTGGCCTGCACCCCTCCCCTTCTATAGCTATAATCTCCCACTGGACACCCATCTATCATGAGACTTTATTCTAGAAGGCTTTACTGGTAGCAACAAACATCCCGATCATCATTCCTCTTTTTAAAATTACCTCCTTAGTGCTTTTCTAGGAGTTTGTCCCATATCAACCGGCCAGCATATTTCCAATGTGGCTTACTTTTGTCTAGTAGCTTCCCTTTCTTTCTGTGTTCTATAGTTCAGTATCATTGCTTACTTTGTAAATAATTTATTTAGTAAGTGGTATTGATATTTTTGAGAAGCATTTGGTCTTTTACAATATTTATAGGCTTTAGGATAGTAGCTGCAAGTACAAGGTTTTTATTAATGAAGCAGAGAATTTAAAATATCACAACTAGTTGCTTCATTAAAATTCAGGGCTCCCATTTCCCTGAGTGTGATTTGGTTCCATATCATTTTCAGCCTCTGAGCTGTAGGGGCATTTCAGGTCTGCTCTGATGAGTGAGCAGTGGAACCCCACTGGGGCAGAATGTGATAACAGGAACAGCAGAAGTTTAGTGATAATCTCCTCAGGTGAAGGACAGAGCCAAGAAATTGGCAGGTGTCTACAATTAATTCCAAAGCTTTTGTACAAGCTAGAATTGAATTTTAAATCTCTTGCTCAGAAGAGTCAACAACAGTGGGACATCTATCAATAATTCATCACTTCTAAAACTTCATATAGCCTATCCAAGGGAGCACTAGTTTGGAAACGAAGAAATATGAATTCTCTTCCTACTTCTAGTGTTCACTTAAAATGACTTCTAAGTCTTACTAAGCTGCAGGTTTCTGATATTTAAGGAAGAGTTGCTTACTATTTTAGGAGACTAATCCTTATACTTTAATTACATGGCAGTTGGTTATTTTAATATTTTATCAGTAAAATGTACTTCATCTTTGAATCTATTATTCCCAATAAAAATGCAAAAAGAAATTGCTGGGCATTATTATACATGTGTATTTTTTCTTATTTCGCATATGGATCTGTCATCTTGCCACACTGCCTGGTTGTGAAAATTCATAGATAACAAACATTTAAAATTATGATATGTTCAGTGTGTTTTATTTGCAGAGGCACAACTATACTACGTAATTTGTATACGACCTCTCTGTATCACCAAATAGTAGTTTTATTCACAAAAAATAGCAGTATTCATTGGTAGCAATTAACGAATTAGTACCACCTGCCAAGCTTTGTTGTAAATGAAGGAACAAAATGCAAATGAAGTAGAAAATATAACTTTTTTTCAGAGTAATATAACCCACACATTTTTTTACAAAATTTCTTAACTCTATGATAAGGTTGATTTGTGCTAAAGAAATGTACCTGGGTAAAATTTATTATTGCTTCATAGACATAAGATCTCTGACTGGCTGATCAGTTCTGTCCAAGAACAGGCGCAACACTGGAACATCAAGTTACGTAATACAGTGGTCTAGAGAAGTTTTTGTACCATAGTCATTATATACACACACATACTCACACATAGTTAGTGGTATGAATGATGGATTTGAAGACAACGTCAAGATGCAAATTTAAATTTTCATGATCCTTGCTATAGCATCAATATGCTCCCCTTTTTTTAAAATACGTTGATGTTTGACTTTTACTATGAACGAATTAAATCTGTTGATGTCTATATTAGGCAGAATTAGATTTTACCATCTATGGCAGAAATGAAAATAATAGTAACTAAAACAGGTTATAACTTATTCTTCATCTCACAGAAAGTAAGTCCTGCAGGAAGACAATACAAATTTTACAAAGACTTTCAAAACATCAGAAACCCAGACACATTGCAGTTCTCTGCCCTTTCTACCCTGTTGGATAATCCTCAACCTCCAGTTCCAATATACCTGCTAGAGGCCCAGCCACCTACATTTTCGTTTTAGGCAGCAAGATGTTAGAGAAAGAGAAGATACAGCCTTTCTCTTGTAGGAGAATACCTAGACGTTACTCATGTAGGAAACAAAGGAAGAAGAAAAGTTACTAAATTTCCTCACTACCCATTAACACAGCCCATTAACAAGTCCTTAAAACAGGCAGAGTGACATTCCTCTAGGAACTCAGCCCTCTAGATGTTAATACCTTGCTAACTGGCAAAAGGCAATCTTAGCCCCACCCCCAGGATCCTGTAAATCTACTTTAACATATAAAAGTTCCTTTGGAAACTTCCTTTATCTCTACCCCCACCCCAAGATAAACATTGGCAATCATCCCCCAAGCACAGACCCACTGATACACATCTGAAGGGTCTCAGGACTAGAGTTTTATAAGAAGGTAATAAATGACCTTTTCCTAACAAATGTTAGCCCCCTCAAGGTCCTAGAAACCTTGCTTTCAAAACTCTTTAGAGACTTAAGGCAGCCCTTAAGCCCCTCCCAACTTTAAAGTACACAATGGACACTCCATGACCCCAGTGCAGCTCTTTCTGCCCACAGGTCCTATCCCTGTGCTTTAATAAAACCACCTTTTACACCAAAGACTTCTCAAGAATTCTTTCCTGCCTGTTGACTTCAAACCATTTTTCTTGCATCAGTTACCACACAACTTTCCATAACCACAATCATATCTAGTTGCAGTAAGGTAAGGAACTGTGGTCATCTTTTCCTAGGTACCAATAAGCAATGGTAAAAATAGGGTTCTTTTACTAAAAAGAAAGAAAAATAGATATTGGGAAGCCATTAGCAATAGCTGTTACCATGCTATTCAGCATGCTTCCAAATGAAGCCATGTTAAGGAATAAATATATGTGTGGGAAGAAATAGATCTCCCTGAAGGCACTCAGTAATGTCACATCACACATTATAGTTGTACAAGTACTCACTGACATGACCCCTTAAATACTCACTTCATAAAGTTGTTTCGCAGTCAAAAATGATGTCAATATGTCAATATGTAGTGAGTCAAAACTCACTACATATTTAATATTTTAAGATAAAGATTCTCCTAGTGAAGAATACAGACAACCTTATATGTCACAAAATTTGTCATGTCTAATAAATTCAGATTACAAAGAAAATGATAAAGTTTAACCAAATAAAAAATATTTCTTTCCTGGCTGTTGAAAGAAAAAAAAATTCATTTCTTACTCTGTAAGAAATTGTGGGTATTATTTTGTGGTCTAACATGGAGTTAAATCTATAAATTCATTGTTCTGACCTCAAATTCTGAGTCCACTAATATTTGGGGGGAGTCTAGGCATTAGACTAGACTAGGCATTAGAACTGAGCAAGATGCTTTCAGTTATGATTTCTCATGAAAAGCCAGGCAATTCTAGAAGGTGCTATATTAGACTGTGTAGCTAGTATAGAAACTATAGCAGAGAACTTGGCTACACTGGCCAAGGTCATACACTGGATGAGTGGTAAAGCTCAAATTCAAATCAGACTCCCTGACATCATGCACTTTGTTACCCTTGGCCAAATTGCCATTCTAGGAGCTGACCAATTCTCATGTTGAGGATTTGAAGAAGAGATACACATATAAATCTAACAGCTTTAAACTACAAAATACAGTATGGTGAGTGTTCCGAGTCTTAAAATATTTGATGTATAATGAATGGATATAACAAAAGCAACACGCTTGACATGGGTAGCTATAACCATGAATGCAAATGCTGACAGTTTGGAAAAGAGGAAAGTACTTTACCACAGAGGCTTGAAAGGATAAAGAATTAAAATACATTATTCAGCATTTCTCATAAGGATCCTAGAAAGTTATAGAAGCCCATAGAGCAGGGGTTAAAAAAATTTATTTGTGAAGTGCCAGATAGTGTATATTTTAGAATTTGCACGTCAATCTAGTCTTGACCACATATACTGGTTTTTGTCTGTCTTGTTTGCAATTTTTTTTTTAAATATTAAACCAGCTCAGCCCATACAGGATTCACTGGCTGTAGTATGTCACTTTCTGCAGAGAGAAGTAATTATTCTTGAATTCAAAAATAACTGTAAAAAAACCAAACAAACTTTTTAGTCTAGATGAAGCAGAGAAGAAAACTAACTTGCCATCTAACTCCAAAGTGGCAAAGATAATAAAGGAATCATAGTACCAACATGAAGGACTCCAAGAGAAGGCTTCCTTCTGCATTCCTAGGGGGCAACACTGGACCCCTTTAACTCACATCAGTGCAAACGCAGCAGCCGCTCTTGTGAACCATCCACTCTGGCCTGGGTTTTCCCCTATACATAAGCAGTATTATTCTCCTGTTATGCATAGAGATAGATTCAGACATGGAAAATTAAAGTAACTTATTCAAGGTGACATAGATTTTAAGCAAATGGGGAACATAATAGAGAACTGAAGAGAAGTAATCATATGGCTTTCATTGTTCTTCCTACATAGAACCTACCTTCTTAGTATATAATTTTCTAAGTAAATATGAATATTTGCGAAAGGTGTATTTAATTTTCTAAAGCTCTCAAAGATTACATTTCCTTGAAATTTCAGTTTATTATTATGCATATTTCTGTAACCTTTTTCAATGATTGATGCACTACATAAGCAGCTGCTATGGAAAAATCTGATTCCATGTACCCAATGCTCTGGATGAAGGTAATGCCTTCAAACATCTCTTGTGGTCCCTTTATTCAATTTACAAGATATCAAGCTTAGTGGAGTTCCTGTTTGCAAGCTTATCAAACCTCGAATTTGAAAGGACTCCATTTACTTTCAGATTAAGTGCTGACTAAACCAAATGCTCTTGAAAAGCTTCAAAATTTTGAGTTCCGAGGAGAGTAAATTTCTTGGTAGCAGCCGAGAACTATTTACTTAGAGCATGACTATGACAAAAATCAAATGGATTATGGGCTTGCATCAGTTCCCAAAGGTAATTGGTTGTAATATAAGATTATTTTAATCATCGCTAAATTCACTGTGGCTGGAATCACCACTGAGCTCCTATTGTTAGAAAATTACCTAAGTATTTCATTGAAAATCTCCCAACTATGGACATTATTTTCCTTATTTTTAAACTGAAAAATTCTGGGGCATGGTAATTAGTCAATACATAAACCCAATTATGAAGTAATTCTACTTCTTCAGGTCACTATACTGTCTCAACTGTGAATCCTGTTTTCTGGCTGTTAGACTCGAAGCCAACCACATCAAGCAAGACTAAAGCAATAATAAAATCAGAAATAAAATGCCACTGAATGTAATTATTCCCCTTCATCGTAATTGGTCTTTAATTTAAATGGAAAAAAACCAAAAAGCTAATTAACTTGTCCCAGAGGTAAAGGGCAAGATCTTTAAGGTGGATAGTTCAGGGGCTTTTTTCCCCCTCTGGAAGCCAACTGGAAGCTTCAGAAAATAGGTATCAGGCATACAAGGCATAAATCTGACCATTTATAAAGGACAAAGCAGCAGGAAGCTTATTGATATTCTCCTCTTTTTATTTCCTTCAAGCTCTAGCTTGACAGCCAGTTTTCCTGAGAATTGATTGCTTGTACAAAAGATGAACTTGAAACATGTAGCTGTTGATGGAGAAAGGAGTGATAAAATATGAAAGCCTATACCTATGTGCTGATATTGAATGAAGCCCATAGCAATGAGTTTTAGTCTTAGTATTAAATCACACATGTTGACGCTATGCCCGAATGAAGTACTCATTTGCTTTAGATTGCTATTTTCTTCCTAAGGCGCAATCTTGGGAGGAGTGACCTTTTGGATGAGTGTCCTAAGAGTGAAAGCAATGTATGTGACACGGCCAGGGGGACTCAAGAGGGCAAAGCTGGACCTTCCTAATAAATAGGGAGTCTAGATTCTGTTATTCATGCCAATGACCCCCCACACAAAATACAAACATAGACACTTATTTTCCTGCGTGCCCGTACAATTTCTCAAACCGGAAGATTACAAGGCTTTCTAACAAACATGCTACCTACCCAGGGTTTTGTGAGGCCTCAAAATGGAAACGAGGTTAGTTTTTCTTACAATAACCCAGATTTCACCTGATTCTTATATTTACCTCCTCTTCCCTCTAATTTATCCTAATAATTATCCCAGGTCCTTTCCATAGGCCTTCACTGGTATTCGGAGCCTTCTTTAGTTTAACCACAGTTTCTAGAGGGAGTGTAAGTAATGGAACAACATGGGACAGGAATCCATAGTTTGAGTCCCCGCACGGTCTCTGACAACTCAGACATTAAGAGAATCCATTAATTTCTCTTGCCTCAATTTCTTCATTTGCAAAATGATTTTAATGAGAATTAAGATTCTTTAAAATTCAAAAACTCTGAGTCTGCTTATCAAGAGGTCTTTCATGACACAGACCATCACCTCAAGACCTGCTCTCTGGCACTTTGTGTTCAAGGGACACCCAAAAGACTCCAAATTCACAGGTCACTTAAGAGCCTTCCTCATTTAAGTCTCCTTTGCAAAATCTTCCCTCCCCCACCCACCTTTCCCAGTACAAGTCTTCCCTGATTCCGTAGTCAGGATTAATTTCTCTCTTACCCACACCCACCTTGTATCTAAGTTATTTTTAGATGTTTATCATCCCTAGTAAATTATGAGGTCAGGAAGAAAGACACACTACATTTTACATTTGTGATCCTAAGCCACTTAGTACATGAAATAAACCCATGTACAATCAATTGACTAAAATTTGACTCTGTTATTACGCATTAGTCAAAAGATATTACATTTCAAAAGATGAATTTTCTAATATATAGAATAAAAACCATTAAGGAAAGGTTGAAACCCAATAGTGAAACAAATAGACAAGGGATATAAACAGAGAGTTCATAGGAAAGCAATTTACAACTAGCTCTTAACTCAGTGATAATAAAATAAATGCAAATTAAAACTCATTGGGATAAGCATTTCCACACATTAGTTTGGCAAAAGTCCCATTCTAAACACTCAAATATTTGAAAAAGCACATGTAAGCAAAGGTGTTTATTGTGGCATTATTTGTAGAATCAAGAATATAAACAAGTGTCAGTCAATATGGGACTCATTGTTAGAAGGAGATGACCCAGGTAGTAGTAGGCCATTCTCCACATCTGTTCTCTGCCTCCGTATTTTCTTCAAAGCCTGGCCCTCAAACTACGGCTTTTATAGAAGGAGGGGCATGGTAGTAAGGTTACAGGGTAGTTACCTAAATTGGCACCATCTGTGTGCCAGAGGATCTCTACTAGTTATCTAAACTGGTGCCACCTTTGGGCCAGAGCAATCAAGACCGAGGGCCAAAGAAGGGGTCGGTGTTGTCAGCACACCTACATTATATAATCTATATATATCCACAAAAGGAACTCTGGGCTGGTGTAAAAAGAAGGAAGACATTCTATATACTGGAGCAATAAGGGCTCCAAGATATGTTATTACAACAATAAACAAACCTTAAAAAAAAAAAAAAAAAAAAAGCAAGGTGCAAATAATTAGGTAGAGCATGTTCCTTTCCTGTGAAAATTGGAGTAAGGAAATATGTATTCTTAGGTGTTGTAGGGAAGTTCTCGAGAAGGATACATAAGAAGTATATTGTGTCAATGAAAGGAAAGAAGTTTTTGTTGTATACTTTCGGATTCTTGATTTCTGAATGATATAAACCATACAACCTATTCAAATTTTAAGAAAATAATACTTTTTAAATTGTAAAGCAAACAGAGAAAATCAATATCTGGAGATGTTCATAGAAATAATGAATTCAAGGAGTCGAACTTCTAGATTTGCCTTGGTTGAGATGTACTACCCCAGGCTCATTCACATTTATGTATCGATTGTAACATGATACTTTTTTGTGAGTTTAGAATAAACTTAAATATAAACTGAATGTGTGTGCTTTCAATGAAGAAACGAAAGCTAAAGCAAACATTAGATGTAAATGTCTTCTAGAAACTGCCTTATACTATCTTAGTAACATTTTTTTTTTACTAAAACGTCCACTTAAGATGTTCTAAAAGCAGTTTTCAAATGAACAGATACTGCCCAATAAGAATTAGGCTCTTTTTTAAGCCAACAGTGTATAAATTTTGCATAATTCTACCTGTACTTTTCAAAGCTTTATGTTTTTCATTGTGCTTACGTTAATACTAAGTCTGACCTAATATTAAGTCTGGCCTAATTATGACATTAATATTAAGTCTAATATTAAGTCTGAACTTCTAGGAAAAGCAGTTTTTTCCATTGTCACTTGTTTCTTATTTTTAAGACTTTATTTTTTTAGAGCAATTTTAGATTCCCAGAAAAATTGAGAGGAAAGTACAGAGATTTCCCAGTTATACCTTGATACCACACATGCACAGCCCCCCACTACTAACATCCCCCACAAAGTTGTATATTTACCACAATTGATGAACCTACACTGACACATACTAATCAGGCAAAGTTCATAGTTTACATCTGGATTCATTCTTGGTGTTGTATATTCTATGGATTTGGACAAATTTATATTGGCATGACTTCACTTTTATAGTGTCAAACAAAGAAATTTTCACTTGCCCTAAAAATTTCAATAGCCCTAAAAATTCTCTGTGTGCTTTCTATTCATTTCTCCCTATTCACTAACTCCTGGCAACCACCCATCCTTGTATTGTCTCCACAGTTTCGCCTTTTCTAAAATGTCTTATAGCTGGAATCATATAGTCTTTTTAGATTAACTTCTTTCACTTCATAATGTGCATTTTTTAAGTTCCCGCCATGTATTTTAGTGGCTCATTTCTTTTTTAGCACCAAGTAGTATTCCATTATCTGGATATACCACCACCTAAGTAGATCTTGGTTCCTTCCAAGATTTCACAATTATAAAAAAACAACCGTGAATATCCATGTTCAGATTTTTGTGTGACATAAGTCACCAACTCCTTTAGGGACATACCATGATAAACAATTGCTGGATCATACGGTGCGAATGTGTTTAATTTTGTAAAAAATCACCAGACTGCCTTCCAAAGAGGCTGTATCATTTTTCATTCCCACCAGCAATGAATGAGAACCCCTATTGCTCCCCATCTTCACCATCATTTGGTGGTGTTAGCGTTCCAGATCTTGGGCATTCTAATAGTTGTATAGTGGTATCTTACTACTCTAATTTGCAGTTTCTTAATGACATTTGATGTGGAACGTCCTTTTATCTTCTTATTTGCCATCTGTATGTCTTCTTGGGAGAGGTGTCAGTTAAAGTCTGTGGCCCATTTGTTTATTGGGGTTGTTTTCCTACTGTAGAGTTTTAGGAATTCATTTTATATTTTGGTTAACAGTCCTTTATCAGATGTGTCTTTTGCAAATATTTTTTTCCCAGTCTGTGGCTTGTTCTTTCATTCTCTTGACATTATCTTTCACAGAGCGTATTTTTAATTTTGATAAAATCCAGCTTATCAATTCTTTCTTTAGTGGCTCATGCTTGGTGTTATATCTAAGCAGTTATAATCATACACAAGGTTTTCTCCTATGTCATATTATAGGAATCTCACGTTTTTGCATTTTATATGTAGATTTCTGATACATTTTGAGTTAATTTGAATGAAGAGTATAAGGTCTCTGTCTAGATTCATTTTCTTTGCATGTAGATGTTCCAGCACCATTTGTTGAAAATACTATTTTTACTCCATTGTCTTGCTTTTTCTCCTTTCTTAAAAATCAGTTTAGTGTATTTATGTGAGTCTATTTCTGGACTCTCTGTTCAGTTCCCTTGATCAATTTGTCTAATCTTTTGCCAAAAGCACACTGTCTTGATTATGGAAGAGGACTGTATTCCCAAAGTCCTTGACTCTAAACACAGGAATGTTAACCAGCAGACACATGGCACTGGCTGGTTTATAAAAGACTGAAAGTCATAAGGGTGCAGTGGGTTGAGCATCAGACTCTTGGATTCAGCTCAGGTCTGATCCCAGGGTCCTGAAATCCAGCCCTGCATGGGGTTCTGCACTCAGTGCGGAAGTCTGCGCTTCCTTCTCCCTCTTTCTCTGCTTCTCCCTCCCCCACACTGTGTATTCTCTCTCTCTCTCAAATAAATAAATCTTAGAACAAAAGAGAGTCATAGAGATACATAATATCCACCAGATACACAGAACAAACTTACATGATCTCTAAATGTGAAGAGAGTAGTGAACAGAATGAAGAGAAGGAAACTATAGAGGAACGGAGAATGAAAAAATAAATACATCGAGGAAATGATTGCATTTTCTTCACTGCTTCCTATATGTGATATTACACTGTGCTGTTCCCAGTGGATACCCATTTTCTCAATTATACAGTTTAAAGGTTACAGTCTGTTATACACAATCTCGATAATTTCTTGGGAAATTAAGTTTTTGTTTTGTAGTCATAGTATCTCAAGACTCAAAGAGAACTATTTTGAGTCAATAGGTATAAACTCCCACTGTAACCAAATAATAATAAAAGTATATTATGATACATTTCTTCTATTTTCTAGGCACTGGGATAGATGCTGGGAATACAGACTGGAAGAGAATATGGTCCTTAGCTTTGAGAGACTCATCTTAATAAGAAGGGAGACATACCTGAATCCAAATAATGAAAGCAATAAGGTGTTGTTATGCAGCCAGTAGGCTTTTCTTTTGAGTATGTCTTTTTTCCTAGAGAAATACTCCAGTTTTGTGCAAGGTAGAGGTTCAGGACACCAGACTATATGATCCAAGCAAGAGAAAGGATTCCTCCAATCCCCCTTCTATGCATGACTCCTGTGTCCTTTCCCTAAGCCTTTTCAGGATTGTAGTGAACAGACCTACTTCTCATTGACTTTTCTGTCTGATCACAGGCTTGGGTTTCATTTTCAATGGACTTCTAGGTCAGCAGCAATGCATGTATTTCATTTTTAGCTTCAAAATGTAGGGCCTTCTCATTTGTTACTACACATACTCAGATTTATGCATTTTTAAGTTCTTAATTGTGATTTTTGAGTCTTAAGAAAAAAGCAGAAGTAAACACGCCTCTTCAGTCTGCCATTTTTATTTGGGGTTACTTCCTTTTATTGGGAAGAGTACCTTCCTTTCCTAAGTGCTAATAAATTATGGTTTGGGTAGCTACTTTGGCACTTGCCCACAATGAACACCTTGTCAGTCTATAGTGTAAATGTTTATGTGTTTGTTTGCTCACTTATTTATTTCGGCCTTTGGGAGTAGCTCCCATTACCACAGATCGCTGTCATTGCTCCAGCAGTCTGACTCTGGCACAGCTGCTCGCAGGTCCTTGCATTTAATTTGTCCAGGCAAGAAGACAAGATCTCATGAAAATGGCTAGGTGTTCCGTAATGTCTTCACCGAGCTTCAAAATCGATTCCCTATTACCACTATATGAGCTACTCTTTCTGAACAAAGATCACTCCCCTAACGGGAAAGATGAAAAGCAATGTAGAAATACAGGATTTCTGGGTAGAAGAAGAATCAATGAAACAAGATGGAATTGGGAGGGAGACAAACCATAAGTGACTCTTAATCTCACAAAACAAACTGAGGGTTGCTGGGGGGAGGGGGTTTGGGAGAAGGGGGTGGGATTATGGACATTGGGGAGGGTATGTGCTTTGGTGAGTGCTGTGAAGTGTGTAAACCTGGTGAGTCACAGACCTGTACCCCTGGGGATAAAAATATATGTTTATAAAAAGTAAAAAATTTAAAAAAAAGAAAGAAATACAGGATTTCTACTTACTCTTCATTATTTCCTAACACTAAACTATTAGCCCCAAGAAACAGAGTCTAACTTCTTTATTCTCTTGATTTTTCCGAATATAACCAAAATAGTTCATGTGGCTCTCCCAGCACTCCTGGTGAGTCTCGGGAGACATGCTAGTTGGCATGGCGTCGTCCTTAAGGCTGCAGGTTTAGAGACAGTCAACCTTCATATAAATCCCAATTCCATCACTTACCAATTATGTGACACTGAGCAAATTAGTTAATGTTGTTTCCCCATCTCCAGAAAGAAGTTGATGGAACCTGCTGCATAAGACTTTGGTGAAATTCTAAGGTGTGAACATGTAAAGCACTTGACTCAGGACCTACTCATTCACACAAGAAAATAGTTGAGAAGGGATCCAGTAACACTGCTTGAAGTTTCAGAGATCTGTGCATACCAAAGCAAAGAGTGTGGGAAATATACAGAGCACATGTGAAACAGACCACACAAGAGATGGTAAGTAACACTTCACAGCCTTCCTTGACAATAAGTGGGATTCAATTTGACAGAACTGTGGTCAGGGTAGGGTAGCTTGCTGTATCCAAGCTCACTCTTCTTCCTCCTATGAAAAATACATTCTTCAATACAAGCCTCTGTGCTTGGCAAAAGCTGATCCCACATTATCAGAGGTGAACCCTGCATACCTTAAGCCAGTCAGTGTGTACCATTTACCAGCCAGAACTGATTGCCTGGAGATGGGGTGTGACCCAGTTGGACACTGAGATGCAAGAAAATGTGCACTGGCACTTTTGAGAAAAGAAATTCTTTACTAGAAATTCACAGAATTCTCTTTTTTAAAAAGATTTTATTAATTTATTTGACAGAGAGAGACACAGTGAGAGAGGGAACACAAACAGGGGGAGTGAGAGAAGGAGAAGCAGGCTTCCTATTGAATAGGGAGCCTGATGTGGGACTCAAACCCAGGACCCTGGAACCATGACCTAAGCTGAAGGAAGACACTTAATGACTGAGCCACCCAGGCACCTCCCACAGAAGGGTTCTTTCTGCCAGGTATGAATATGAATACCAGAAGCAATTGAAAGCCATTTGCAATGCTTTAGGATAATTAAGCAGACACATTACAGGTTACCCTTCTAAGTTACTGGATCAAGCCTTATCTAGAACTCGGACTAATTCTTGATCTTATTTAACATGACCAATAAATTGTTTTTATTGCTTAACCTAATTTGAGTTAGGGTTTCCATTAATTGGTATCAAAATCATCCTAACTAATACGATAATGGAATATTATTGCCTCCTCAAGAGAAATAGAGGCAAATAAGTATTGTATACAAAGAGGAAATGTATCTCTGTGTATAGAAAGAGGAAATGTATCTCTGTCCATATATGAAGAAACACAGAGAGAAAAAGGTCATGTTAGCAAGGACAAAGGGTCCGAGTAGAAGCGCCGTGTTGTAAGTAAGCTATAGGCTTCCCAGTCAGAGGAAAGAAATGGACGCTACTTCATTTCTGTAACACATTACTATTTCCATTAAGCGAACTGCTAAATATTTCTGTACATGGAGAATCCCAGCTGAGCTTAAAATTACATCCAGATTTCTAGTTATATGAGACAGATGACCTCCTGGAGTATATCGTCATGACTGTATTTGAAATGAATGAAGGCAGGCTTTAAGGAGAAGTTCTACAGCAATTGGAAAGGACTTTTGCAATATCGATTAAGGATAGAAGAGGAAACAGATTTTGTTAATGAATTTATTGGTTGGCCGTGAAGTACGGGGGCAGTATGCTAAAGTTACACTTTGAAATGTTACTGTCCAGGATTGTTGAAAATGTGGTATAGTGTTCTCCTTTATCTGAATGACATCACCACATAGATCCGATGTAACAGACACCCTACTCTAATGACCAAACATAGCCACGTGTGCTGTGGAACCTGTGGGCAGGGTATGAATTGGTAAAGGTGCACGGGGTGCCCTCTAAGCGGGAAGGTTGGGAGAGCATCCAGGGTTGTGGCTGAGTCAACATTCACGAGACTGTTAGGACCAGGCTAACTCGGGGGGCCAGTTTGGACGGGAGTTGTCCTATAGAAATGCCAAGGAAAACAACCAGTAGAGGTTATTATGTTAGCCTCATACTTTGACACAGAATTAAAGAGAAAAGCAGTTGGATTGCTTTCCAAGTGACTCATGGATGAGATTATAGAATTGGGAGTTTTCTCCTTCATAAATCTCTCTTTAGTGTTGGGGTTAACAGGACTAAGTTCATTGTGAAGAATTTAGAAGAAAGCCTGGCACAGGGTAAGCACTATAAGCATCGGCTATTAATATTCTAATTCTAAGACAAAACGTGCTGAATGTCAGAGTAAGAAAGTCTTCTGGGCCATAGGCCTGGGCCTGTTATTAGGTTCAACCCTGCATGACCCCTCCAGATCCCCCTCTCCAGAATTGCTACCCATTAGCAACAAGCTCCTTCCTCTGAAGCCATTAATTCTACAAGCAGAGATATGAGTACAGATAAATGGAGGGCCATGCCAGGAGGTGGCAGAAGATTACTTCCTTACAAATCTATAAAAGGCATTTGGCCACATGCCCTTGCAAGGCCTCTTGGTCTTGAGTGCTGGGAGTGCCCTGAAGGTGCAATGCATTATGTAAAAATGTGGGCTTTTGGGAGGAGGCTATGGGGTAAGAGGTCACAGGTACAGCACGAGGGAGTCAGCTCAGACCTCCAATACCAGCCGGAGTAACGTTATCAGTCCGTATCACCTCAGTTCCTTCTGAGCATAGACGATCCTTATCCACTGCAGGCTCTCATGGCGAGTGGTCTCCGTCAGAGACAACCTGGAAAGAACGTGAGGTGGTGGCTGCCTCGCCTCGGCTAGATCGTGTGCAGCGTGGAAGGAAAGATAGAACCAAAAGCTGTGAGTTGGGAAGTGCTTGTTCTTCCCTCCAAAAGAACAGACAAAGGCTGAAAAAAAGAACAGAAGCACTGAATGGAGTTTAAGGAACGGTGACCTTTCCAGAAGCATTCCACGAGGACGGCATTTTCAGAGAGCTTAATGATTGACCATAAAGCATTCTTTGTCATTTCAAAATATTTGCATTTGAGATAACTAATCATGAGGGCAGGAAAAAAAAAAAAAGAAACATTACAATTATAACTCTATAAATTATTACACATTAAACGGACAGTGTGATTTGAAGTCAGGATGCCTTAGGCTACTAAAGGGCAGCCAGTAGGTTTAGGGTCAGGTTTAAGAAGTGAGAACTCCTCACTCCTTCCACATCATCTACTTATCACTAGGGTGCTCAAGGGCAAACCTTGCCTACAGTGGTTAGACTGGTAGAAGTTGATAAAAACCAGCAAACAGTCGGAATCTAATCTGATTCGGACTCTATTTTGAAACAGAATAGAACCAGACAGCCTTGATCTGAACGACTGGTCTACGGTCTTCGCTCCTTTCAGGTAAGACTTCAAAGTCTGTTCCAGGTCGCCCGGAAATTCTAGGGCTCCCAGCTGGAGCCCTTTCCCATCAAGGGAGGAATACTAGGACCTGGTTTCTCTGAAGTATGCTTCAGTTAGGGAACAAAAGAGCCTATAATTCCCAGGGGATCCCCTAACAAAGAGTAGAATTTTCTAGGAACTCTATGCCCACGCTGGAAGACAATGGAGCTAAAGAATAGATCGATTTCCTACACATTACACTCAATAATGCCCTCCCCACTCAGATTTCTTGACATTTGGGAAGGAGCCTCACCTGCTTTTCTCTGCTTTGATTACAAGGGCAAAAAGAGCCATCTCCATTTATTTATGTAAGTTGAAAAAGAAACTCTGAGTGGGTTTCCTTTAGGCTACTATGTGCCTTTGGCGTAATACCTGAGCCCAGAAAAACAGTGATGGACTGTGCGTGCCGAATCAGTCGTCAGGTCCTCCTACAGAATGCAAGCATTACAGAGTTGTGAGGAGGGCCCAGCGTTTGATGGCGGATGGAGGATGGTTTGCGCCACTTTCTAAATTGTGGCTGGAGGGAAATGTTTTGTGAAGCCATACAGCTGATTCTGGGCTGCTGACACCAGTCCACAGAGGCCCGAGTGACAGATGGCTCTTGAAATAGGGCCCCAGTGAGCCCTGCTCAACCCAGGCAGAATCAGAAGAAGGACGTGCAACTCTGTATAGGGAAAGGGCTCAACAAAACCCAAGGACGGAGTCAGGGTGGGATGGAAAAAGGAAAAGAAATCTTGAGGGAGAGCGTCCAGGAGAGATGTTGCTGACAAGGAGCCCATGAGAGATGCACCAGGAATCCAGAGCTAAAGCCCAGTGTCCAGGGCAAGCTGGAGAGAACGAAGAAGCCAGTCCTGATGCTTTGCCACCAGAAGAACCTAGGACGGGTCCTTATTAATCCCTTGATCCTGAAGTAAGTAGTTCGTGATACTTCAACCCTAACAGTTTCCACCTTACAAAATCCCGGATTCCCATCTGCCTTATTCCCATCAACTTCCACCGATCTATGTACAGGAGGAGAAGTAACCAAGGATACTTAGGGTAAGCGTTTTAGAGTCTTCAGATATTGGAAAGACGACAATCAAGTTTGGTGCTGACCATGCTCCCTCCTATCTCAAGCTTGGTGCCATGACCCTGGGTAATTAGTCATGTAAGAGGTTGTGACAGCCATGTATGTTCTCTGCATGGAGATCTCAGCTACGGAGTCTGGTATGACTTCCAAAGGCTCCCTCTCTAACAGGGATGTGCTAATAAGGTAAGCTCAAGTAAGGCCACATCAGAAGGCCGTTACAGCATGTTTCTCAGACTTTGGAAGAGGTCTCTGGCTCTGCCAGGCTGTTGCTGAAGTCCCTGCAGTTATGGCAGGAAAACAAAGGCCCACAGCCTAGGAGAGGTTTCTAACAAAAAGCAGTCATAAACGTGGTGAAAACTTGTGCAGTCCTTACTGTGTACTAGGCACTGATCCAACACTTTCCAACACTGTCTTGCCAGTTCACAGGCATGATACAGAGAGAAGCACAAATGCAAACAGCCCCTAGAACTTCCTAGTAGTAGGGGATATAAAACAACCAATGAGATGACTTGAGGAAAGACTGCCTTCATCTCAAATTATTATTGACATCATAACACAAGCTAAAGTGGGGCACCTGGGTGGCTTAGTTGGTTAAGCATTTGCCTTCAGCTCAGGTCATGATCTCAGGGTCCTGGAATCAAGCCTCACATCGGGCTCTCTGCTCAGCGGAGACCTTGCTTCTCCCTCTCTTTCTCTCTGCCTGCTGCTCTGCCTACTTGTACTCTATATCTCTGTCAAATAAATAAAAAACCTTAAAAAAAAAAAAAAGACACAAGCTAAAGAGACCATCCTAGAAAATTTATGGATCCCAAGAGTCTTTTGAAAAACACTGCTCAGATCCATTGAGGCAGTGGGTGGGAGAGGTATCTGGTGGGAACCCTATCTTTGGTCTCTTGCCCATGAATTCCATACTCTACAATGAAGTCAAACCATATTTGATCTTATCTCCTTCCTCCTTTTAGGTGACCAATGGCTCCACAGAACTACAGAATAAAATTTAAATTCCTTGGCACGATCCACAAGGCTCTTCATAACCTGGCCTCAACTATTTCCTAACCATCCCTTCCAACATTCTTCTCCTGCATCGCAAATCCCAGCCACAATGAACTTCTTGCAAGGCCTCAGACACATCATGCTTTTCATGCCTCTGGTTTCCTCAAAATGAGGTCCCAAGATCATCAGCGCTGAAATCAGCCGAAGACCTTTTTAGAAATGTGGGCTCCAAGATTCCACTGAAATCTAACTCCTAGGCATTGGGCCAGGGAATCCGCATTTTAACAAATTCACCAGGCAATTTATTTTTCATGTACATTAGTATTTGATGGCCAGTCTCATTCCTGATGATGACCTTCTGTTCTTCCCACCTGCCCCTACACAGATCAAATATCACTTCCTTAAGAAAAATATGTTTAACCTTCTCCTTCCTCAGATCAAATAGGCCATTTGCCCCTTCTGTGCATCCACTTTACTGTAATTTATACTTCTACTCTGCATCCCTGGTGCTTACTGCATTTATTTTTGTGATTTATACTGATTTCTTTGTAGATCTTAATTCATTTGCCAACAAGCTTTTATTGAATGCTGGTGGTCCACTGATGCAAGAAGTGGCATGGAGAGCCATGGAGCTTAGTGTCTGATGGGGCACAGGAAAACACAACCACAGGGAAATGTGCAAAGTGCTGGGAAAGGCAGAAGCGGGGGGAGTGGGATGTGGAAGTTTCAGGGACATTGGACTGGGGAAGCTGGCCAGGGAGGCTTCTCAGGAAACTGATATCCACGTATCAACTTGGAAAGGAATGATTTACCCAGGGAAGGAGAAGAAAGTATGCCGGAAAATGTGTCATGGTGTGTGTGTGTGTGTGTGTGTGTGTGTGTATGTAAATGAGAAAATTCAGCATAACCTCCATAATGCCCAGATGTATGTGTGTGTGTATATATGTACATATATATATGATATTTTCTCTTAGCCTTCTTCCATCATAATTAAAGCCATATTAATCAGACTTCCCAGCTCTGAAGAAAATAGATGCTTCTTAGATCCTGTCAGATGGACCCTGAGCCTCAAACCCAACAGCCTGTATTTTAGCCTTTCTCTCTTGTCCCTACCCCACACCTTCCCTCATTGTGTGTGTGTTACAAGTGAGTGAATGAATAAATCCAGACACGTACGATTAAAGTATTATTATGATATAGTTAATACAGTATACCATAATATAAAGAGTGTCATCTTTAGGACCAAATCATCCTACTTTCAAATTCTAGCTTTGTCACTTTCGGCTAATGACTCAGGGCAGGTTTCTATTCTGTCTAAACCCAGATTATGTCTGAATCTCTTCATTTAGATAGTGGGTGTAGTAATATTTACCCTGTAAGAATGTTATAACGATTAGATAACAAATAGAAAGAGCTTAACCTGATGCCTGATATACAATAGGTATTTTTAAAAGGGTAGTAGTTACTATTGATTTGACTTTCAACTGCCCCCTGCACTTCTTAGTAAATCTGCGTGGCCTTGATTTAGTCTGCCTTGGTTCTCCCTAAAGCGTTCTTCCCATCCAGTGAATGAAGGTACACAAGACCCACAGCCCAGTGCCTGGCACACAGGGAGCGCTGAATAAGTGAGTGACTGCTACTATAATCATTACTGCTTTCTGTCACCAAAAAAACCAAAACCAAAACAAAACAAAAACATATATGCGTGTGTGTTTGTGTACCTTTAAGATTTTATTTATTTATCTAACAGAGAGAGAGGGCACATCGGCAGAGGAAGAGGGAGAGGCCAACTTCCTGCCGATCAGGGAGCAGGATGGGGGGGGCTTGATCCCAGGACTCTGAGATCAGGACCTGAGCGGAAGGCAGAATCTTAATCGACTGAGCCACCCAGGCGTCCCTACAAAAATATTTTTGTCTGGCACCTATGTTATAAATATGTTGCCTATATTGTTAACGCTAGCATTCTGAAAGAAATTAGAGAATTTTTCAGCTTTAAACTACCTTTATTTACTCTAGAATACTGTTCCATGGTTGTTTTAAAAGCCACATGCAATTACAGAAAATGACCACAAGGTGGCTCCAGATCATTTCCGTCGCCAAGTATTCAATCCCCTTCCTGAAAGAGCTTTTCTCAAGAAATACTGTGAGGAAAAAAAAAGAAAAGAAAAGAAATACTGTGAGAACAACTGTGTTTTTGTTTGTTTTACAAAGAAATATGGCACTTATAAAACAAGTTATTTTTCATCGTTTTCTATTTTTTCTTCCCATGTCCTTGTTAGAGACAGGTACATTCTCAGTTGAAGAATGTATATTCAGGGATGCCTGGGTGGCTCCGTCTGTTAAGCCTCTGCCTTCAGCTCAGGTCAGATCCTAGGGTCCTTGGATGGAGCCCCTGTATTCGGGCTTCCTGCTCAGCGAGGAGTCTGCTTCTCCCTCCTCCTCTGCCTCCTGCTTCCCCTGCTTGTGCTCATTCTGTCAAATAAATGGATAAAATCTTAAAAAAAAAAAAAAAAAAAAAGAAGAAGAAGAAGAAGAAGAAGAAAAAGAGGAATATATGTTCAGACACAGCCCTACAGATAATTTAATAATGGTTGATATTTACAAAACCAAACATTTTACTATATTAATATTATTATCAGAAATTAGATTTTTGGTCCTTGTTCATTTAAGCTTGTATACCATCTAGTATTTTTATAATCAACGCACAAAATTTTGTTATTGGGGGAATATTAGTACAAAGAACTAAATATTTTAAGTTTTGATCTAGAAAACTGATCTCAAGAGACTTCAATTTTTGAGCTTTGTTTTTCAAAATAAATAAAATTTGGGGGGTTTTCAGTAATGTTTTCTATGTTATTTGCTTTCATAGTTTGGGATTCCAAGTGGTTCAGATAAATTAAAGAATTAATGTAGAAAGTTACAACACAGCAGAATCCTCAGTGTTTTTGGTCTCGCTACTGTCTCAGTGAGGCTTCTGTCTGCCCTGGAATTTTTTCAGTTTAAAATGCTAACAGCATTAATTGCAGGAAGAGATGTTTTCTCATTGCTCTCCCCAATCACTTGAATGAGACTGACACTGCTGTTAAATCATCCTCCCAGTCTCACTGCATGGAGTTTATTTTTAGCACTTTGTTTCACCTAGAAATTGGAATTCTGCTGTTTCTCCTTGCTGGGGAAATGGCTATCTTATACCTAGCTTATCTCCAGCATGGACTTCTGGATCAACTGTAAAATTTTCATTTTTAATTGGCTCTTTAAGAGATATATATGATGCATGCAAATTTCATAATATACAATACTTTACGTAAAAAAAAAGTTCCCCGTACAAGTGTGATAGAGCACAGCACACACACACACACACACACACACACACACACACACATGCATTTTCATTTTATATCTATGGATTATGCTACATTACTTACATCTGGTTTGAACTTGGGGTCCAGGCAGGACATCTAGAGAACGCCTGTATGCCTGTTTACCACAGTTCTAACCCTCTTCTCTTTCACCTGTCAGCTTTATTCATTCATATATTCTGACTGGACTCAATACATTTGAAGGTGTGACTCCTGCCTTAGGCACTCTGAATCAGGCCAGGAAGGACAAGTGCACCTAAGAGAAAAGGCAGATAGAAGTTTGTCTTATGAATGGATAATTAATTCATAGATTGGAAGCCAGCTTGGCTTTGAGGTCATTGAGCAGGACTTTAGGATCTGATGGTCAGAAGCAGAAATGAAATAAAGGATGTTCCACCTGTACTTCTGTGACTCTCACTCGCTCATTTTTCACAAAACTTAGAACAGAAAGAGGCATGTGTAATAAGGAAACCCTACACGATAATGAACATGAAATGGTTACATATTAGAAGCCAGTGATGGGCTTCTCTGTAGCACAACTCAGGGAATGACAGAGGGTACAGATTTTTCACGTAATGGAGGTCTTGCTCAGGTTACAACAAACCTGGACGACGTGCCAAAATCTAAAACAGGACGAGACTTTCTCGATGAGGGACAATCAGAGACAGGCAATGCTGCTCAGAGAAAGAGACACCATTTTTGGAGGATAAAGAGTTCGAGTAAGCTTTTTGCTAATAAAGCTGGGAGCTAACCAACTTCACTAAGCTCTGTGTGATTCTGAATACAGGTAGCTAGAGCCATGGACAGACATTACTTAGAGCCTAACTCAGAGTAACTGCAGAATGGAGAGAAAATTCTCAGTAATCAGTGATTAAGTCAATGTTATGAAAAAGCAGCATAGCTGGGATCCGTTCAGGATATCAACCAGAACAAAGAACAAACAAGAATAGACTGTACAGTTTGATCAAGTTGGACATTTCTCCTTTTTTCATGTGACTGAGCATGTGTGGAAATTAAATATAGTTTTAAAACAGGGTGATGGGTAGTGAGGAGGGCATGTGCTCTGATGAGCACTGGGTGTTACACTTAACTAATGAATCGTTGAACACTACATCAAAAACTAATTATGTACTATACAGTGGCTAATGGAACATAATAATTAAAAAAAATATATGTTAGTTAACCTAGAAGAGCCTTGATACTCAGAATTCTCAGCTCAGTTTTTATTTTAAGCCCATTATCAAATGCATCCCAGATGCATCAATGGAAGAAAATGACACTTGTTCACCTCACTGGGATTTTCTTGTCACCCAACTTATACCTGGTCATAGGTGGCCTTTAACATAGAGACACCAAACATTGCAGAGCAAAGTTGGCAGGAATAGGGTGAGACAAACAGGACACAAAATTTAAGGTGGAATTCATTCTCAAGGTCCTACAAGTGCAGTCAGCACGTTTAGTGGTGCCACCTTAAATTCCGCATCCTACCACCTCATTGGCCTCACTTTAGTCCAAGCTCAAGCTTCAGGAGCTCTCTCCCCATAGTGGCCTTTTCATGAAGTTCAAGTGAGGCATATCTGGTGTGGTTGCCACCATTTTCAGGCAAAAGCTTGGCAGGAAAAACTGGATTCTTCACCTGCATCATTGCCAACATGTGCCCTTCCACCATCAGCTGTTCCTCAAGACCTAAAGGCAACTTCAGCTGTCTTATTCCACCCACCCCAGCAGCTGCTGGGGGCTGCTCCAGGCAGCACACAACAGGTGTGTGTGTGTGTATGTGTGCGCACGCGTGTGTGTGTGTGTGTGGTGTAAATGCCTTCAAGACTTATGACGTAAGCCCATTCGTTAGACATTTTTCCATAAAACCTCTTAATTTTTCTAAATTTTTACTTTTTTAACTTAAGTATAGTTAATATACAGTGAATTATTAGTTTCAGGTATACAACATAGTGATTCAACACGTCTCTACATTCCTCAGTGCTCATCACGGTAGGTGTACTCTCATTCCCCATCACCTATTTCACCCATCCCCCACCCACCTCCCCTCTAGTAATTACCAGTTTATTCTCTGCTTAAGGGTCTGTTGTTGTTGTTATCTTTTTTTCTTGTTTTGTTTCTTAAATTCCACATATGAGTGAAATTATATGGTATTTGTCTTTCCCTGACTTATTCCACTTAGCCTTATACCCTCTAGCTCCATCCATGTTGTTGCAAATGGCAAGACCTCAGTCTTTCTATGGTTGAGTAATATTCCATTGTGTGTGCACATGTGTGTGCATGTGCGTGTGTATGTACCTCTTCCTTTTTTTTTTTTAAGATTTTATTTATTTATTTGACAGAGAGAGAGAGATCACAAATAGGCAGAGAGAGAGAGAGGGAGGAAAGCAGGCTCCCCGCTGAGCAGAGAGCCTGATGCGGGGCTCGATCCCAGGAGCCTGGGATCATGACTGGAGCTGAAGGCAGAGGCTTTAACCCACTGAGCCACCCAGGCACCCCCCACCTCTTCTTTATCCATTTATCTATGGATGGACACTTGGGTTGCTTCCATATTTTGGCTATTATAAATAATGCTGCAATAAATCTAAGGGTGCCTATATCTAGATCACATGATAATTCTATTTTTCATTTTTGGAGGAAACTCCCTACAATTTTCCAAAGTGGCCACACCAGTTTGCAGGGATTAATATCCAGTAATTTATACAACTCAACACCAAAAATTAAAAATCCAATTTAAAAATGGGCAGAAGACATGAATAGACATTTATCCAAAGAAGACATATGATGTCTAAGAGACACATGAAAAGATGCTCAACATCACTCATCATCAGGGAAATGCCAATCATAAAACCCTTATAATATATCCTTATTAGTATACTTGGATGATGTAATGCTATACTTTTCAAAAACAATTAAAAACCTCTATCAGTTGTTCAATGCTAACACAGTCTGATATTCCAACTTAGAAAAAAACACTTTCAAAGACCTCAAAGATTATTGTACTGAATCATGTACTTTTAGAGCTAAAAGGACTCTACTATTTCACCCTTTTAATTGTACATATTTTTAAAATTATTTTTTCTAATTATTTTTATTAACATATAATGTATTATTTGCCTCAAGGGTACAGGGGCAAATCAGGTGTACACATTTCATCATCAGTCTTACACATTTCACAGCACTCACCATAGCATACCCTCCCCAATGTCCATCACCCAACCACCATATCCCTACCGCCCACCCCCAGCAACCCTCAGTTTGTTCTGTGAGATTAAGAATCTCTTATCGTTTGTCTCCCTCCTGATTTTTTTAAAGGCACATTTGATTAAAGTAAAATTTTACTGGAAGTATCATGAGAAATTTTCAACTTCCCTTAACAATTCTACAAAGTATAAATACGTGGAAGTCTATAGTGTACCAAGGCAATGAAATCAGAGTTCAGGGATATATTACACACGTGTCTTTCCAGAATCACAGTGTAGGACGGAGAATGACAATTCTAAAATATTATGTGAGTTGCTTGCGTTCGAGAAATTAAGAAGTTAATGAATCAATATCATTTATGTCAGAACAACTGTGCAATCAAAACATCCTGTGACTTCATAAAACACAAAAGTTACTATGAGTGTCTCATCACCTGAAACAGGATGTGAGCATAGAGAAGTAAAGATTTTCGTTTGGAATGATGATGAATCTATTATCTAGCAGTATTTTCTATTAGATTTCTTCACATACAGGCATGAAATTAGAAGAAGAATCTGTATTTTCCACATTAAATAGGTTTCAGGAAGGAGTGGCTATCTCTTTCCAAGATCCAGGAATTTTCTCATAACGTAAGTAATTTAACATACTGAAATTAACCTGTTAATATCAAATATGCCATAAGATAATAACTCATGGTAAATGGATTGGGTTTCCCTCAATTGAAAGTAATTCATAGAATACACGTTCCTAGGAAACTTTTTTTTTTTTTTAAAGATTTTATTTATTTATTTGACACAGAGAGAGAGAGATCACAAGCAGGCACAGAGGCAAGCAGAGAGAGGAGGAAGCAGGCTCTCCGCAGAGCAGAGAGCCCGATGTGGGGCTCGATCCCAGGACGCCGGGATCATGACCTGAGCTGAAGGCAGAGGCCTTAACCCACTGAACCGCCCAGGCACCCCCCTAGGAAACTTTTGCAGATAAGCAAACCATCTTTCTTTTAGAAGCTGTTTAAATTAGTATTTTTGGATTATGTTCAATATATTCTTATATTATTACATATGAGATAAACAAAATCAATAAAGTACCATATCCATTAGAATGTATTAATAAGAAGTTTCAGATTTAGGTTTAAAAATATCACTTCATGGGCGCCTGAGTGGCTCAGCAGGTTAAGCCTCTGCTCAGGGTCCTGGGATCAAGACCCGCATGAGGCTTTCTGATCAGCAGGGAGCCTGCTTCCCCCTCTCTCACTGCCTGCCTCTCTGCCTGCTTGTGATCTCTCTCTCTGTCAAATAAATAAATAAATAAATATTAAAAAAAAAAAAAAAGAAAATGTAAAAAAAAATCACTTCGATGACTTCAAATAGAAAAGAAAAAAAATCTGAAATACTAAGTGAAAGCTAATAGTCCCAATTTAATTTTTTTTGGAAGTCAGTTCTTTATTTTTTTTATTATGTTCAGTTAGCCAAGTTATAGTACATAATTAGTTTTTGATGCAGCATTCAGTGATTCATTAGTTGTGTATAACACCCAGTTTAAAATAATGTAGGTTTTTTCCAGATTACACAACACATGACAATACAGAAAAAGAAAGAAAGAAAGAATGAAAGAAAGAAAGAAAGAAAGAAAGAAAGAAAGAGCGAGCAAGCAAAAGTAATAGTACATATATCCCCACTAGGCAGGTTGGAAGTGGCCTAAACAGGAGTAAGACTCACACATGTATACACAATTATTTATCTCTGCCTGTCAATAAATCAGAGATGTTTTATTTTTTTGTTCACTTTTGATTTTCTACACTTTTCCAATTTTCTTCTTCCTACTTTCTCAATATCATGCATTTTTGATGCGAGGTCGACATGGACCTAGAAGGTATCATGCTAAGTGAACTAAGTCGGACTGAGAAAGACAAATACCATACGATTCTACTCATCAGCAAAATCTAAACAAACAAAAAGCACATGAATGAACAACAGGAAAGCAGAATCAGGTCTATAACTAGAGAACAAACTGGTGGTCACAGAGGGGAAGACAGTGGGCATTGGGCAAAATGGGTGAAGAGGAGTGAGAGGTCCAGGCTTCCAGTTATGGGGTGAGTAAGTCGTGGGAGTAAAAGGCACAGCAGAAGGAATGCAGTCAATCATGTCAATGGTACAGTACTGGGGTCGTCTGGTAGCAGATGGAGCTGCACCGGTGCCAAGCACAGCATAATGTATGAACTTCTCAAATTGCTATGCTGTACCCCTGAAACCAAGATAACACTACATCTCAACTATACTCCAAAAAATGTTCAACTTAAAAAAGGTGAATGGTACAAAGGTAAATACTGGGTTTAGATTTAGAAAATAGCAATTCTAGACCTAGGTTGGTCTGAAAATGAGACTTCAGGTCAGCCTGGTCTAACAGCCCCTTCAAACTGATAGATTCCTTGGAAACCCTCTAGATTCCAGATAAGCTTCATCCAATTTCTTGAAATTATTTTTAATTGTGTGTAGTATTCATCACTACCTGATATTTGCTTACTTGTTTGCTTATTGTCTATATCATCAAAGTAGAATGTAGACTCCAGGAGATTAGGACAATTATCTGTCTTGTTTCCTGCTATAACGCCCACGACTAACACCTGATATGTAATAAGGGGTCATTAGAAGCCCTATATAAACTAAATATAAAGTATTGTTTTCCAAAAAAAATATAGAAAAGAAATAACCACATACATTTGGATCCTTACATAATCTCTAATATCGTGGGCCACTTCCATAAGCCATAAAATACTGTTTACAACAACACAGCCAGGAACTACCCTGCAATGTTTTTTCTACAATTAATGCTAGTTTTGGTGTTTACAAAGATCATACATTAAAATTAGTATTTAAAAAGGCAAAGAAGATTAACAATTTCAGTATTTATGACTGGGTTTGACTGTATGTTTGCTAGATTTGGAGGCCATTAGAAATTTGGCCTTTAAAGAGGACTTTAAAAAGCAATAATGATTATTGCATTATGAGGATTATGAATATAAACCCAGAAGAAGAATAAAATTAAAATAAGACTGTACTAATGTCTGTGAATGGGAATGTCCAGTGCCAACATCACATATACAATCATATCACACTGCATGTCAAAACAACTGAGATACAGGTGACAATTTTTAAGTGTGGCTGGATAAAAAGCAGTATTTCTAAATTACTGTATTTAGATAACACATAATTTAAGTATATGCGTGAATAAAGTAAATACTTAAATTCTGTAAGTACAAAAACTCACCGTTTCTTCAACATCCTTTAAAGTTCATAATTTCACAATAGACAAAGGTTGATTTGGAGGAATCTTCTCATTGGAATACATAATAAATCTATTTTAAAATATATCCTGCTATGTATTTATACAGCATTTCAAGACGAAATTCTGTTCTTTTCAGTTCTGTGTAATATTAACCTATCTTTAACTACCACACCTCAGCTATTTCTTCAATTCTTTTTCTCAAAAACTCCTAATAAACAACTTAGGAACCTTTCTGTAGTATACCCATCTTTTCACTGCTATTTCATGCATGTATTTTCGATGTCTTACCTCCTTTGACTGGTCTATGTGTATATTTCTCAGCACCTTTTTCCTAATATTTAAAATTTTTCTTTTCAGAGGAGCCTGGGGGGCTCAGGCGGTTGAGCGCCAGATTCTTGGGTTTCCACTCAGGTCATGATCTCACAGGTCATGAGATCAAGCCCCGTGTGGGGCTCCATACTCAGTGTGGTGTCTGCTTGAGATTACCCCTCTCCCCGTTACGTGCCCATGCCCCCCAAATAAATAAATCTTTAAAATAAATAAATAAATAAATAAAATAAGAATTTTTTTAACTGCATTTAGTCTTGAGTTCATCCTGTTATTTTTTCCATAATAGTAATATTTTTCATTTGCGAGGCTTTTATTGATTCTGTTTCATAGGTTACTGCTTTTGTTTTTCATAATCTTTATGTTCTTGGGATTGTTTTCTTTTCTCTCTCTGAAAAATCTTGTTAAAATCTTAAACATGCTCGCTCTAATTTCTCAGATTGCTCTGTTATTTTCATTTCATCCAGAGGGATTATATATTCCAATCTTTGAGGTTTTTTTTTGCTTATCTTTTCAGTTATAATATTTCTGATGTATTCTGGAATTTGGGTTTTTAAGCTCAGTTTCATGGGAGGTTTTTTCCCTTCCAGGTCTTCGCTTGTTTTCTTATCCTCTCTGAGTATATTTCTCTCTCTCACTGACGAACCACCGAGACCACTGGGAGCTCCAGCCCAGAACAAGGTCATGCATGGATGACTCTGGGCTTACTCAGGGATGACACTGGGACAAGTACGCATCCAGGCACTAAGCTAGTGCACCGGTTAGCATGAGTCCTGGGTGCTAGGCAGCTTTTGCTTTCCCCTTCATCCTAGTTAAGTAATTTTTTATAAACCATAACCCCAGTTATAGTTGATCAAAAATTCTTCTTCTCTTCCTTTCATGGGCTGGGGTGCCCTTTATCTCAGGACTTCATTTCAAGAAATGGTCAGGTTCTGATTCTCCATTCTTCTCACACTACAGGAGCTAAAATTACACCCATTTTCTAGCTTTTATTTCCAGAGCTGAAGAGGATACAGAGAAAGGGGAACCCTCCTACACTGTTGGTGGGAATGCAAACTGGTGCAGCCACTCTGGAAAACAGCATGGAGGTTCCCCCAAAACGTAAAAACAGAACCAGCAACTGCACTACTAGCTATTTATCCAAAGGATATGAACACAGTGATTCAAAAGGGCACCTGTACCCCAATGTCCATAGCATCAGTGTCTACAATAGCCAAACTATGGAAAGAGCCCAGGTGTCCATCGATAGATGAATGGATAATGAAGATGTGGTATGTATATTCAATGGAATACTATGCAGCTATCAAAAGAAATGAAATCTTGCCATTTGCAATGACGTGGATGAACTAGAGGGTATTATGCTGAGCGAAATAAGTCAATCAAAGAAAGACAATTATCATATGATCTCACTGATATGAGGAATTTGAGAAAGAAGAAAGAGGATCATAGGGGAAGGGAGAAAAACTGAAACAAGATGAAACCAGCAAGGGAGACAAACCATAAGAGACTCTTAATCTCAAAAAACAAACTGAGGGTTGCTGGAGGGGAGGGAGGTAAGGATAGGGTGGCTGGGTGATGGACATTGGGGAGGGTATGTGCTATGGTGAGTGCTGTGAAGTGTGTAAGACTGATGCTTCACAGACCCATACCCCTGAAACAAACACATTATATGTTAATTTTAAAAATCTAGAAACTTGTCTTATTCACTGCAGTATCTCTAGCTCCTAGAATGTAACTAGGCATACAGTAGGAGCTTAAGAAACATTTGTCCACTGAGTGATTTGCTGTTCATCCCTAAGTTAGTAAGGCAAGGAAGAGGGAAGGAAGAGAGGAGTATAAAATTAGCACAGAGTGATATTGCTTTTGATTCATCCGTAGTCGGTGGAAGTGATAGAACACACAATTACAAGACAATCTGCAATAAAATTCTCAACTAGATCATGCCAACTGTAAGTGTCATGGTATTTGATACATTTACAAAGTACAGCCAGTCATAATTTTGATTGGAGGATATAGCAGGGAGACATGTAAATAATTGTCACAAGTTTTTTAATTGGGAGGAGGCTAGTGGAGGGAAGAGGAGCGTTACTGCCTGCTTTATTTATTCCATTTAGTTCCCTATGGTCAGCAGGATGGAGTCACAACTTCGGAAATACAGTGCACATCTTGAGAAACAGGACTAGGTCACTGAAGGGGACAGTAAATGTCAAAGGTTAATTTTTCAGAGCCAGTTCTCTATTGAATATGTATTTTCAGAATGTAGAAAACTTGCTTACAGACCTGGGTGAATGCATCACATCACAATTCCTTTCGGCAGAAAGACTTTTATTAATAAGCAGCATCTCCATGGTAACCGTAAAGGCAAATCTCACTTGTGTATATTATATCAACACCAATAACAACGGGCACGGCTTGAACAAAAGTGGCAGGGGAACAGAAGCCGGGGACTTTGGAGCGAGAGTGAGTGAAGAAAATGACAGCCCAAACCAGAAGCTGTGTAACTTAAGACTGTCTTGACTCATTAGTACTGTGTGTGAAGAAAGCAGACTTTGAAAGTGATTTTTTTTCAAACATACCTCCTCTCTGCCCTGCTCAAATCAAAGGTGAGAAAAACTATTACACCACTTTCTTAAAGAAAAATAAATGACTTGAATTCTATCTTTAAAATCAGTCAGTACTGACAAATAAAATCAATTTACATTTAAAAATCGATGTCTTTGACAAAAGCCACACAAAGAAAATGAAAACCAGACAAATATGCCCAGGCTCGGATAATGAATTAATGCAAGAGGAAGGCTGTACCGTTAAGGGATTTCTTTTCACACTTCAAAAAAAAAAAAAAAAAAAAACCCAGCTACTGTATAATGCATGTCCATGTAGCACAAAGATGCGGTCGTACTGAATCACTTGTTAGTGGATGAACCACTAACAGTAAAAGCAATACAGCAATGAAGGCTGGCTGCTTTGTTTGCCGAATGAAACCTTATTTTTATATCTTACTTTGTGGCTACAAGTACATACTATAAAATGTTTAGTTCACATTTCTTAGGGACATGAGAAAGTAGTTCTAATTAGGATACTAGGATTATCTCCAGTAATTTTTAATTACACTTTTTATTTTGACATAAATTATAGATTCACATGTAGATATAAAAAATAACACAGAGATCCCATGTACCTTTTACTTAGGGTCCTCCAAGGCTAACCTGCAAAAATATACTACAATATCAAAAGTGAGTATGGACCCTGACCAATCCACGGATCTTTTGGTTTTTAGGATATATTTATTTATTTGAGGGGAAGAGAGGCAGAGAGAGAGAATCTTCAAGCAGACTCCCTGCTGACCATGGAGCCTGGCCCAGTGCTCAATCTGAGCCAAAACCAAGAGTCTCGGAGGCTTAACTGACTGAGCTACCAAGCACCCCTGCCATTCACAGATCTTACCCAAATTTCCCCAGTTTCACATAGAGTTGTGTGTGGGCGTGTACATTTCATTCCATGTAATTTTATCACCTGCATAGATTTGTGTATCTACCACTCCAGCAGCAAGACCGCATACCTCCACCATCGCAAGAATCATTGGTCTTCCCCTTTGCAACTGCATCTCCTGCCTGCCCACCCAGTTACCCTGTCCTACACCATGGATGACCACAGATCTGCTCTCCGTGATTTTTGCCATTTCAAAAATGTAGTACAACTAAAATCTGTCCCTAACCTTTTAGGAATGGCTTTCTCCACTCAGTGTAATTCTCTGGAGACACACGCAAGTTGTTGTGTCTATCACCAGTTCATTCTTTTTTACTGCTGAATAGTACTCCAGGGTATGGTCTGGAATAATGGTCTGTCTAACCATTCACCTGCTGAAGGACATGTGCGTTGTTCCCAGTTCAGAGCTATTAGAAATAAAGCCACTGTGAACATTTGTGGAAAGGTTTTTGCATGAACACAGTTTTCAAGTCTCTGGGCTACATGCCCAAGAGTGCAATTGCCTGGCCATATGGCAGTTGCATGTTTAGTTTTATAAGAAATTACTAAACTGTTGGCAAGAGCATTTGCCATTTTACATACCCACCAGTAATACGTGAGTGATCCTTTCTGACATAATTTTAACAAGCTAATTAAAATAGCTATTGTCCCACCAGAACAAGAGTAGAGACTTGCCTTTACCAGAGTTTTTATATTCAGTCTACCTGCGTTCAAATCCAGGCTCTGCCACTTGATAGCTATGTGATCTCACAGGAAATAGTCTTCCACTCAGCCTCAGTTTCTCTAACTGTAGAATGGGAATAATAATTCATCTATCTCATAGGCATTTTCTGAAGATATAATAATGATCATTTGATTTATTTTATTTCTGACATAATTATGAAGAGGCATATATGAGGTTAATGAAAAATATCACATACTTTATTGTGATAGTCTAACAATGTCTATATAAAAAAATATTCTGGGAATGTCTCTGAGCTGTGATAGAATGATGGTTTTACATATAAATTCTTTCATACTTGAATGCATCAACAGTGAAAGAGTGGTAAAAGGTCTGTTTTGAAACACAGGAAGGTAACAGAACAACTTCTCCAAAGCCATACCAAACCTAAACCATACTCTCCTTAGCCTGAGATAAGAGGAGACTCAGTTCTATTGCAAGCTGATCATCTGAACAACAAGGCTGCCCTGTTAACCAAATAGAAGCAGGAAAAGATAGCAGGGTGTGACTAATGGTGCCTCCATTTCTCCCTGCCAAAACCCTTACCCAGTTACAACTGCTAAAGAAAGGCAAAGAGAAGAATAAAATGTTTACTCCTTAAATCTTTTACCCAGAAAAATTATTTTATAGGAAATGATTCTGAATCTTATCTTAAAAGAAACTATCATTTCAATTTGTTTTGTGTTTGGCTTTTGGGGTGTGTGTGTGTGTGTGTGTGTGTGTGTATGTGCGCGCGCGCATGCGTGCTTGTGTCTTACCCAAGACAGACTACAATACAAATAGCTATAACTTTCAAGTCTTGCTATGGAAATTAAATCCAAGTAATTGTAAATTTACTTTTATAAATTATAAAATCAATGCCTCAATTAACTTTGAAAATGTCTTCATCTTTTATTTGAATTTCTTTTAATAAACTATTCTCATTTTTAATTTTCACTTTAATTGGAAGTGTTTGGTTTGGTTTTGGGGTTTTTTTCTTCCTTAGATTTGATTTCCAGAAAACTAAGGTAGAGAGCTAAAAGCATAGATGTTTTTAATTATGGGGGAAATATATGTAGTAATTGGAACTTACAATTCAGTGTGGAAAATTCACTTTTGGCAGGAACCTGAGATGGGAAAAGCAAAGCGAATTTGTATTATATCTATGCCGATGCATGAAAATATAAGCGCACCATTTTTAGTAGGCAAGAAGCTTATTACAATATGGATCCTGTGTGCTGAAGTTTGCTGACCTATTTTTCCATTTGCATGACACAGCATTTGAGAAAGTTATTAAACTTAGATTTTTAACAGTCTATACTAAGTTGTGGTGCCCATGAAATGTAAGCAGAGTTTCTGTTTTCTGGTCTTTTTATTGTTCTCTGTACAGAATTTAGCTCCTTCGTGTCTCAATTTAAAGTTCGCAAAAGACCTGCTGTTACACATTTTTCAATGCACCATTGTTGATTTTTTTTAAAATACAGGATTATCTCTCTGATTCACTAACACTCATTTTTATATTAGCCCTCTTTTCTAGGTGTTTTTTAATTAAATAGCTTATTTATTTGAGTAAGAGAGACAGCAAGAAGAGCGGGAGCAGGGAGCAGAGGAAGAAGCAGGCTCCTCCCCGAGCAGGGAGCCTGACACTCGGCTTGATCCCAAGATCTGGGGATCCTGACCTGCACCTGAGCCGAAAGCAGATGCTTAACCATCTGAGCCACCCCAGCACCCCTTTCACAGTGTTTAAACAAACTATTTCTGATCATTTATTCTTACATTCCACTTAAATGTTTTAATTCAGATGTTTTCAACTGCAATTAACAGAAAAATAATCTCTAAATCGTTTTCTAAAGGAGGTTCTTTACTATCCATGCAATAAGTTCAAGGGAGAGCAGCCTCTGGGTTGGTTCACTCAGTTGCTCCCATAATGCCAAAAATGCCTATCTTCCCATCTGTTTACTTTGTCATCCTTGATAGTGAACTCATTCCCCTCATGGCCACAAGATGACTGCAGCAATTCCAGGTATCAGCATTTTCAGAAAAGGTCAAGAAGCAGAAAAGAAAGCATTTCTCTCTCATATTTCTTGTTATGCAGGATAAGAAACTTTTCTGGAAGACCTCTTCTCTTGTCTCATTGGCCATAATGGGTTACATGTCCAACTCTAAACCAACTCCTTGGACCCAGATAATGGTACCAAAATGACAAGTTTTCAAGCCAAAAATCTTGGGTGGACTTTATGACTATATAAACTAATCACTGAGCCTTGTTGTTGTTGTTGTTTTAATTACCCGGTTGTCTTTGTGAAAATTATATAAATTAAGGTATAAATAAGACATCTAGTTCATCAAAGAGATACAACATATGTGAATCTCCATCTTCTATCTGTGAAAATGAGCAAAATGAAAGAAAGAAAAAGAAGGAAAGAAAGAGCCGAGAAATAAGAATTTTAGAGCTTGAATATTCTAGATTTTCTGATATTCCATTTCAAACTCTACAAAGAACCACTAACATGATTTTGAAGATTCCACAATAACAATGCTTTGATGCAAAGAAGTCTAATTTAATTATCTAAAATGATCTGTAAAAGTTATACCATTCCTTTTTAAAAAAAAACATATGTGGGTGCAATATACATGCAGAACAAGATATATGTGATTTCTGAAATCCTATAATATTTGTCTCCTTTGATTCATTTTGTTTCAAACAGGCTCACCACAAGTTCATACAGTGGGCCGGATGTCATTCTATGTACAGGCCATTCAGCAAAACCTGAGAGGCCGAAGTCCTTGCCTTCTCCAAATCACCTCCAAATTCTTTTTTTTTTTAAATTTACTTTTTATTTATTTTCGGCATAACAGTATTCATTATTTTTGTACCACACCCAGTGCTCCATGCAATCCGTGCCCTCTATGATACCCACCACCTGGTTCCCCCAACCTCCCACCCCCCGCCCCCTCAAACCTCTCAGATTGTTTTTCAGAGTCCATAGTTTCTCATGGTTCACCTCCCCTTCAAATTTCCCCCAACTCCCTTCTCCTCTCTAACTCTCCTTGTCCTCCATGCTATTTGTTATGCTCCAAAAATAAGTGAAACCATATTATAATTGTCTCTCTCTGCTTGACTTATTTCACTCAGCATAATCTCTTCCAGTCCCGTCCATGTTGCTACAAAAGTTGGGTATTCGTCCTTTCTGATGGAGGCATAATACTCCATAGTGTATACGGACCACATCTTCCTTATCCATTCGTCCGTTGAAGGGCATCTTGGTTCTTTCCACAGTTTGGTGACTGTGGCCATTGCTGCTATAAAAAGGGTACAGATGGCCCTTCTTTTCACTACATCTGTATCTTTGGGGTAAATACCCAGTAGTCACCTCCAAATTCTTGCTCATACCAATAAGCACTGATTTCCTTAATAAGATTCAAACTAATGCCTTCTCCCTGAAACTGAAGTGTTTCATTATAGGCATTTTTTTTTTCCCTGTGAAGGAATTATAAAAAATTCTCACTCTTTTAGTTGCCTTCCTTCACTTACCCACTAGATGGCACCCAAAGCATCTATTTCCCTCCAACTGGCTGGAGAAAAAGTACTGCTTTAACAGTTACTCTTCCCAGTGTAAAGGAGACAAAATCTCCACTCTCTGTTCACTTTATATTTTATTTATCTGTTATTTGGGGAAAGATGAACAGATGTTTTTCATTATTATTTGGCACTCACAGTAAATTTTAAAAATAGTCTTTCGAGTCCACTCGTTTTGTAAAGGCCTTTCCTTCACAATAAGTCATTGCTATGCCTTTATCTTATACAACAGCAGTTAGTTATTTTGCCCTTCTCTTATTCTGATACAGACACAGTTCTGCTTCTCTAGAAACACTTGAGTCATTCTCTTCTCTTGAGAATTAGAGAATTACCAAATGTCATCCCGTACTCCCTGCTCAACATTCTGCCACAACTTGCTGTCAATGTGCATTCTGGAAAATTCCCCACTGCACTTCTGCCTTCCAGCTACTTCAGAGTTTTCACAACATTGATATCTCCTTTAGGTATTTACGCCATGATAGAATCTAGGGAACCAAAATATGTGTGTTTGCTCTTGTGAAAAAATATTCATCATTTCCTTAACACTGTTTAGGGAAGGGGATTAAAAAAACACTGCAAAGATTTTTTTTTTGAACACTGATAATATTTGATGTATTAAAGAACTATTAATTTTTAGATAAAAAAAAAAAAAAAAAAAAAAAAAAACACTGCAAAGAGAAATTAATTTGGCCGTGAGTCAAATTCCAACTGAAGAATCACAAAACTTCTTTTTCTCTTCTGTATCCTGCATGAAAACTTGGGGACACTTTTGTCTAAATAATTAGTTAAGGAATAACTGACAGATGATCAATTGAAATTATTTTTAGGGGTATAATCTTGAAATATATGTCTACATGTATGTGTGTGAATTCATGTACATTCATATATGTGCATGAGATAAACCCACAGCTACACAGTCTTGCTCTTTGTCACCTTCTCTCAGTGTCACAGTCACTGAGCTACAGGAGCAGAGCTCTTCAGGGGACCCAGCTTTACCAGACGTGAATAAGAGTCTGTTTATTTTAAGATTTTATTTATTTATTTGACAGAGAGAGAGAGTACAAGTAGGCAGAGCAGCAGACAGATGGAGAGGGAGAAGCAGACTCCCCGCTGAGCAGAGAGCCTGAGCTCAAGCCCAAGACACTGGGATCATGACCTGAGCCGAAAGCAGAGGCTTAACTGGCTGAGCCACTCAGGAGCCCCTTGAATCAGGGTCTTTGAACCCTTTTCCTAAGCAGTTGTTTTTCTTTCTCAGGACTTATGTCTTGACGGGCGCGTGGGTGGCTCAGTGGGTTAAGCTGCTGCCTTCGGCTCAGGTCATAATCCCGGGGTCCTGGGATCGGGTCCCGCATCGGGCTCTCTGCTTCAGTGCGGAGCCTGCTCCACCCCGCCCCCGCCTGCCTCTCTGCCTACTAGTGCTCTCTGTCTGTCAAATAAATAAATAAATCTTTGAAAAAAAAAAAAAAAAAGACATGCCTTGAGCAGAAAGTTCACCTTTCTCTATTGTACACCTACTGTAATTAAGGATGTTTCTCACAAAGACTTCTCTGGACCTTGATGTTGCTCCTCCTGCTCTTTCTAAATAGCACAGCCTTGCATGACTGAGATGGAGGTCGAGTTTCCACACCCATTTATTTCATACTCAGTACACTCTCCATCTTTGCTTCTGTTAATTTAATTATGTTATCCATAGTACCTGGAGAATGGGGGGTTGGCTTACACTCAGGTTTTCATCTTTTTCATTAGATTTCCTCTGCTCATTAGTACTTTTCAAAGTGACCTTCCACTAACTGGCAATCTGGCCCTAGTTCATGTACTGGCATTCAAGGAAGGTAAGTCTGGACTCTCAAATTACTACCCTTGTAAAGTTGGACTCATTGTTTCCCTGCCCACATAAGGTTATGGCAGCTAAGTGGTCTTCCAGAATGTGGGGGAGGAAGGAACAAATGTATGCTCAAGGTCAGACACTGTGATGGGAATGCTTACGGGCTCATAGCCCCAGAAGCCAGACATTTCGGGTTCACGATTCCTGCTCTACCCCTTATTAACTGTGTGACCGTGGGGAGATGACTTAATTTTGTTTGCCTCAGTTTCCTCATGTATAAAATAGGAATGATCATAACAACCTCCACCCAGTTCTACTGAAACAATTAAATAAATGAATGCATATAAAAAGCATTTAGAATACTGCCTGACTCTGAGTACATGCTCAAAGAGTTGTACTCTTCTTTTGATGAGAATATTTATTACACTTGCAAAGGAGATTTCATTATCATAATTTAAGATAAGAAAACTGTATTTTTAATTTTTAATATTTTAATTAGAAATAGAGCTACCCTATGACCCGGCAATTGCACTACTGGGTATTTACCCCAGAGATACAGATGTAGTGAAAAGAAGGGCCATATATATGCACCCCAATGTTCCTAGCAGCAATGTCCACAATAGCCAAACTGTGGGAAGAGCCAAGATGCCCTTCAACAGACAAATGGATAAAGAAGGTATGATCTATATGTACAATAGAATATTACTCTGCCATCAAAAATGATGAATACCCAACTTTTGCATCAGCATGGATGGGACTGGAGGAGATTATGCTGAGTGAAATAAGTCAAGCACAGAAAGTCAATTATCATATGGTTTCACTTACTTGTGGAACATAAGGAATACTATGGAGGACATTAGGAGAAGGAAAGGAAAAATGAAGAGGGAAAATCAGAGGGGAAGATGAACCATGAGAGACTGTGGACCCTGAGAAACAAACGGAGGGTTTTGGAGGAGGGAGGGTTGAGGGAATGGGTGAGCCCAATGATGGGTATTAAGGAGGACACGGATTGCATGGAGCACGGGGAATTATACCCAAACAATAAATCATGGAACACTATATCAAAAATGAATGACGTACTATATGGTGACTAACATAACATAATAATTTAAAAAAGGATAAGAAAACTGAGGCTCATACAAATTAAATATCTTATCCAAGGTAACTGAGCTAGTAAATGTTAGAACTGCAATTTAAAGCCAGACCAGCTGACTTCAAGCCCATATTCCTCACACCTTAAGAAGCTACTTGAATCTCTCCAGCTGTAGCTGAAATAGGTGTTTCCAAAGGCAAGAGTCTTTATCACTGGAGATTTCTGAAAAATCAGAGCAACAGTGTGATGATGAAGCAACTATCCAGCCACTATGTGTTGAATCCTTAATACCAGTTGCTACACTGAGCACTTTGCATACATTGTTGACTCATTTGATTACTATAATAACCCTGCAAGTTAGTTGCTATTTTCCCTACTTACCAGACAGGGAAACTGAGCCTCAGAGTGGTAAATATCTTGCCAAGGCCCTATAATTAGCGTGCGGTGGAGCTGGTATTTGAGCCCCCGACTTGGGGCTCTATCATTTGGGTCCCTAGCTGCTCTCTGGAGCCTCCCTTCACTGCTTCTGGTTTTCCATGAGGGGCTACAGAATAGGGCACTTAGTTTGCTAGGTCAAGTTAACCTTCTGGTTATTTGGAAAAAGAAATGAGGGCCGACCATTTCCTAGATTAAACACCCACGTTCCTTCAACAAATCCAGACTGGACATGACCTCATCTTGAGGCTTTTCACCGCCAAAGTCCCTCTTCTCTGAATATGCCGTCTACCTCTTGGCACTCAAAGGGTGACATCCTGAACCCGCCAGCCGAGAGAAGACCAATCAGCAGGAGGCCAACTCTGACTTCTGCCTGCAGACAATAAGCGCTTCTACATAAGTCCACGAAGAGGATTATCATTTCAGGGTTGTGGTCTGTTTTCTGTTTTAATAGCTAATGTTATAAAGGAGGTTTTGTGGGTTTTTTTAAAAATAATTTCTACCTTGTGGTCTAAAGGTAATCTGAGGTAAACCAAAAATTAATATTTGAAATTTTTGTGCTAATTTCTTCACAAGTGACATTTTGTTCAGCCTTAGGTTTCTCACCTAGCAAAACAAGTAATTTTTAAAAGGGAGGAATACATTTTCCATCCAGCTGGACTGTTGGTAATCAAAGACTATTTTGGTATATTGATAGTTACGTGATGGACAAGAAACCTGTTTTTTCTCTTACCCCGTTATCTGTCCACACAGAGAAATGCTACAACATCCAACTCACATAAATCCTGCCATTTCAGATTAAATTGAGTTCTAGTCCCTTCTTGAGGACAAACAAGTTTAAAGTCTATATTCCATGCTTTTTGTTTCTACAGAGTAAGTGGCTGCTGCTCAGGCAATCTCCCTTGGACCTTATGAATTCTCTTAATTAAAGATGTTTATAGTTGATATTATGGAGAGAAAAATCTCTTTGATTGAAACAATAATGTAGTGTTCCTTTAAAAATTGTTAGCTTCGTTATTTTAAAATCATATGGAATTGACTCAAGCTGCTTTAAAAATCATCATATTAGTCACGATTAAATAACTCACAGCTAAAAACAAAAGGGAGTCATCTTTGGAAACTGAGAAGTGTAAGGGAAAAAGACACTTGGATGGGTCTAGAGATCTTTCAGATTCTTTCTTATGACTCCATCCCAAGATGATCAGAGGGATGGATGCAGGAATCGTTTGGTCTTGGTTACCTTTTCGCAAGGATTGCTACCAACCAGTGGGACGAATGCATCCAATAGTAAAAGCAGTGAACAAAAATTGTACTTAGTGTTTATCTAAATCAACTTCAAAATTTCACTAAATAATAAACTCTACTAATATAAAATTACAAGAGTTTTTAGAACGCTATTGGGAATTCAAGCTCAGTCGTCCAGATTCTGGCAAAAATCTTTTTGCTCATTTGGTACTTGAATTCCAAGTTAGTTTTAGATTGCTTAAAAAATTAGTTTTATATGAGAAACCCCAGACACTTTGTTCATTTCCTAACTCAACTTTGAATTGCTATGAGTATCTAGCCCTTCAAATTTTGCTTGCAATAGTACCCAGGTCTTCCTTTGAGGAATCCAATCAATTTCTAATCTGTTGCTCTGACCTAGCAACACTAGGACTGGGCCCAGATGGATCAAACATTTCCCGGCACCATCTGACCCTCCTCAACTCTAAGTGATTAGTCTGGGGAGAAATAGGTGACCCGACAAGAGCCAGTGAGAGAGAGTAAACCCTGGGCTTGCAGGGTCATCACTACTGGAGCAGTAGGAGGGGGTCCTGCAGTGATAGCCCAGCGCTTCCGGGAGGCACAGTCTAGCCTAAAGCTAAAACCAACACTTCGGGGAAACACAAAGGAGAAATAGAAACTGGGACAATGGTGATATATTTTAAGGAGTTGGACCAAACTTTACATCAACCTCAAGACTTCTCAGTGGCAGTACCCCATAAATTAATTTTATTATTGAAGTCCCCTTGAATCAAGTTTTCTATAGCTTGTAAATAAGTCAGCTTTTCTGAACTTGGGTTTCTTATCAGTTACAGGTGATTACATTCGATAGCATTTGTCAAGTGTGTTGTATATGCTGAGCATTCCTATTTTCTTTTCCTCTCTCCTGCTCATAAACTTCTGGGCACTGATGAGTCAGACCAATGCTCCATTGATCCAGGGAGTTTTCAGAGAAGGGTGTGGTACAGGATAAAGCCTGAGGTCATTACAGGCCACAATTCCCAGTGGCTCTCCTCAGACCTGATTCTACCCTAGTGTCTTTCCAGAGAGCTTTAGTGGGCAGCCAGCTCGGGGTATTTCCAGTAGAAAGACACTGACAGTTCTTCAAGACAAGAGTAAAACAAGTGGCCAGACAAACTAGATTTTTCTATAGGAAGCACATCGCAAAGTGCTGACATTTAACCATCAACGGAAACTCTGTCTTCCTAGGATACAAAGCTTATTCAAGACAATATATCTTAAGTACAGATATTTAAAGATGATTCTCGTTTTGAAAGAGAAAAATTTTAGGGAACGACAAATTAAGAAGATGTCCAGTCTCAATTATATTAAATATTTCCATTTAACCGTGAGGTCGTTTTTTTCATTCATTATACAGTTTTGGAACAGGAAGCAATGAGCTAGTTCAAATCCTTATTTGACAGATAAGAGAAGGGAGGCCTCAAGTGGGACTTGCTCAAGCCCTGTGACCAACTGAAGGCAGAGCCCAGGCTGCTGCTCTCTGTCTATGCTCTTTTTTTTTTTTCTTTAAAGATTTTATTTATTTATTTGACAGACAGAGACCACACATAGGCAGAGGCACAGGCAGAGAGAGAGGAAGCAGGCTCCCTGCTGAGCAGAGAGACTGATGTGAGGCTCGATCCCAGGACCCTGAGACCAGGACCTGAGCCGAAGGCAGAGGCTTTAACCCACTAAGCCACCCAGGCGACCCTGTCTATGCTCTTTAAATAGATTGTGTCCAACCCTCGCAACCCTTGCTTAAGAGACTCCATTTCACTTTCCATTACAAACACACCAAGTGCCTGGGAGACACATACACACCCATCAAGTCTAACAAGCACAGCCAGTTTTCCCGAAGTTCACACAATCATCATCTGTGACTCAGCATCAAGTCTCACGAACACATTTTCCTATTGCTGCCCATGGATCAAGCAAGCGTTGTAACAGAGCCCAGCTGAGGTCTAGAACAGGGCTGGTTTCTCGACCTCTTTGCTGTTGACACTCTGGCTTGACCATTCTTTGTTTGGCTGCAGTAGATAAAGTGGGGAGCTATGGGGTACACTAGAGGGAGTTTGGCAGAGTCACTGGCCTCTGCCCACTACAAGGCAGTGGCACCTATTTGGTGTGTTTTTGTTTTTGTTTAAGATTTACTTGTCAGAGAGAGAGAAAGAGAAGGAGCACAAGCAGAGGGAGCAGCAGGCAGAGGGAGAAGCAGGCTCCCCACTGAGTAAGAAGCCAAATGCAGAACTCAATCCCAGAATCCAGGGCTCATGACCCGAGCCCCAGGCAGACGCTTAACCCACTGAGCCACTCAGGCACCCAACCTCTTCAGTTCCAAAAACAAAACATATCTCCAGATCCAGTCAAATGTCGCAGGTCCGTGGAAAGGGACAAAATCAGCCCACTAAGAACCACTGCTCCAAGAAAAGCCTTTTGGCCCTGAGCAGTCCTTAAACCATTTCTCTCCCAGTGTGATTCTAAATGTAGGGAGAGGGAGAGGAAAGACTGGACAGAAGATGTGACGTACGCTCAGGACTTGGGGCACATTTTTTCAGGAAAATTAAAACACGGTCAGACTTCTAAAGATAGACTTTATCTCTTCACCTGATGATATTTTCAGTTGATAGCAAAAACTAAACCCAAAAGAGTCTGATAACTTGTTATTACACAACAATGAGAAATTCTATGTTATGTGTTAAATTTTTAAAAATGTAAAAAATAGAAAGAAAAAGAAAAAAGAAGAAAGTGTAATAGGATGATAACTCCTATAAGGCAAAGGAATGACAATAGGGAACCCACCCGAAGTTAGAAAGGAAAAAAGAAAGAAAGAAAGAAAGAAAGAAAGGAAAAGAAAAGAAAAAAGAAAAGAAAAGAAAACTGCACATACAGAATTCAAATTTCTTCAAATACCTGGTCCTTCCTTTCTCTCGGGTGTCCTTATAAAGGGAACACACGGTGTTTTTCTCCTGAGAGACTGTGTAAAGCTCCACAGAGCTGTGGGTACAGAACTCTGAGACAGAAGCTGGGATAAGCCACAGAAGAGCCAAAGGATAACAGTGAGATAGAAAAAAGTGGAAAAAAGCTTCCTGAAAGGAAGCAGGAGAAAAAAGAAAACAAAAAACCAAATAGGGAGTAGGTACAAAGCAAACCATGCCAGAGGTTGCTAGCCCCAGTTCTAATAAAACCATTTTTAGGAGCACCTGGCTGGCTCAGTCAAAAGAGTGAGTGACTCTTGACCTCAGGGTTGTAAATTTGAGCCCCACATTGGGTGTAGAGATTACTTAAAAGTTTTAAAAATCTTGGGCGCCTGGGTGGCTCAGTGGGTTAAGCCTCTGCCTTCGGCTCAGGTCATGATCTCAGGATCCTGGGATTGAGTCCCACATTGGGCTCTCTGCTTGGCAGGGAGCCTGCTTTCTCCTCTCTCTCTCTCTGCCTGCCTCTCTGCCTACTTGTGATCTCTCTCTATCAAATAAATAAATAAAATCTTAAAAAAAAATTAAAAATCTTAAAAAAAATTTTAACTAGATTTTTCTAGATTGGATTATTTCTGTGGAACTTATTTAAAATATTCCCTTTTGAAAGGTGTACATCAAAACAGCAACTGTGTTGCTGTCATTTAAAATATTAAACTATGTCAAATATATATTATTAAATCTGCTAGAATAAGAAATCATATCAAATACTGTATCAATCCTATATAATCAGTCCTTCTGAATATCATAATGTTCCTGCTGCTATTTCAAGCTGTCCTTGGAGATAGCAGTAGCCCAGCAACATACAAAAGGTCTCCTTTCTGCCTTCATAATTGTCTAGGACAACACATTCTTACATTTCATTTTTAATTATCTAAAGCTTTTCTGATACTCCAGAGTATGCCTTCAATAGTACCATAAATGAGATCCAAGATTTCTAAGGACCTTATGTTTCTTTCTTCTGTGGTTGATAACATGCTGTGTCTGCCTTGTATTGGATACCAGATGTGGAGCAGATAGCATAAGGAGAGGAAAATAAGAAGGCTATTCATGGGAGGGCCAGATTCATATGAGAGTGAAAAATAATTTCCCCAAACCAGGAAGCCTCTTTCTTAAAAAGAGTATCTACTTATTTCAACTGCTGAGATAGGGCAATTTAGAAGGATTTTCACCTTGGCACAAATATCTTAAGTAGAAACAGTACTATTAGAAGAAGATTGAAGAACAGTTCTTGGTAGAGAGAGGGGGAATGGAGATGCAGACAAAAAACAATAAAAACCTTCCAACTCAAAAAATTCTCCAGAATTATAAAATGGATTATCTATATGCTCCCATATTCAGAGAGTTATAGAATTGGTGATGTTATAGTATTTTCATTTATTATTATTATTATTAATATTATTATTATTAATTTGATGTATTACTTTAAAAGAAATATCCTGGTTTGGTTTTTATGCATTAATAATTAAGATTTATAACAATAAAAGCAAGACAGTAAAGACTATAAGTAAATACTCCTATAAGTAAAGAAGTATCTCAGTGGTTCCTGAACCTGACTGGCTATTAAAATCACTTTGGTCCTCCCCTGGAGGTCCTTATTCAATAATTCTGAGATGAGGTTTGCAATTCTGTACTCCTCGTAATCTCCCTAGATGATTTTATGCTTTTGCAGTTTAGAAACCACAGGAGAATTCAAGTTAAGGAACAATTTTTAACCCACTGAGCCACCCAGGCGCCCCTCAAGTTAAGGAACAATTTTTAAAACACCCACATATTATATCAGAGCTATATCTGGAATAACTAAATTTCTTTTTTTTTTTTTAAGATTTTATTTATTTACTTGACAGAGACAGAGAGATCACAAGTAGTCAGAGAGGCAGGCAGAGAGGGAGGAGCAGAGAGCCCGATGCGGGGCTCGATCCCAGGACCCTGAGATCATGACCTGAGCCAAAGGCAGAGGCTTTAACCCACTGAGCCACCCAGGTGCCCCAAGGAATAACTAAATTTCTAAACATGCCCACCTCACCCACAGCAGGACATTGTGCTCCTTTCTCATGTGCTGTTGACTTGTGGGGATCATCTAACACTTTGCTGAGGTGATGAGAACTGTTGACCAGCACTCAAGAAAATTAACACATGCCCAGAAAGGTAAAGAATTTTACAGACAATTTTAGGTGCCTATAGTCTGTTGAAATCCATTAGAACCAAAAACCCCTATTTGAGTGATTGCCCTTGTGATTCATGAGGGTTCGTAGTTCAGTGGCTTCCCCCTTGAGTTTTAGCAGTTAAGGATTGCCTAGGTGTTTTTTCAGGGGACGCTGCTCCACTTAAGAGGTCAGAGTTAAAAAACAACCAGGAAATCTGTAGGCAGTCATCTGGATTACCACATGAGCATCTTAAGTGGTCTCTGCCTCTGGTCTCACTCCCCTTCAGCCCTCAAGTTGGCAGGAGTAATATAGTCAGAGTGAATTTCTGAGTATATCCTTCCACCCCAAACATGAAACTCTCCAAGGTCATCCTACTGCTCTAGGCATGGTGTTGAAGTTGCTCTCTGTAATAGTCAAGGTCAGGTCTTTTGTTTGATACCACCTTTGGTTGTTTTCGTCACCTGGCGCTGCAGTATCACCTAGGATGCACTTAACAATACCAAGGCATGGTCACCACCCCTTGACCTGTTACTTTAAAAACCTCTGAGGGGAAAGAGGGAAGAAAGGAAGGAAGGAAGGGAGGAAAGGAGAGACAGGGGGAGGAAAGAAGGAAGAAAGGAGAAAGGAAAGACAGAAGGACAGAAAGGAGTGGAAAAAACCCAACTCCTCTGGAGATTTATCTGCAAAAGGAGTCAGAAGTCTTTACTGGAGTCAGTACTGAATTACTTGTGGTTCCAGAACCCACCCTGCTGCATCTAGCCTCAGCTTTTTCTGTGTTCTTCTTTCTGCTTACACTAGCTTTCCCCCTTCTGCCTTTTTACGATGCTAAGCCTACCTCTCCTTGTTCCTGAAATCAAAATTCTCTCCTTCTCCCAGAGGTGGATTCCTTTTCTCTAATGTATGTCCATGGTCCATCCCCATCTGACTACATTCTAAGCTGTTAAAGAGCAGTAGGGAGGCATGGTGTTTCGGGTTTGTTTTGTTTCCAGTCCTGGATCTAGAGTTGGGACTGAATCTGGCACAATAAGTAGCCACTTGACAAGCCTTTGCTGACTAAGAAAGGATTCAGGATCCGCATGTTCATATATTCAGATCACCCCAGATCCTTTTCTTGGAAGGACATGTGATAACTCGATATGGAGACTTGCTAGTGTAGATGGAATTTTTGTTTGTTTGTTTGTTTGTTTGCTCAGGCCCACCTGAGAAGACAGTAGCCAGAAAGGGAGATGAAACAAATCTCGGTTTGGTGTTAAAACTCCTTCCTTTTTATTATCTCTCGATGACTTTGCTTTGGAAGATGCTACTACAACCTTCTAGCATCATAGAAAGTTAGAAATACTGTAGTCTGCCACCCAATGAACATTAGTTCTTTAGTATTAGCTATTCCCTAATTGAGTCCCAGTCCGTAAAACATCAAACAGGTCCGTAAAATGGGGAACAGGTCATGTGTGTTCAAAATCAATATGCCTAGCCACACTTGGTCTGACCTTTCTCTAAGGAGACAATTTGATATCTGTGAGGGTAGATAATTTTGCACTACTGATATCACTTTGGACACTTTACCTTGGAATAGATAACAGAAAACTTTTTGAGCCCCCTCGGTAAGCCACATACTTTTCCAAAGACCTGAGATGTATTAACTCCTTTATTCTTTACAACCCTAAAAAGAAGCTCCCATCATTACTCCATTTTTCAGATGAGGAAACCTAAAACACAAAGAGGTTGTTTAAGTTCCCGAAAATTACACAGCTACTAAACAGAAGAGCCAGAAGCCAAATTCTGGCATCCTTGCTGCGGAGCCCATGTTTTAGCCATTCTCTTAGATTGCTGTTCAAAAGACAGAAGCGAGGTTACAATGCTGCTAATTCTAGAAAAATGCTTTTTAATCAGAATCCATACCTGCAGGTGGATCTCGGATTTTTGAAGGAGAAATCAAACTTTTCTGTGGCTTACTTAACTAGAAGTCTGGCTAATGTTTTTTTGTTTTGCTTTTGTTTTTTGTTTTTCCAGAGAGAACTTAACAATGTGTATCTTTAGAGAGCTCTAAGATCTCTAAATAAAAGCCCATGTTTCTGTAGCTTATTCTTAAGTTCTCAGATCAAGGAACATTTTTCATTCATCATTCATGACAAAATGTTTTCCCTTCTTCCCAACTAGAAATAGACAGCAAGAAAAAGAAAGATACAAGTTTTTTTTTTTTTTTTTTTTTAAAAAAAAAAAAAAAAAGGTTAAGAAAGCCATCTGCAGAACTTTTGGAGAATACACATCTGAAGAGAATGCCTCCACTCATGTTTCTTTTATTTTTTTTATTTATTTTTTTAAGATTTTATTTATTCATTTGACAGACAGAGATCACAAGTAGGCAGAGAGGCAGGCAGAGAGAGAGGGGGAAGCAGGCTCCAGGCTGAGCAGAGAGCCAGATGTGGGGCTCGATCCCAGCACCCTGGGATCATGACCTCAGCCAAAGGCAGATGCTTTAACCCACTGAGCCACCCAGGTGCCCGTCATGTTTCTTTTAATTATCATTTTAATGTTATAGTACTTTTCTTAAAGATTTTATTTTTTTATTTGAAAGAGAGAGAGAGAGAGCAGGGGGGAGGGGCAGAGGGAGAGAATCTCAGGCTGACTCTGTTGAGTGTGCAGCCCAGTGAGGGGCTCCACATGGGACTCCATCTCACGACCCTGAGATCATGACTTGAGCAGAAATCAAGAGCCAGATGCTCAACTGACTGAGCCACCCAGGCGTCCCAAAATTATGGTGTTTTTTGAGGACCTATGTACCAGTGACTGTGCTGGGTGTTGGGGATTCATTTGTGAACAAAGCTGACAAGGTCAATTGCTCATTAACAAGGAAATATATCACAAAGATAATTTTAGATGGTGATAAGTGCTGAGAAGAAAATAAAACAAGGTGCTTTGATAGACAGTAAAAAATAAAAAGTGAGATGTGAAAAGAATCATTTGGAGTAGATATTAGTTAATAGTTTGATTACAAAGAAAGCATATCTCACCTACTGTGTTGTCCTTAAGTTTTACCTGAAAGTAATTTTTCATCAACCATTAAAATCCTTGCTGTTTTTCATATTCTATACTTGTCATACAAAAATGTCAATCAGACCATTTTCCCCCCTCTGAATACAATTAGACTTGCAACTTGTGCAAAATTTAGCTCTGAGATATTTTCTATTAGTTGGTGAATTTTTCATGAAAATGTTTCTGAACAGTGGTATTTCCCACGTGGCCAATCTAACTGGGGACCTAAGAATAGTTAGGTGAGGTAAAACAAGAGAATGGAGATCTGTGTGTAGACATTGCTTAATTTTATTTACAGATCTAAACTAATCCTTGAATATCACTGTAATCCTACCAGAAAACAGAAAACAAAAAGAAACTAGGGGTGTCTCATTTTAATAACTCACATTTTACAGCTTATATGATTAAAATATGGGAGAGTAAATTTGCACATTTCCATAGCTCAACTTAAAATTTTAAATTATCTATCCTAGAGTTTAAACTTGAAAAGGTGAAAATAAATTTGCCATGATTTTTCTTATCTTCACTTGTTTTGTATATTTTCTCAAACCTTGTTTATGAATCAAAACTACACCATTGTTAAACATTTGGTGTTTGAGCCACTCCCCAAGACAGAATTTCTTTTTTCAGTTCTCTAATTATTAATTCTGAAAGGTATTAGGCAAACTTTTGGCTACACACAAACATGCAGCTTTCATGCTGATCCCTTTAGGAAGATGTAGTACTATATATATTCCCTGTCTTTAAAATAATAATCACAACAATATAAACAACAGCCCCTACCATGTCATATCAGGAAGGATTTGTTCTCTTCAGCTCAGTGATGACAATGTGCATTTTGTGAGGCAGCCTCTGAAAATGGCTCATAATGCTTCCATATTTTTTTCCCTTGGATTGCAATATACTGTTGGTCATAAAACTTATGAGTTCTGCCAAAAATAAAATTGCAAATTGAGACTGTAGAGGGACTGCCATCCAATCTGTCACTGTTTATAATTACCACCATTAATTTTCGTCCATAACTAAGGCTGAGACTCTGTATTAGGCTTCTGACTGGCTGAGTACAGATTTGTTTGGTAATTAGACTGTAGGATGTACGGCCGTCATGTGGTATTCTTACTGAATGTTTACGTCTGATAAATAGAACTGAAATTACATAACATCTGATGTACCAAAGGTTGGCATAATAACATCTTTCCAAGGTCCCTTTTTCAGAGATCCACTGGTATTACTTACGAAGATTTTCAGTTGTAAAATATAACAAGAATTGACATTTATGTAGTACGTGCTAATTTAGCGTGTTTTCCCACCCTCCCGATTATGTGCATCGTATATTAATACTTTAAGATAAGCACAGATATTACAGGGCCCAGTCAGGAAGAGAGAAAAGCCAAGAGTTGGAGCCACGAATGTGGAGCCTGAGTGCCAAATTAGAATATGTCCAAGCCAAGCTGTTTATCCTCAGTCTTCAAAGGTCAGAAATGTACATTGCCTTAAATCCTTTCTAGAATTCAAAATCAGGAAAGCCTGGAGACCAGTTTGTGTTATGCTGGGAAGGAGCTCTGAATAGTAGGTTTTAAAGTTTTACTAATGATCGATTTAAAAAGGAAAGAGAGAGGTGTGTGTGTGGGGGGGGGGGGGGCAGGAGTAGGGGTAGAAGAAAAAAAGAAAAAGAGAGAAAGAAGGAGGGAGGGAGGAAGGAAGGAAAAAGAAAGGAAAGAATGGAGGAAGCAAGGAAGGGATGAGTCGGGGAAGGCAGGAAGGAAGGAAGGAAGGGGAGAAGAGCTTTTCCTGGCCTTGAAATGTGCAATTAATTCCAAGCACAGAGCATGACTCATTCTATAAGGCATGATCTTGTTTCTGAGACGTCTAGTGAGTTCTCAGTGTGGTTTCTGCTCCCTTCCTGTTTTAATCTCTCAGGGCTCCCGCGTTCTCCTCTATAAAACCGTACATGCGTGCTCACACACACGTGCATACCCACACCCAAAATATATTTCAATGTTCTTATCTGGATTAACTGAGACAAGCTATAAAAAGGAGCCTCTTTTCTTCCTTTTGTTTTCCTTTCTCATGTGTACATTTTAAGACTATTTAAACTAAATTGTATTTATGCATTATTTTGGTAACAGGGACGTTAATATGGAATTATACTGAATTAGGAAAAAACAGAATTTGACCCTACTCTGCCCTAGGACCATTACCCTCCTGCTGCATATCCTCCAGACCAAATAAGAGTTCTTTACATCAGGGACCAAATGGATAAATGCCAAATACCCTGTAGACGAACACTTTCCCAGTTGTTTGGTTTTAAACATGACCTACATGTGTCTACAAAATAAAAGTTAGTATTCCAGGGGCACCTAGCTGCCTCAGTCAGTCAAGTGTCTGACTTCTGATTTCAGCTCAGGTCATGATCTCAGGGTTCTGAGATCAAGCCCGTGTCAGGCTCTGAGCTTGGCAGGGAAACTGCTTGAGAGTCTCTCCCTCTCCCTCTGCCTCTACTCCCACTCATGGACTCTTTATATATAAAATAAAATAAAATCTTTTAAAAAAGGGTTTTCGTTTTTATAATAGATAAATCAAATTCCAATAGGATATTACATATCAGAAACTTAGGTAGGTTAGGGGCGCCTGGGTGGCTCAGTGGGTTAAAGCCTCTGCCTTCAGCTCAGGTCATGATCCCAGGGTCCTGGGATCGAGCCCCACATCAGGCTCTCTGCTCTTCAGGGAGCTTGCTTCCTCCTCTCTCTCTCTCTCTCTCTCTCTGCCTGCCTCTCTGCCTACTTGTGATCTCTGTCTGCCAAATAGATAAATAAAAAAATAAAAAATAAAAGAAACTTAGCTAGGTTAGATGTTTTCAAAGTATGATTATTACAGGATAAAGTATTTTATTATCTGAATCCTTTATGTAAACGGTAGTACCTTTGGATAGGGCAACCCTATCCATCATCATGAAAATTTTTCGATTACTAAACTATTCAACTTTAGTTGATCTGTTTGTACTGACTTCAGCATTCTGTAGTTCATCAGAAATCAGAATAGCATTTAAAATTTCAAAAATAACTATTACAGCTAACATTTTGAACACTTACTAAGTGAAAGGCACTGTCCTAAGCAATTTATATGAATTATCTCATTTATCCTCAAAACCATCTGTTATTCCTTTTTAAGATGAGAAAAACTGAGGCTCAGACAATTGACTGTTGCAAAGCCTTACCACTATATTTACAACATTCTGGAATTAATTCACTATTAAAACTTTGAAACTATTATCTATGTATATCTCTGTCAGCAAAACAGTTACCATTCTGATTCTTAATGAGAGTCGAGATAGAGATTTTGTTTATGAGTTGTTTTCAAACTCCTAGCAATAGATTAAACCTTTTAGAGGCTCCCTTACACAAGGATATTTAAGTACAAGTTAGATCATCAAATCTAATAAACTGGATAGGGATCCTCTAGTGCATCAAAATCTTTACATGAAATGAACTAGTAAGTTAAAATTAGTGGAGAGGTTAGTTAGACAATATGCTTGTATTATTCTTTTTAAGATTTTATTTATTATTTATTTGTCACAGAGAGAGAGAGATCACAAGTAGGCAGAGAGAAGGCGGGGGAGGGGGAGAGCAGGCTCTCTGCCAAGCAGAGAGCCTGATGCGGGGCTCGATCCCAGGACCTGAGCCAAAGGCAGAAGCTTAACCCACTGAGCCACGCAGGCACCCCGAGTATGCTTTTAATATAAAAAAAATTTTTCAGTAGTAATACTACTGTTGCTCACGTTATGTCTTTTCTGGTTTCACCTTATATGTCCTTTGCAAGGAAAGGAACAATTGTGTAATGTGTAAACTGAGTTTACTTTGAAGAGAAGAGGCCTTCTTTTTCTGCACCTGGTATCAAGGAAGTTTCTAGGCAGGACCAAATCTCCTTTATACAGATGGCTGTGGTTAGGTTGAGAAACTGAACAGGGGGCTGACAATTTCATAGTACAGATATTTCCACTCTTGGGGGATTTCACATATCTGAACCTTACTTCAAAGACTGGGATGACTTACTGGCGAAAATAAGACTAGCACTCAGATTTTCATGCTCAGTCTGGCCATGGAGAAATGTTTGGAAAAGCAGTGTAGCCATCTCTTTTACAATTAACAGAGAAACTCAGATGATGCTAGAGCTGCACCCAACTTCTAAGGGGCTTTCCTTTCCCCTGATTTTATTTTGTCTATAAATTAGGAACATTTCTGATCTACCGTCGTGGTGAGCAGAAAAATGGTCAAAGGACTGCAGAGTGAAGCTGCTAGTGCTACCAGGTTTTTATGATAAATACCTATCTTGGGATTTCAATGTTGTTTTCAAAGTTTGTTTGTGTACACTGGTAATTTTCATCAGATCCCTCCAGGCAGCATACTGAGCCTCTAGGCACCTATATTATAATTATACAATTATATATAATTATAGGCACCTATAATTCCCCTAGGGCAGCAGTTCTCAAACATTTTGTGCATCAAAATTATCTTGATATAAAGATATATCTTTATATCAAGCTGGACAGCACCTTTAGAGTTTGTGATTCAGTAGGTCTGCAGTGGGCCCAATAATTACATTTCTACCAAGTTCCCAGAGGATGCTGATGCTGCTAGTCCAAGGACCACACTTCGGAGTCACTGCTCTAGAGAATGCCACAGAGATCTATTTACTTGGTTTATCACTACCATTCGATGAAATCCATTTCAATGGGCCACTAGAGGGAATGAATGCCATAGACACAGCTTTGTCCTCTGGACAAAGAGGATATGGACAAAAACAATGCCTAGATAGACTATTTGGCAAATAAAAGTAGTAGCTCAAAACGAATTTCATTATAAAATATTAAATGCATATCAATACCATGCCCCTAAGGTAATAAGAGAAGACCACAGAATGCAGGTAGGTTAGGAGTCAGGGTGGAGGGGGAAACTTTTAGGCTTCAGACTGTTGAATCTATCAGCTCTTTTTTTTTTTTTTTAGAGAGATTTTATTTATTTATTTGACAGAGAGAGAGTGAGCACAAGCAGGGGGAGTGGCAGACAGAGGGAGAGGGAGAAGTAGGCTCCCTGCAGAGCCGGGGCAGCCTGATATGGGACTCTATCCGACGACTCAGGGACATGACCCAAGCCGAAGGCAGTGGCCCAACCAACTAAGCCACCCAGGCACCCCATCTGTCACCTCTTCAGAATTTCCCTAGCCAGTCCTAGAAAACCATGCTTCTAAAATGAAAGAGAACTGACAATAAGCATATAAACAACATTCTAAAAGGAGCTGAGGAAAATGTGTTTTCTGGGGTTAAGGACTCATCTTTATTTCTCCCTAGTAGGAAATACCCAGTTGATTATGAGAATTACAGAATTAGTGTTATCATCCAATTTTAAAAGAATTTGGATCAAGAAAACTGTTCCACTTTTCTCAAGCTGTAAAAGAAGACTCATTTCTGTTCATTTTTTTCTTTATAAAAATGCTCTTGTATAAAAGTCTCAACATGGTATTCTAAAATCTTTCCAACATATAGGTGCTTCTTAAAGGTATAGTTTCCCAAGGTTCACAAAATTTTCCAGTGCATCGAATCCCATATTTTTTCAGAAACTACTCTTGTAATAATGCCTTGGACAACATCGCTGAGAAGTTCAAAGCTCTTCCTATATCTTTATATCTCTTATTCTCAAAATACCTCTGGGAAGATGCAGACAAGCTATTATTAAACCCATTCTACAAACAGAACAACTGACGTTCAGACTGCTTTGTATCACCTAGCAAATTAGTGGGGCAGAGTCAGTTATTACAGACTCATTTTAGAATTTTTTGCATCCTGCCTTCATTTTGAAGCCGTATGTCATGCACTTTCAGAATGAATATCTACTCTTCTTGAATACTGGCTTTGTAAAATGCCAGGTGACTGAATTGTAAAGACCTCTATCAACTCTTTCTCTAGCTCCTACTATTCACATGCTCTTGTTAACTCTGCTCTCTGTTTTAACAAACCTCAGTACTTTCCTCATTCCTATAACGATACTATAATGACTTTCTTCTTCTTACAAAAATAATATGTATATATCATAACAATTTAAGAATACATTAAAACTTAAAACACTAAAAATAAAATCACCTCTTAATCCCATCACCCAGAGATATACACCAAGGCCACTTCATGAACATCATCCATTTATTTTTCTATAAAATTCTTTAAGACAGAAAAGGATTTTTATATTTTACATTAGTAATATATGCCAAACTACTTTCTTCTTTTTTTGTTTTTAGAGATTTATTTATTTATTGTAGGATTGAGTGGGGGAGGAGCAGAAAGAGAGGGAGAGAGAAAATTTAGCAGACTCCACGCTGAGCATGGAGCTCAATGCAGGGCTCGATCTCATGACCCTGAGTTCAGGACCTGAACCAAGACTGAGAGTCAGAGGCTTAACTGACTGCACCATTCAGGCACCCCTGCTGAACTTCCTTCTACGCTATTAATACTGCTTACAGCTTTTCTTCTGATAAATGTTACTGAAGAATGACAGACATGCAGAAAAGAAACAAACATCAGGTACAGTCTGATGAACATTCACAAGATGAACATCCTTATGTATCAGTCTGAGAGCCAGGAAACAGCAATGCTAGAATATTGGAAGCCCCTGTGCCTACCTGCAGTCATAAGGCACTCTCAAAGTTCACCACTAATTGTTTTCGCCTCATTTTGTGCTACATATAAATGACATATATAGTCTTCTGTGCCTGGCTTCTTTTGTCCAACACTGTGTTTATTAGATACTCTCATGGGCAAACTTATTAATGGCTACATGGTATACTACTGAATGGCTTGCTGTGATTGAATCAAGCACAAAAGTAAAACTATGGTCTTCTATGAGACATTGAAGCTATTTCTAATTTCTCACTGTCATAGGCGATGTTGCTGTGAGCATCCCTATTGGACTGTTCATATTCTCGTATAATCTGTAAGGTAAGTTCCTAGAAATGGAAATGCTGGTTGTAAAGCTAGCCACAATATTAAGACTTTTGATGAGCATTACCAGATAGCCCTGGAGAATGGCGAAAATATATTTCCAACAGTAACATGGGAGAGAGCCTGTGTCCCAGTATCTTCTCCATCACTACACATTACAAATATTCCTTAATCCTTATGGTTTCTGATGGTTTCTGGTCTCAGTCTATTATAGCTATTAATGGCAATATTTCTCAGTTCAAATTCTGACTTATTTCAGAGAGACAAGGAGCAGTTTTTATTTTTTAAAGCTAAGTTATTCTTATAAGATATTCAAATGAATTGGGATTTTGGTTAGTACAATACTCCTCAGTTAATAACTCTGTATTATAGGATTCTTTGAATATATATAGCCTAACTCAGCTAAATAATTCACTTCTCAAAAATGCACTCTTCCAGCATATGAAAGGAAATATAAATACTGTTTCTTTATGTCTATATTTTAATTGCTTTCTAGTCCCTTAAGTCTACAGATTTACAGTCTAAGTAATAATTATTGCCCCATGCTCTCATAAGTTAAAGTTTTCTTCCCATAAGTCATTTTTAAGAACTTTTTTCTTATTCTAAAATATATGATTGTTTGAAAACACAGATTAAGTCAGAAGAAAATGAAAAGCATCTGTATTCCCTCCACCTCACTGTTAGAATGCCTCATTGCAGTCTTTCTTAAGTACATTTAGAGAACTATTTTTCACACAAAAAAATGCACATGCTCTTTCCTCTTAAGATATCATATCCACCCAATCATCTCTTGACTCAAATAACTTTAATCAATCAGGGTATTACATGCTAATATACATTCTCTCCAGGGTGTTTTATAAACACAAAACTAAAGAAGGTGAGAATTCCTTCCTTAGATGATGCAATTCTTTCTCAATAATTGCTGTGTTGAAAGAGTCCTGGCATCCCAGGACCCAGTGAGAATGTGTTTATTGATGTAATTCTCTAGGTTCTATCTAGCCAGTCCCCTCCCCTTGGTTCGCTCCTAGCACCTCTGACCACCAAAAGGAAAGGATCAGCTCCTCCTTCTTGACTTTCCTGTACATTTCAGCTTCCAGCCATGAGTCTTGAATGCAGAGATCTGTCATTTTCTTGGATCTTTTTTAAACAGGCTACTTCTGGAAGTAGTAAAATGGTTATATTTGTTTCCCAGAGTGTCACTATTGTTAAAGCTTCTTTGATAAGCATGCCAGGCTTATCAATTAGAAGTGTTATTTTCATTCATAAAATGTATGAGCTGATGGTACAATGGTTAGTTAACTTAAAAAAAATATATGTACTTGCTGTATAGAACATACAGTTTTAAATTAAGTTAGTTAGGATTTGGAATGAGCCCAGTATTTTTGTAATAAAATATGTGTGTGCGGTAGGAGGCTCAGGGGAAGCTTATTACTATAGTTTCATGGCAGCATAATTACTTACAGGAATATTACTTTCTAGTTAGCCTATCAGGAACTAGTGTATATTTTTAGTATCCTATTATTGTTTGCAACTTGCATACTTGAGCAGGCAATCCAATGAGAGATACCAATCCCCTGATTTAACCCTTTGCCCAGGATAAGAGAAAGCAACAGTCATAAAACTTAGCTTCATCCTGGAAAGGGGAAAATACAGACATATAGATATAAATATAGATACAGACATAGACATATCACCCTGAGAATCAACGGTGATTTATTTACCAAGGCCAGTCAGTGTTCAAGTATCATAAAGAGTAGCATGCATCATGCATCAGAATATGTGTTTGCAAAGTCTGGTGTCTTCATCCTTTGACAGAGTTAAATCCACAGATCATTAGGTCCAAAACTAAACTTGCCGTGAAAGGTCATTGCTATTTGCCATCAAGCCATCTAACCCCTAGTTTTAGAACAAGTATAAAACCATCTGCTTACCAGGAGGCAGAGGAGCTCAAAATCCATTAACACCATATGTATCAACAGAAGTGTGACTTCAGAGACTCAAATGTTTTCAATTTTTTCCCTCATTATTATCTGCCAGAAACTTAGTTGGAATGCTTTCTCTTTCCTTAAAATGCATTGAATTTCAGTTTAATTATGCAAGACTCCCCTCTTATTAAGTAATTACACACATTTTCTCATCTGTGTGTCTATATTTCAGAAGTAACTGCTTCATTTTGTTGGCAAAAACAGGAAATTAACCAAAAAGGGGGCAATAAGATTTTGTTTTCCGTTTCTCTTCTTTCTCCCGATGGGAACTAACACATCTTCTAATACATCACAAGATAAAGATGCTGACTCAGTCCCTTAAATCATCCCTGGAGTCTACAGCATAGCCCTTAATGAGAGAGAATCTGCTGTACAAGAAGCTGTTTCATTAAATGACCAAAAAAGAACTTTTCCTCCTCCAGAATTGCCCTTAATGAAATAACTGAAGTCTGAAACCAAACCCTCCCATACTTATCCCAAAACACAGGGGAAGGCAAACAACACAAATTCAAAATGATGAAATGGCTATTTAGTGCAAAATTGTACTTTGGAAATCTCCCCAGAAATGGGAGCTTAACCATGATCAGCTTATGGAAGTAAAATGATCGCCACCCGAAAGAAAGATAAATCTAGCAGACCTTCAAAGCACAGGGAAGAAAATGAAGTGGGAACATTCCAAAGAAAGTTTATAATTCTTGTGCCTAACTGATGTGATGTAGATTGGTCTAGATAATAATGCTGTGCATTTGTGGCTTATAAAACACAAGCATTTTTCTATCAGTCACTCCCTTTGATCCCAACAATAACCCTGAGAACAAGGCAGGAAATAAATTATCTTTCCAAAATTACAGATATAGAATCTGTAGGTCAAGAAAATTCAATGACTTGTCCAAGGTCCTATGTGGTAGGTCAGTGACAAACCTTCTGACTCTGAATGAACCCTGCCCTCCTGCCTTTTTTAATTAACTCACAAAAAAATACTTACCTAAACATTCTAGAACACTATCGTGCCTCAGCTGTATCACTGGAACAAAAGGAAGGTAAGATCTATTGGAACACATACTCCTTGTAAAATATTAATTCAAGAGGCTAATGTTAGCCTGCTCCATCCAAATCATTCAAAGATGTTTATATCCACATACTAACCCCAGATATTTAAGTTCCTCTCTCTTTCTCTCTATTTCTCTTTTTTCCTTTTTTTTTTTTTTTGTAACATTTGTTGATTGAGCTTCCACTGATTTTCCTTTTACCCACTGCCAGAAAAATCCAACAAGAAGAAAATAAACAGGATCCATATATTCTGAAAACTCAAAAATAAAACTGTGACATCATTGACTGACCATGAAGCACCATCACCCTGAGGATTATTGATCAACCAGCTGACTACAAACAGGCTCCCAACTTCTCTCCTACCTCCACGCCCCCCAAATCCCTCCCTCCTTCACATTGCTGGCAGATTACTCCAACTGTAGTTACCTTGTGCAAATCTTCCTTTAGCTGGCAAATAAATAAATAAACTTTTCATACTGATATTCAACATCTCCACAAAATAATACCTACAATTTACTAAATAACTACTGCAGAACAGATATCTCAAAATAATCCCAGGAAATGTATGACTATATCAGTTTTATTTTATTTTATTAAAGATTTATTTATTTTTTAAAGATTTTATTTATTTATTTATTTATTTGAGAGACAGTGCTCGAGAGAGTGAGCACAAGCAGGGGGAAGGGCAGAGGGAGAGGGAGAAGCAGGCTTCCAGTTGAGCAGGGAGCCCAATACGGGGCTCCATCCCAGGACCCTGAGATCATGACCTGAGCAGAAGGCAGACATTTAACCAACTGAGCCTCCCAGGAGTCCCAAGATTTATTTATCTACCTAAGAGAAAGAGAGAGCACGAGGGAGAGGGGCAGAAGGGGAAGGAGAGAGAATCTGAAGCAGACTCTACACTGAGTGTAGAGCCCCATGTGGTGCTCGATCTCACCACCCTGAGATCATGACCCGAATGGAAACCAAGAGTGGCTTAATGAACTGTGCCACCTAGGTGCCCCTATGACCAGATTAATTTTAGAAATGAGGAAACCAAGGCTAAGGGTGGTCACGTAACTTATCCCAGAGTTATCAAATAGTAGCACCAGTGTCCAAACTCAGGCCTGCCTAATTGCCAAGTCCAGTCTTTGCAGGTTTATTCTGACCCCTGGGGTATACATAGCCTATTTTACCATGAGACTACAATGCTAGTCAGGCAAACATTCCTGGCCCCATCACAGTTCTGTGCTATTGTCAAGATAGTTTTTCCACCTGGCATGTTCTCCTCAGTCCCACTATAAGGATGCTTCTAGTTCTTCAGGACTAATCTCAAACATCACCTCTTCCTTGAAGTCTTTGCTGATTCGTATCTCCAGTGGCCTCCCACACATGAAAAATTCTTATTCTTTGAATAATTTTAGGTCTTTTTATAATTCTCATGGCCCTTACCTTATTCTTATACTATAGTAATTTTCTTGCCCTCATTAAAATATATCTGGCTTCCTCCCCCACTGGTCAATGTACTCTTTCATCTCCTCAGCTGCAAGGATTTTGGTGTGAGCTATTGAAAGGATGGAGATGCCAGTTATTTTGGTGCATGGGGTGTGATCGTTTTAGATATGTAGAGGTGAAGATGCCCATTGGGTTTAAGTTGGTCCTGTAAAGTTGGTGACTATCAGTCTACAGAGGCTAGGTAAGCCTTGGTCCTGGATGAGTTCTCTTAAAGCAGTGATTCTCAAGCCTGGCTGCACATTAGAATCCCCTGGTAAACTTAAAAATCCCAAGTCTAAGCCCTACCTAGGCCAATTTAACCAGACATATCCAGGGTAGGGTCCAGGCATTAGTATTGTTTTAAAAATTCCCTAGATGGGTGCCTGGGTGGCTCAGTCGGTTAAGCATCTGCCTTCAGCTCACATCATGAACGCTGGGTCCTAGGATTGAGCCAGGCTCCTTGCTCAGCAGGGAGTCTGCTTCTCCCTCTGCCTCTCCACCTTTCTGTGTGCACTCTCTCTCTCTCTCCCTCAAGTAAATAAAACCCTTTAATAAAAAATTCCCTGGATTATATTTATCTGGGTTGAATGCAGTCCAAAAAAGGAATAAATTGCTTCCAAACAGTTTGTATTCAGCACAGCCAGGACCTGACTTAAATGTAGTTCGTTATAATCAGCAGAGAGAACGTTTCTACAGAATTTTCTCATGCACTGAATCTGTCCCACCATGACAAGAACTTATCGGAAAACCAGAGTTGGACTTTGAGTTTCCAAAATCCTTCCATATCATTCTTCCAAATTCCTCATTGCTTAAAAATCTGCAGTTGTGGATTGCTCTATCTAAGATAACAGATAGAACAGAGCAGAGAATACTGACCATCATTCATTCAACAAACATATTTAGCTACTGAGACACGACTGTTAGAGTCAAGAGACTTTAAGATAAGACACGGGCTCCACCTCAAGGCCACTCAGAGTCCAGCCAGGGAAGACAGACTCATAAACAAACACACATAATCAAGTGAGCCATATGGGGGCCTAAAAGTAAAATGGTGGATTTTATTTGGTGTGGTAGTGACCAGTTTAGGCTTCACAGAGGAGCTGAAGCCTGAGCTAAATCTTGAAAGATAAACTGGTTGATATTTGCAAGGGAACAAGGACAGGGCATAGGGACAGGGGCAGGGAAGGTAACCCCAGGACGGAGGGTTGTAATAAGGGAGCCTGGTAGGTTTGGGAAACGGCAAATAATCTGGAGTGCAAAGTGTGAGTACATAGGAGTGGCAGAGAGTTGATTACAGTAATACCTAAGTAGGGAAGGGGATGGACTTTATAAATCATGGTAAAGGCTTTGTACTTGCTTCCTCCCTGTAGACAAAGTCTCACTGCATGGGCAACTCAGAAGCTACTGAATGAAAGTTGCTTAACCAGAATTGGATTTTCTAGCAAACCTTGGACAGATACTTCCTATCTCCTAAACTACCTCTGTAATCTTTAGAAACTAGGTGTAGTCAAATGGAATTTAGCCTTTGCATTTCTAGGTCGATAGGCAGTCTCTGGTATAGGAAAATGGGCTTAGCTACTCCAGCACTGGGGTTCCGTTGCTTGTCCCTTTCGGGTCTTTCCCTCCCTCCTCATCCTCCTGGAGTCTCTTTCTCTCGTAAAACAACCACTTGCCCCCCGTGGTCCATTACCACCGGTTTCAGAGAGATGGTGACCTACCTGCAGGGCTCCTGACTCAGGGTGTGACTGAGAACCAGGCCAGCAGAGGATCACTGTGACCACTCCCTGCTCCACCCCTCCAGGGCCAACTAGGGAAAACTGACTCATTTGGTGTATTTGTGATAAACTTTACTGCAGCCCAATGCACCACTACCTGCCGCTCTCAAAAAAAAAAAAAAAAAAGTTCGTGAGATGTTCCTGTGTGTTAGTATTCAGTTCTCCAGGAAGACAGAGGGGACAGCAAAAAAGGTCTCAATTTTCTCCACCTGTCACTTAGACACTAAAGCTGTGCAGACAGCTCTGAAGAGGAAGGAGAAGCTGCTGAGGGCAGCACTTCGTTGAGATGGAAATCCCAAGCTATTCTGTCAGGTAGTCTTACTATTTAATTCACAAATTCCCTGTCATTCTTGGACCCAAACAAGAACTTCAGACTGCCGCTGACTGTCAATCTACAGAGGCTAGGGAAGCCCTGGTCTGACCTAGGCAAGACCCAGGTCTAAGAACTTCAGACTGCAGCTGCCTTCTGGAAAGAGGGTGAGGCCCTTGCTCTTGAAGGACTGTCTCTACCCTCCTACTGTTCAGAAACACCTGATACACGGGTCTCAGCTTGTTCTGCCACCATCTGGAAGGCAGGAAACTTCTAGTTTTATCCTCGATCCCAGTGCCTGACTTAGTGATCTTGGGAGGCCACTCAACGTCTGGATGCCATAATAGCTTTTTGCACCAGGAGTAATACTCTCTGAAATGCAGGGTAAGCTCAAATGAAGCTTTTGGGGGAAAATAGTTAGAATGCATGTACCTACTGTCATCGACTAATTCCTCTCAAAATTATTCTCTTAATTTTCTTTTGAAATGGAAAAAATATATCTTTACAATGAGAAATGGTCTTCTTTGATAACTTTTGAGCATGGACACACCAAAACTGTACAAAGTTTAAAAGTATTTGTCAATTCCAAATGAAACACTTCTTTAAAAATGGCAACTTTTCAAGAGGTTAAGTATTCACGGCTCTGATCGCTTTCCAAAAGAATAAGGCAAAACAGAATTCTGGGAACACCGAGATCCTGACCAAAAGATTTGAACATCCTCTCTCTATTTCAAACTATAAATGAAGTCATCTGGTAGAATATTCAACTCATATAATACAAATGGGTGACTATTACCTTCTAGCTCAGAGGCGTGAAGGCTATTAATTCCTGATGAAGACAGATCCCGTTCTGAGATTCCCTTCTTTATCTCTCAGAACACAGAATTGTGTTCCTACAGCCATGCAATTAATCCACTCTTTACTCAGACCAAACTGAGGCTGTTCTTAATGACAAGAAAAAAGGGGTGGAGGGGAACCTGTCAAATAGGATTATTCAGAGGAAAGAAAACTAAGTGGATTCAAAATTGCAACCTGTCATTAGCTTCTACAAGTTGTACTGGAAGGACTGAAAAAACAAAATAGCATTTTATCAAAACTATACATCGAAGGAGGAAAAATAACTTCCTTTTTTCTTTTAATGTGTTATTTTAACTGCTATGATTACTTGGTAGCTTAGATGGCTCGATATGAAAGATATTATAGAACACATTAGGGGTATGCATGTGTGTGTCCATGTGCATGTGGGCACATGCACCTGTGAGCTTCCTGACAGCACTAATGGCTCTTTTCACTCTCAGGGGTGAAAGGAGTGACCCCTGGGAACGTCAGATGTTCTCAGTTGAATAACTGATACTTTGTATGTGTCTCCCATTCATTCCTCAACACATTAATAACCATTAGCTGACAAAGGTTCAAATGACTATATAGATTCAAGGCTTTTCTCCTGCTTTATAGTTTAAGAAACTGAAAAAGTTGATTTGTCCTCAGTGTTGTGAAACAGCCCTTTCTGTTCTTTTGCCCTCTCACTTACACCCTGAGCCCCAACAGCCCCTCCCCCATAAACACATATATACACACACTGACGTCATTTGAGCGCAGTAATACAGTGTATCATACGTTAAGTCATAGCATGTTATTAGGATCTTAATGCATTACTTTCTTTTGCTCTTTAAAAGAGAAGGAAGAGGAGCGCCTGGGTGGCTCAATTGGTTAAGCATCTGCCTTCAGCTTGGCTCAGACCATGATCTCCAGGACCTGGGCTCGGGGGTGGGGGGGGTGGGGGGGGAGTGTGTCCCTCCTCAGCGGGGAACTGGCTTCCCTCTCTCCCTCTGCCCATGCGTCCTCTCTTGGTCTCTCAAATAAATAAATAAAATCTTTTATTTTTTTAATTTTTATTTTTATTTTATTTATTTTTTTTAAAGATTTTATTTATTTATCAGAGAGAGAGAGGGGGAGAGAGCAAGCACAGGCAGGCAGAATGGCAGGCAGAGGCAGAGGGAGAAGCAGGTTCCCTGCCGAGCAAGGAGCCCAATGCGGGACTTGATCCCAGGACTCTGGGATCATGACCTGAGCCGAAGGCAGCTGCTTAACCAACTGAGCCACCCAGGTGTCCCAATAAATAAAATCTTTAAAAAGAGAGAGAAAGAAGGACTTGACACAAATACACTGACCTTTAAAAAGAGAACAACAGGCCCTTTGGCACTTTATGGAAACAGTTCTAGTACCCCACAGCCCCATTACACTTCGTTAAGTGTCCACCCTCTCCTTACAAACAGTGATGACCTTGTTCCCTCAGGCCAACACATGAGTGAACAAAAAGACCAGAAATTAAAGTCATATCTTCGAACTCTTTATTCTGAGCTCTTGCTATCAGACTAATTCATGCACCCTCCTAAATGATAATTACAATAAAAAAGAAAAACTGAATTACTGAATTATTGTAAAGCAGAGGAAATCCTAAGATCTTCAGTAGGCCATTCTGGAGTTGTCCTGTAACAAATAGCTTGTCGTACCTGTAATAAATATGAACTCCAGACTGTTGGTGGCATAGTTTGACCCAAACTCTTATTAGAGTTAGCATTAAAAAGTTCACTCACACGCTTCTTCCTATAAATCTTGCAAATCTAACCTATAGATTAAGCTATTTACATATGGGAGTGAAATGAAGGTCCTGATGATAACTTAATGTCTGACTTTCTCAAGTGTTAAGTGCTGAAGCAGGGGGCAAAAATTAAGCCCCAGAGAAGCTGGGGAAGGCAGAGAGAAGGGAGGGGAAATTTACTATGCAACCCTGAGGGAGAGTGCTGCAGAAATTTAGTTATCATGGTTTTATAGGAAGAACTAATTCAATCAATTTGGAAATGTAGAATTAGGAGAAATCAAGCAGATCCACAAATCACAACAAAGTAACATACATTTTAATAAGTGGGATGTGGCAGAGCTCCATGCCCCCCACTGCTTTGGTACTGAAATGCCATTTAGGATAGGGTATAATTTCCACAAAACGCTGAATTAAAGGGATGATGGATGGCCTAGAGAATTCCATAGGGTGCAGAGAGACTTTAATTTTTAGATTGTTCATTTACAGAGTTCAAATCTTTATTTGCTGCTAGTGATTTTCTCACCAAGTAGCCAGCCATGGAAAGACAGGAAAGAGTGGGTCCATTTGAGGAGGGGCTGGGAGGGTAGATCATAGAAGCGTTTATGGTGTGTTAGCAGGCTGCACCAGGGATCTGAGTGACTGGGGACACAGAAAACTGGACATCAAAACTTGATGACCACTAAAGCCTGGCTGTTAAAAGCCCTTTGTCCTCCCACTAAGGACTCCAGATTAAAAGGAAAATCTTAGCTGAGAAAAGGAATTCTGACCCCACATACCTATGAGTAGGGGGGGTGGGGGAAGGTGTTCCGCTAAAGAAACAGTGAATTCCAATGTTCTGAGGCACCTGATCATTTCAGTCCCTTTTATTATCATTTTCTAAGAAAAAGTGCTCTTAGGAAACCACGTGAGGCTGTGTCGATGAGAGACAGTTCTTGCATCCAGCCCTTTCCTACTAGCAGCACGGTGACACAGTTTGGGGTTATTGTTACCCCAACCTCTCCCAATTATTTGCTCTAATTGATGAGACTCACAGTGTTGTTTACTAATCATGCATATTCATCCATTCATGTATTCACTCCATTTTTCTTCTTTTCTTTCATTTGAGAACATCTATACGTATAGTCAGGCACTTCACGTACCTGGTACGTGAAAGAAAAGGAAAAAGTAAAAGTAAAGGGAATGACAGTAAAAGGAAAGAGAATGACAGAGATCCTGTCCACAAAAATGCTCATGTTCACAGATGAAATGCTCGTACCTAATTGTGAGACAATGACATACATTATGATTTTCTACAAATGCAGTGGGCCTCTCTCTTCTCTCTGTCCCCATGGGTGCATTTAAATATTCATATGTTTTTCTATGGTTGAAAAGGAGAGCCAGAGCTGACATAATGAAACTAGGACTCAAGTCCAGGTACCATCACTTCTCAGTCTTGTGACCTTGAGATTCTGGTGGAATGCAGCCTCTAAATCATTCCACTTCTCAGGGGCTCTAGTGTCCTCGTAAGAGCTCACACAGACTGATGGTTTAGTGTGAGCTAGGTCCCGTTATGTGTTTTACACGTATTAATTTATAGAACCCTCACAACCAACCTATGAAGAGCTTGCTAACATATCCTCATTTTACATATGAGAAAATCATGGTATCAATAGGCTAAATAATTCACCAAAGATCATACGACGTGATGGGCTTTGAACACTGGCCGCAGCATCTGTGCTCTTAATCAGTACTCTACACAGCCTCTTCAAACAGAGAGCTAACAGTGAGGTTAAAGTTAGAAAATATATGAGAAAAGGTTTTAAAAAATTGAAGCGTCCAAAAGAAAAAGTATAATTGCTGAAGACTTTCAAATCCAGAACTGTGCTGGAGGAAACCAACTAACATCTGTAGTGTCCTGCTTAATCACTCATCAGTCATTTCCCTTCCTTGGATAAAGAGCACCTCTGTTTTCTTTCCTTCACTCTTAGTCTTTCTGTAATTTAGGAAGGTAGGAATAGTCCCACTCCTGCCTCCATGCACGGGTATACTGAAAGCTCGTTATCCACCCGATCTGGATGAAAAGTAATGGAGAGCTAAAGTCAAAGCCCAACATACCTTCCAAACTCCAGAACCCTGGGAATGCCTAGCCTCAAGAAACACTACAAACAGAACCTCTTGAAGTCTGCCCTGAAACAGCTGCTTAGCCTCAGTTTTCCCATATAGGTCCCAGGTTTCTTTTTCACTGGTGGCCAGGAGTCAACAAAACTATATATATAGTTTTGTATAAGGTCTGTATAAGGCTCTTTACCTATAGGTTGTGTCCAAAAACAAGGAGCATGTGGACATACTTTCAGGTAAACAGGTTTTCCTCTCACCATCCTCAGGCATGACAGGGAGGAAAGGGGGGCTGCTAGCTGCAGTGCATGCCCCACAATCTCGCCAATCCCATAGCCCTTTGAAGTTAAGAGAGAGAGCACTTTCAAGGTCTGTCCAATGAATGAAGATGTGTTGTCAATGGCTGTAGAACCGCAAAGACCAGATCTCCCAAGCTACCCCAAAAGAAGACTGGGAGTAACCCTCTTTTCTGAAGCTCAGTGGATAGAGTCAAAGCCCCCAGCATAGTCTAGATGGTACAGACCTTATTGTGTCATGCAATTTAGTTAAAACTGACATCCACACATACACATCATAATGAAACTGAAGACCATGTCAGGCCCACAGAGTTTCTACTAATTTAACTCTGTAAAGGGAACCTCATTCAAAGGAGCCAAGACAAACCAACTTCACAGAGATCCTCCTGGAATTTTCTTCCAGCCATTGATTCCTCCTAGCGGTCTGTTTTTAGGATTTGATTAGCACTACCCTGCCGTTTGCTCTCCCTGCCCTCTTTCTTTCACTCAGCTCCCTTCCCTTCTTCAGCATACTTCAACTTGAATAACAGACGTTCTGGCAAAGGGCAAGGTTTAAGGGCAACAGTAAGGCGAAGCGTGCAGCCCCAAACAGGGCACTCTGGACTCTAGAAACCGCCACTGTACCAGGTATACTTGTCCCTGAGTGATTACATAACCAGCTGCGACACGAAGGAAGACCCTACTGGCAGACTTACAGGCTGGGAACACATATAGATCGGGTGTTTTGTTTTGTTTTGTTTTCTTTTGACCTGTATGAAACCCAAGGCACTCTTCTCCATTCCAGTCGGCTGACTAAAGCAACATGCTCCTTACTGCATTTACTTGAATTGAAGAATGATGACCTCAAAGATCTCAGACATGATTTCCTGTATATTATAGCTACCAATACATTAACTATTATAGAACCCTTTTTTTCTATTTTCTCCATTATTAAGGTGAATGGCTTGCTTCTAAATAATTCCTAACCAAGGCTCTATCTTTGTTCAGGCAAGGCTTCCCTCTGTCCCAGCCCACGTAGAACATCTGTATGCAACCTGAATGTTCTCGGTGCTGACAGCCCTTCTTCTCCCCAAACTGTCACCATCTGGCCATTGGCTGTGCACTTCTGAGAACCCACGCATGCGAATGCCAGTCTTTTCCCTGGAAGGCTAAGAGCTCAGCGTTTCTCCCAGATTCTTGCCCGGTGACTCAAGTGAACCTAAACTTGTTTTTTTTCCCCCACTCTTCTTTCTCCTAGCTTTTAAAAATAATAGTTCACGCACATCATAATAAAAACAACAAATTTCTTTTTTAATTAAAGGAAATAGCTTCAATTTTTCTTACCAGATTGAAGATAAAATGTGTGCGTGTGTGTGTATGTGCATATATATATACTTTTTTCTATGTCATTTGCTATGACAAATCATGGAAATCTAAATAAATTCTGCTAAGAATTATGAAATATATACTTGGAAAGCACTTAATTTCCACTGTCTCTTTAAAAATAAAAATCTGATAATATTGCTTTAATCAGACCCTTTAATTTCCTTTATTTCAAAACTGTGTGCCTACTAAAAAATGCAATTCCTTTGGCAGCTTTATACAATTACTTTTTAAGTTATATAGGAAAATCAAAATTCCAGTTCTGCCATCTTTTTATTAATTCAGCCACTAATCTTTCTTAAGTAATAAGCATTTGGCTCAGGTAATTAGTGATTTGCAGAAACGTGTACAGCACTTCCACTAAGTCAGTGTCAAAAATATTGAGATGTCCAAGACATGGAAACTGCTCTGAAGCCTGCAGGCTATTAGGTAAGCAAACACTTCCACTTCAGGTCAGAACGTAGAACTATCGAGACACAAAAGCCCCTCAGAGAGCAGTGCTTTATTTTTCAACCACTTTGGTTTCTTTTAAGGCAGAATTGGATGACTTTGAATTCAGATTTTATTTTATTACTACAGTAAGGGTCTTTTGTTCATAAATAAATACATACATAAATAACATTAAAACCTCTTATCTCCCTGACAAAATTTCTTTTCAAAAGTTATTTTGTTTTTCTTTAATTATGGGTGATTTCCATCCATGTGGTGGTTCTTGACTTTTTGGGGAGGTCCATGTGAATGTCAGAATTAGAAAAACAGGAGGTGGTTTTTCAATCGTCATGTGACCTCACTATTCCGGTGCTCGCAAACTTTAGTGCGCTGTCTCTGCACAAAGGTAGATGGCTGGGCCCACCCCCAGAGTTTCTGATTCAGTAAGTCTGGTTTGGGGTGAGGCCTGAGGATCTACATTCCCAACCAGCTCCCGGTCATGCAGATGCTGCTGGTCTGGGGATCCAGCTTTGAGAACCACTGATAGTCCATCAGACTCTCGAGAAAGGGGCTTCATGTTACGAACTCTCCCAAATTACTGAGATACTCATGTCTTAACGACTGAATCAACTCTGAACTTTCCTCTAACCTCACCAAATCCTTTTTTCACATTTGGTGTTCATGCTCCTCCTATATTTAGAGAAACAAATAGTCATGTCTTTTTTCTCCTTTATTTCTAAATGGCACCAGATTCTACAGATAGGAAGCTACAGATTCACCCTGATCTTTTACACAGTATTGGTGATTTCTTAGTCTCTCTAATTATAGACTAAGACCTGTGATGTTATTCATCTACATGTCTATCAAGGATTCAGAAGAATAAACTTATAACAATGACACTGACATGACCATGGAAGTTGACATGGGTCATGTTTTCACAGTTCTAAGAAATTCATGTATGCTAACTCATTTATATCCTCTCAACAACCCAATGCAGTAGGTATTATTCTCCTCCCCATTCTATAAGGATCGAAACTGAGGCCCACTGAGGTTAAGGAGCTTGCCTCTGCCAGCTGGGGAACAGTAGATCCCAGGCAGTACAGCTTCAAATCCTCGCATCCAACCACTCTCTATACTGCTATGACCTGGGAAAGGTTAAAGCTCTTAGTATGATTGGTGATTGTTTTCTTTTTTATAATTCTAAAACCTTTCTGAATTTCCACAAGATTTTTCACAATTATACTATGTGCATATCTTAAATTTAAACAGTCTCACCAGGAAGCAAGAAGTAACTCAAATATTCTTAAATCTCCTAACTTTTCCTGACGACCCATTTTACCAGTATAAATCAAGAAGGGCTCTCATTTCTAGTTTATCATATGACAAATGGTTTAATGGCTAGTAGAAAGATAAGCTCTCCATGAATTTTAGAGAACAAAAGGAAGGAAAAAAATCCTGATACTCTTCAGGAGAGATTATCAAAACTTGACCATGGAAGGGCTAATTAGAGCATGCATATGACTCTCCTGTGACATTATTCAGATACGACTCAAGGCAGAATAAGGTTGTTTTCTTCCATTTTCCTTAAAAAAAAAAAAAAAAATAGCTCCTCAGAGAGGAAGATTAGTAAGAATAACAATAGCGAGTCTGCTATTTTGGAGTTCCCACTGAAGATATCCATGAAAAAAAGTGTCTTGTCAGTCAATTTATACAGGAAATGTTCCATAATTTAGTTTAAGGGGAATCTAAACTCTGGGTAAGTTTTAAAAGGTTAGAGACCAATAATACTAAATTCCACCCCCAGATTCTAATACTCAAACTCATCCCTTCTCCCCTGGCTCCAGTGCGGGAACCTGAAGACTCTCTCCCTCCCGCATCCTCCAGGTACCATCTTGAAGGTTCCACATGGAGGGTGTTGTTACCACGTAGACCACACCATGCCACCTCTTTGACACATCTTAACAAAGGAAATTCCCTTGGCTGAGTTGTAGCAAACTGTGCTGTTCCGAAGTGCCAGTGTCTGAAATTGCAGCTTAATTTTGATTTCCAGACTAGAAAAATGTGATTAAAATTAACAGAATATATTTCTTAAAAATATCCTTTTAAAGCCCCTGAGGTTTCCTGAGGAAGGGACAGTTATTGTTTTTAACATTTAGCATTTCTATTTAATCAAATTATAATATCTTAGAGTTTAAAGACAAGGCATGATTTGAATTAATAAAAATCATAAACATTTACAATCATAAGTATGTTCAAGAGTTCCCCCCGCCCCCCCAAAAAAAGCCAGGAATCCAGATTCTAGACCTGCTTTGGCAAGTAGTAGCCATGTGACCTATAGCAAATAATAACTCTTCAGTCTCTCAATTTCCACATCAGAAGAGTATACAACCAAGTGTATAGACTATTAGAGACAAAGGGTATAACACAAATCAAGCAATTTGATTCCCAGTCTGGGGTTCCTAGGCCAGCCAAGTGAATGATGCCTTTCAATGGATGGCAGACAATGGTACCAGTTGCAAAGGAAAGAAAATGTAGCATGAAAATAAAAATCACTCAGAAATGAAACACTTATAAAAAAAAATAGCCCCCTTTTATCCCCATGCTACCACTAGATCTAGCCTTGCCTTTAGCTTCCGTATCTCTGTTCTCTATGACAGGTACTTGATGCTTGTAATCCTTCAACCACACAATGCCGGTACAATGCAAACTGAAGTCCAAGATTGGGCACAAGGATGATCAGGGTGCACAAGAGAACAATTTGCTTAAGGATCAAAGGATTAAGGAAGTCTTTGGGCCTTGACTATTTTGCACTCACTATGCCCCACACCTCCCTCTCCCCCAACCAAAAGGACCCTTCTTGCAAACTTCAAAGTTAACTGTGAGGTGAGGCCTTTTTAGGAAAAAAATTACATCAAAATAAAACAAACAACCTTCTTATCACTCTGTTATTCTAGAATATATTCGAATCATGCCTTGTCTTTAAACTCTAAGATATTATAATTTGATTAAATATATTCAGGTACACATATCTCCTTAACTACAAGTATAACTGAAATAAAATATACTCATTTTCGTAATTATAAACTTCAACTTTCAAGGCAGAATGAACTCTGTTTTACATGGACTCACAGTAAATGGCTCTTTTCTGGAATCAATTATCCTCATATAATCAGCACTGCCTATATTTTAAAATGATTGATGGAAATAGTAAACTTTACCACAAGCAACCTGCAGAGCTTAACTAAAATATCAACTATCTTTGTTTTGGCCAACAATATATCCACCCAGTGTGGTAATCCTGGGTATCTTCTACTGATCACAATCAGTGATTAATATGTTTCATTAATAAAAATCTGAGAAATGATTTATTAGTCATCAGATGCAATTTGGTTAGCAAAATTTTTGAAATTTAGGGCCTACAGTGAGTGAGTGAATAAGAAAGATGGTCCTTAATATTAATAGGCTGGGATTCGACAACAGACACCGACCCTTAAATTTTACAGAAGCAGAAACTGAGGCCAAATGAGGTTACAACTTGCCAAAATCCCCTTCCAACTCTGAATTTTTATTTGTCTGATGAATCTACATTCCTAAGCTTTCCATATATTGTAAGGCTTAATAAATCTCACTGGTGATAAATATATTCAACCTCAATTCCTCATGGTTCAACTAAATTCCATTTCCTCTGTAGGTAAATTCCATTCCATCATACTGTAGGAAAGTGACTGATTAAAACAACCCAATGGCTTGTGTTATAATGGGCTAATGTTTAGGCCTGGTTACCTTAGCTTAGTATTCTCCACTAGTAAAACATATTTATAAAAACATTTGTAACATATGCATTAAATTTCCTTCATACAACATGTGGCTTTAAATAATGAGGGGAAAATTTGGCAAAAGCATTCTGTGTTCTGCCAAATCCAGAACAAAATGGTTTATGAAACTTAACTAAGGCTAAAACACTAGTTCCTGCTTTTTTCCTCTCTGAATTCTTTGCCTTGAGGACAACACTTTTCTTAATTTATAAATTCTCAAGGCAACTTTTTGTTGTTTTTCCCATTTTCTGGAAAGATAAAAAAGAATGTTAATTGAAAACTAAGAAATAAGGAAAATATTCATTCAAGTAGTCTCATTTTTAATATTATTAAGGGTCTACTTAGAACCGCATGATTAATAATATTAAAATATTTTATTTTTTATGAGTCATGTCAACATTCTCACAGAAAATTAAAGGTTGGAATTAAAGGAAAAGCATCCCCTAAAATGCTGCTCTGATAGACCTAAGCCACTTTGACTATACACATGTATATACTGAATTCTATCTGACCCCCAAAGACCTCGAGTAGGAAAGGGTTGACCCCTCCCCAACAAACTGGCTACCACCTTATAATGAAAAATAAATCTCGGGCCCAATTTTGCCGTACAAATAGATATTCACTTCACAAACACTTGTTAACAAGCAGGTTCAAAAGCTTGAAGATGTGCCAGCGTTCTTTAGGTATTCTGCATGAAAATTTATTCAAAACAAAAATCCGCAGGCAGGATTCTGTCCTTTCCACTCTGCCTTGGACAGCCAATTGACTGAAGAACCATGAATGGACCCATGATCCTCTGGAGTCCAGCCTTGGGTCCCCTCCCTGCTGGCACCAGTTTCAGGATTCACCAGATTCCTACAAAGGTGGAAATTGTCTCTAAAATTCCTTAGCAATCCATGAATACCTTTAATGTCACCAATGATGGCCCATTTCTAACATTCATCATGCCTATAAATAAACCATGAATTTCCCAGATAAAACCACTTCTGACATTTAGTATGCTAATTAGCCAAGTCTCAGGCGTACAGAGGCAAAGAGCTGAGGCACTTGTACCAGCTACCTCGGAAAAGTGGCGTTTTCTGATAAATTGCCTGCCTCCCATCTCTGGAATCTCTATTAAGGCAACTGCCTGCCCCTTGGGTTAAAGCCGAAACCAACAGACATGTATGTGCTATTATACCATCTAAACCAGAACCTTTGAAAATAGGTTACAGATTTCATTAAACAAGCCTTGACTATTATTATTACTAGACACTTCGAGATAGCATGTGTAGCAGTAAGCAGCGAAATCACACGAAGAGAAATTCTGTCTCGAATTCTCTTTGATTCCATGTCTAAACCTGCTGGGTATTTTCTCTGTTCAGAGTAAATTTTCATTTCACGATAGACATTTCATTTTACCATCCACGTTTACCTCTATAAATTGGTAAATGTATTCATGGCCAGGATCTTGAATAGTTAATTTACTACTATGTTAAACTTGGAGTTTATTTTATTTTGCCTTAATTCCTACTGATTTAAAGCACTCACAGCTAGAGATGGTTTTATAAACAGAATGGTCTTTAAAGGAAAAGGAATGTTACTGTGCTTTTCTTTCCCTTTTTAATGCTAGTTGCTAAGCATTAGAATTGTGAAAACTATTTTTATATTTAAAAGCATTTTCATTATCTAGCTCCTATGAATTCATATGTACACAGAGGCTTCTACTGAAATAGCGAACAGGCTTTGATACAGAGTCGAGAGAAATAACCATTATGGCCAGTCTTTTCAAGACACATATTCCAAACTGGCATTCCAGAAAAACCAGGAGGGCCAGAAAGAGGTGATTCAAATGCTATTGTCCTTTACGCCTGTAGTGTTAGGCAAAGTAACCTGACATTTGTCAAGTCATTCTGTGTCGGGCACTCTGCCAAGTACTTTACATGCACTATTTTATTAGATGCATTCACGATCGTTCTAATAAGGGTGGCAGCACTGTGTAGTTGTTAAAAGAACAGGCCTTGAAGTCATGAAGATCTGGGTTTAAATCCTAGCCCTGACCTTCTAGCTCTCGGATCTGGGCCAATTTGTCTTCTCTCAGCTTCAGTTCATACATCAGCAAATAATACTATTTACCTTATGGGGTTAGTGCACATACGTGTGTGTGTGTGTGTGTGTGTGTGTTTTAATGACTGGTGTATTGTCATCACTAAAAAATGCTCTATTTTCTTACTGATAATGAATTAGCATTTGTAACAGACAAACACAGGTTAAGTTGTGTTCCTCCCAAATTGTGTCAAGGCTCTAACCCCCAGCACCCCAGTTGGTGACTAGTTTTAGAGACAGAGCCTTTAAAGAGACAGGGCCTTTAAAGACAGGGCCTGAATTAAGGGGAGGTCTTTGGGATGCATCCTAATGCAGTCTGACTGGGGTCCTCAGACAAAGAGGAAATATGTACACATAGAGGGATACCAGGGCCATGTGTGCACACAGAGGAAAGGCCATGGGAGGCCACAGTGAGGAAGTGGCCGTCTGCAAGTCAAAGAGAGATCACAGAAGAAACCAAACCTGCTGTCCCCAATCTTGGATGTCCAGCCTCTAGAACTATAAGAAAATGCATTTCTGTTGTTTCAGCCACTCAGTGTAAGTATTTGTGATGGCAGCTCTAGCAAAATAAAACAAAATGTAAACACAATTATCCATGCATTGAGCAACAATTTAATTAAATATTTTAAAAGTAAAATCTTCCATTATCAAATAACCCCAAAGTAGATGTTAACATGAATTATCCCAAAGAAAGGAATCTTCTCTGAGTAGCAGAATAGCAAATGAGAGACGTTTTAAGTAGCCCATGTCAAGTTTATATGAGTAGAAATGAAATGAAATTTGAAATGAAATTTAAAATGTCAGCATTTATTCACTTCCAGCATATGCCTTTATGAGGGACCTATCGTGCATTCAGTGCTGAGCCTGGGTGATGAACAAAAAGTCCTTGCTAAATCATGCATTTTTGTAACAATATCCCAAACTACTCAAAAAGGTGATAACTTAGGAGTTTTCTCATTTCCCAGAGGCATAAGAGGAAGGAACCTTAAAAGTCTACACAGACTTTTCTGTGAAGACATTGATCTACAAACTAGTTTGGTTCGCAAATGTCAACAGAATTCTTAATAATATTGATTGTGGTATGAGAAATACAACAGGACAACATACCTCATTAAGAAGCTATAAAATCAGGGACACCTGGGTGGCTCAGTTGGTTAAGAAGCTATAAAATCTTTGGATTTTGTAGGTGCTTCTATTGTCTCTACCTCCAAATCATTTTTAAAAATACATCCACTTGGGGTGCCTGGGTGGCTCAGTGGGTTAAAGCCTCTGCCTTCAGCTCAGGACATGATCTCAGGGTACTGGAATCAAGCCCTGCATCGGGCTCTCTGCTGTGCAGGTAGCCTGCTTCCTCCTCTCTCTCTGCCTGCCTCTCTGCCTACCTGTGATCTCTCTCTCTGTCAAATAAATAAATAAAATCTTAAAAAAAAAAATAATACATCCACTTCATGTTGCCTGGGTGGTGCTATCAGTATAGCAAACGACTCTTGGTTCTGGCTCAGGTCATGACCTCCCCTGCCAGGGCACGCCTGTGTTGGGCTCTGTGCTCAGCACAGAGTCTGCTTCAGCTTCTCTCTCCTTCTCCCTCTGCCCCTCTGGCTTGTGCTTTCTCTCTCTCTAAAATAAATTTAAAAAACAAACAAACAAACAAACAAACAAACAAAAAACACTCATTTCACTCCTGTCTCCTTCTACCACACTGTCCAAAGCTCTATTACATCCTGTCTAGATGACCCTACCACTCTGCAATCCACCCTTCACAGAACAGTGGGGTGATCTTTTTAAGTCCTAAATCTGATCATATTATTCCTGTGTTTAAAATATATCAAAGATTTTCTATTTTCAATTGGGAAAAAATGTCAGGTTCTTTACGTTTGCCTGTAAAACTCTATGTGATCTCACTCCTGCCTACCCCTCTGACCTCATTTCCAACGGCTGTCTTCCACGCCCACTTCTTTGTGTTTTGTAAGCCAGCCCAGCTTCTCCCCATTCATTGTAAAGCTTTCTCATTAACTGTCCTCCCTCCGACTGGAATGTCCTTACCCCAGATGCCTGCATGCCTGACATCTTCTCTGCGGTTCAGCTTAAATGTAATCTTCTGAGACGGACTTCCTCTGAGAACACAATCTAAAGTTACCTACCATGTACCACATATCAGATTATGTTATTGTTATCACAGCCCTTCTTACTAACTGGCATTTCCTTATTTGCATTTGGTTTGGTTTGGCTTGGTTAGGTTTAGGTTTTATTTGCTTGGTTTTCTTTTGTCTCCTGTCTGCCCACTCCCTTCCCCTCTAGGATGTAGGTTCCCTGAGACCATGACCCAGCCCGCCTTGGTCCTGGCTACATCCCAGCTGCCAAAGTGCCCCCTCACAGCTGGCACTCAGTCAACATCTTCTAATTATAGTATTGATATAGAATAAAGCCTAGGCAGACTCACGAAGGTGTGGCAATCTACTCTGGAAAGGTAAAAAACGATGACTACGTTTGCTCAGAAGACAGTCTGAGCATGGAGACTCAGGCAGTTCATTTCTTGGAGATATAGCCCGGCTGTGGAAGGTAGACCCTGGAACGGCTTAGGTGCTGGATTTTCCTTTGGAAAGAAATGCTCACTATACACGGATCCATGAGAAACAAACTCCAATCCCGAATTCAGTTTCAGGAAAAAATCAAAATAAAAAACACCTTTGTCCTGAGCTACTGGTTACACTTATTGTCCATTAAAGTTTTCACTCCATTCGTGACACTGACTAGCTTGTCATATTTCTGAGTTGATCTGGAATTGGTTAAAAGTAGAGGTTTATGAAAGTTTTCACATTTCAGGTATTTAATTGATTTGTGATGGGAGACTAATGTGCTAGGAGTCTTTAAAAGACTTAGGCTAGGATCTAGAACTCTTGGGTTAACTTTGTCCTAACAAATGGATTCCATACTTACATCTTGGAAAATATGACTTAAAACAAGAGAGGAGAAGGGAGTTGGGGGAAATTGGAAGGGGAGGTAAACCAAGAGAGACTATGGACTCTGAAAAACAATCTGAGGGTTTTGAAGGGGCGGGGGGGTGAGAGGTCGGGGTACAGGTGGTGGGTATTTTAGAGGGCATGGATTGCATGGAGCACTGGGTGTGGTGTAAAAATAATGAATACTGTTACACTGAAAATAAAAATAAATTTTAAAAATATGCAAAATATTCATTAATCAGCAAGTTGGTTTTTATTCTCTTACATTTTTAGATGTTAAAAATTTGACAATGGACATGGATGGCAACCTGACTCCATAGGAGAGATTACCTGGATTTGAAGGTTTTCAAAGAAAATTAATTCATTTTGGTAAACCTTTACAAATTTAACCTCTGTTGCTGATAGACTACTTCATTATATCTAAAGAAAAATGTATAGTTTTTAAAAAAATCTTTTTTCCAATTTCTATCCTCAGTGACATAAGACATGCCACTTTAAATTAACATTTATTTGCTAATCACCCTGATTCACCTTCTTCTCTTTAGTAGATAATTCTTTTGATTTAATATGTTCTTGTACCTTTTTGTTGATTTGACAGACATTTTTTTAGAATCCAGTTTAAATGAGGCATCATACTAGGTATTGATTTCCTCGTTCATCAATTCATTCACAACTAATTAGTCTCCTTTGTTCCAGGCACACTTCTGGATATTAGGGATAGAGGAAATTTGGCTCCGTCTTGAAGCCACAAGGAGTCCAGAAAGAAATCTTAACTTCCCATTCATTGGTTGTTGTTTTTAATTTTTTTTAATTTCTTCATTCAGTGGAATATTTTAAGCTTTCTTAGCATGACTTATCATAAATAAATTTATGATATTGAGGGATTTTTTTTTTCTGTTTAGATATTTGATTTTCTCTCACTGTCACTGACATCTGAATATGGAAATTCTAATATTATTACCTCAGCTATTTATAGATTGATGTGTGAAAATTCAGTTTTGTTTCTGAACTAAGAATAAGACTTTCCAAAAAAAAAAAAAAAAAAATATAAGACTTTCCTGTGGGTGACCGAAGGCAACTCAAGTGTAGTTGTCCAAATCAGAAGACATTCCCCTAATGGGCACTGTATTGCATGCTTTAGTTAGACTCTTAGGCCAGTTTTAAAACCTACTTAATGCATAGGGTAATGCAAATCCATTAGTAACAGCACAGGCCTTAAGTCCTGGCTCCAGGAAGTAGGAAGTCATTTGGAATAGAAGAAGGAAGATGAGAAGCATTTCTTGACTTTCATAATCATAAACACTCTTTTAGGTCTCTGCATTTCGATTTTGCATGTCTAACAAGCTTCTGGTTGATACCACAGTGGGGTCTTTAGACCACATTTTGAATAACAAGATCTTAGATTACCTTAACTAGCCATAAGATGTCTGTCCTTACAATCCCTCTACCCAATCCCCCTTGTTGACTGTCCTAATTTACTGTGACATCCTGCTGTCTCTCCTCTTAAAATATTTCCTATACCCCAACTAACAAAAAATCCCCCATCTACACAAATAAAGCTGACTTCAGCTAATGAGTAGACAAAAACTACTCAATTTTAATTGCTTTATCATCTAATGTCACACTAATCCTAAAAATGTAGATTGATTTTTAAAGGGTGGAGGGCTGCCCTAACCAAATGGAGGCTCCAGGTTGCGGAATCTGGAATGTTATAAAAGATAAAAACCAAAAAGTTCACACGGAGTGCTGAGGGACAGATAATTTTTGAGACAAGTCCTTCCATAGAGCCAGGCACAGAGGTGTGCCTCAGGGCTCACTGCTCCAAGGTTGTCCCTGTGTCTTAAAGGTACTTCTCTGGGGCACCTGGGTGGCTCAGTAAGTCAAGCGACTGCCTTCGATTTGGGTCATGGTCTCAGGGTCCTGGAATCCTGCCTTGTGTCTGGCTCCTTGCTCAGCAGGGGGTTGCTTCTCCTTCCCTCCCCAACCCCACCCAGCTTGTGCTCTCTCTCTCAAATAAATAACTAAAATCTTAGAAAAAAAATTAAAAAATATATAAAGGCACTTCCCTTCCTATACTTTCAGACTGAGAAAGGCCTTTGTGACAGCAAGCTGACTACTTATTTATTACTAAGTTCTATTTTAAATCACTAATGTTTATCAAGCATCTACTTTGTACAAGGCACTGTGATAAAGTTGTTAGATGTACAGAAATAAGCTCTCCAGGCACTTACGGTTTAACGGGCTGCACTTTTATCTAACTTTTTCCTTAGTGGAATCTAAATTCTGCATCTGTCCTGGTTGACTCTACTGTTGCCTAGCTGTGAACTTGGGAAAGTCACCATCTTTGGGGGATTTTGTTTGCAAATCTATGGAACTTTCCAACTCAAGCACTGAGTTGTAATAATATCACCTCTGTGTAACCTTTTTTTGTGTCTCTCCCTCACTTGCTGTGGTCTAATACCTCTGCCCTCACAGACTCAACCTACAATGCTACTCTCCCTGCTCTCTGTTAGATTTGTTACTTCTTCTTAACTAGATACACCCTTATATGTCCTCTGTTAGTCCTATGTCAATATCTGTGAGATCAAGCTTCTTTGAAATTTCAAGGTCAAATGTATTTGGGCTCACAAATATAATGACCTAACATGGTTTACAAGTGGTTTTTTGTCTTTGACCAGTGTAATATTAACTTATGAAAACTAAAAAAGAGAACAAAAATGAGAATGAGGAGGAGGAAGAAGAGGGAAACTAGACTCAATCCAATAATTGTTGTTTACCACACACCATAGGCCATGCTATTGTCTTAAGTGAGGGCCTTCTATCTGCTACAAGCTGGCAATGCTACCTAAAGGCATTTGTGTCTCCCAGCATCCACACTAACTATACTCCGTAATATGAGGGGACAGACCTATATTAATTTGTTCACCCACTTCTCCAGTAGTTTCCAAAAGAATTTCTAACCCTATCTCGCTCCAGTACCACTACATATGAAATTACTATCATTTTCCAGAATTTGACTTTAGAGCTTTATCTAATGTATTAAGATTCTCCAGAGAAACAGACTGGATGTATACATATACAGAGAGAGATTTTATTTTCAGGAATTGACTCACAGGGTTATGGTGGCTGGCAAGTCCAAGTGCTTCAGGATGGGCCATGAAGGTCAGAAGACCATCTGATGGCAGAATTCCTTTTTGTGCAGGAAAGGTCAGTCCTTTGTTCTATTTAGGCCTTTAACAGATTGAATGAGGCCTACCTATATTATGAAGGGTAATGTGCTCTACTCAAAGTCCACCCATGTGAATGCTCATTTCACTCAAAAACACCCTCAAAGAAACACCTAGAATGTCTGAGCACATATCTGTGTACCATAGCCCGACCAAGTTGACACATAAAATTGACCACCACAACAGGAACAAAAGTCAAAAAAATCATGTTCTATTCAAAATAGTGTGGAAAAAAGATGTCCTCCTTAATAACAAACATCATAATGTTTTTCAGGACTGATCTCACCACACTGATTTGAACATTTTGTCCAGTGTAACTTTTCTACCTAGATCCCACTAACTGTGCCCATACAACCAGGAATTATCCAATTCTACAAGTGGGAAGTGTATAGGGTATGATGGAGAAAGAGTGGTAATATGGTCATTTTTGGAGAGATTATTAGATATTTCTTCCTTCTATTATAATTAAAGGATTTTATTCCAATTTCTTTTTTTTTTAAGATTTTATTTTATTTATTTGACAGACAGATATCACAAGTAAGCAGAGAGGCAGGCAGAGAGAGAGAGAGAGAGAGAGAGAGGAGGAAGCAGGCTCCCTGCTGAGCAGAGAGCCCGATGTGGGGCTCGATCCCAGGACCCTGAGATCATGACCTCAGCCGAAAGCAGAGGCTTTAACCCACTGAGCCACCCAGGTGCCCCTTATTCCAATTTCTCTTTGAGCAATCTTCACTCTACAATTATTAAAAACACTTAAAAAGTCTTGAAACTCATATTTCATGTAATAAAACCATAAAGCAGAATTCTTTATCAGAAGCATGCGTTTTCATCTTGTGTATATATTTCTGTATTGAACTCCTAACAATTTCTAATTCCTCTGACGAAAAGAGACTGTGAGACATCTACGCTGACTCTGGGTGATCCCTTTGTTCTTCCATATTCATTTTATTTGTGATTTTGCCAATTAAAAAGTATTTTGTCTTTAAATATGCATAAAGTAGGAGAAATGGCCAAGTCAACATCAAAATACAGATCAAACTATAGACCCTTTTGCTTCTCTTTAAACCAAGAATGAGAATTGACAATGAGCTCAAAATAAAATTGTCATAGATTTTTCTTTTACGTACTTTGGTGGGATTTTTCTGAGTGAGATAATTTGGATATAAAAAGATCATTGTGGGGCAACTGGGTGGCTCAGTGGGTTAAAGCCTCTGCCTTCAGCTCAGGTCATGATCCCAGGGTCCTGGGATTGAGCCCCGCATCGGGCTCTCCGCTCAGCGGGAAGCCTGCTTCTCTTCCTCTCTTTCTCTCTCTGCCTGCCTTTCTGCCTACTTGTGATCTCTGTCTGTCAAATAAATAAATAAATAAATAAATAAATCTTAAAAAAAAAAAAAAAAGATCATTGCTTTGTGCGTGTGCCAGTTTATATGAAATATTTTATCACAAAGCTAACATCCAGTTTTTAAGTATAGAAGAGGTTATTTAGACTGTGAACAATGAAAGTCTACGTTTATCAAATTTTTAGTAGGTAAAACTTTGATCCAGGTAATAATTAGGAACTCATATACCAGCTTCAAGAGAAATCATTCCCCTATTCACAATGGCCCTCTTTTGTGGAGGTCTATACACTGTTTGGGAGTTCCAACAACTTCTCTTTAAAGCTTTATTGACATAGCTTTGCTCAAAAAAATTAATGTTTCTGTTCTGACTGATTCATTTGCAGAAACATCAAGTTTACACCCCTTGGTAAGAGGGGGTCACAGAATAATGGAAGAGGGGGGAGAAGGCTTTAAAAATCCATCAAGAAAGCACATGAAGACATGAGCCTCAGTACTTTCTAAACAAAGGCCCTGCCTAGGCATAAATGTCTTTCTGCAGACCCCATGATACAACCATCCTATTCAATTCTTGTGTTAGATCTTGATTACTTGTCTTCATCACACAAACGTTATAGAAATAGTGCTAATATGCATAGAAATATGGAGGTTCTCCCAAAGTTTTATGATAATCAATGATGCCATGAAAACCTTGTGCATACTCATTGCCAGGAAGAAATGCATGGCTTCTTTTAAACTCTTCTCTAGTAATAATGTATTGAACAGAAATGGCTTATTTATAAGTCTGCTTTCCTTCTAGATGGCAAACTTCCTGAGGGCAAGGACCAGACCTTATTCATCTTTGTTGACTGAGAAGCTAGCTTTAGTACAGTGCTTGGCACACAGAGAGGGTCTCAGTAAGAGCAACTGAAAAAAGCACTGACTAAGACGCTAACATTAGCAGTTAACCATAGATAGCTGAAAAATAAATAAGTGCAGGAAATAATATATAACCCTGGGGCTCAGATTTTCCGGTTAGTTTTCATTTGCAAAAACATGATGGAGAAATTGTCCTTTTTTCTTTGCTTTTCTTTTTTTTAATTTATTTTTTTAAAGATTTATTTATTGAACAGAGAGAGATCACAAGTAGAGAAGCAGGCGGGGGGCGGGGGGGGGGGGCGGGTGCTGGAAGCAGTCTCCCTGTAGAGCAGAGAGCCCAATATGGGGCTCGATCCCAGGACCCTGAGATCACGACCTGAGCTGAAGGCAGAGGCTTAACCCACTGAGCCACCCAGGCGCCCCCTTTTTTCTTTTCTTTCCTTCCTTTTTAATTTGCAAAACAGCGATATTAACTTTGAAGGCAAACCACTCACTATGGTTATTATCCCACCCCCCACACCATTCTACCAACCCTGTTTGTTCCCAACACCATTATCCCAACCCTGGGATAAAAATTTGAAAACTTCAAAAAGCAATTTGAAAATAAAGTAATCGGCAGTTTTCACAGCCATTGTACTTAGTATGAACTCCATATCAGAGCGCATGGTAAGCACAGTAATTAATTAAACCTGATAAGTAGGGACGAATAAATTATACCTATTTTAAAAATAATAATTACACCGTATCTTCAAAGCATCCTTTCTTCCTCACATCTTATAACTTCAATTTATATCAAGTCCATTAAGTAAAATTATTCTTCCTATATTAAAGATGGATGGGAAAAATTTTCCTTATTTTCTGATAGGTCAGACGTGTGTGGACTGTTGTATAAACACAGAAATGGAACATCAATGCACTAATGTATCTGCAATGGTATATTTAACAGTAAAACTTTAATACATTCCTCATAATAAGGTTTTGATTAAAGTTCTCGTTTCTCAATATAACTACCACTCCATAGATTCCATTGCACTTTGTAGATTCTGTAGAGTGAACGCTTTGGTTTTGCCTGCTCAGCTACCTCCTTTTAAATAAAGGGGCAATGAAACTCTTCATCCAGGTATTATCAGGGATTTAAAAGTACAATAAATAATAATCATAGTAATAATAATAATAATAATAACAGCTTACATGTAGAAAAGGTTTACCAGATGCCAGCACTGATTTAAGTGCTTTGCAAGTATTAACTCACTTATTTCTCAACACATTCTCTGAGGTAGGTATTGTTATTAACCTTCTATGATTTATGAGGTCTCTGAAGCATGGAACAGGATAAATAACTTGTCCAAAGTCACACCTCATAAGTAGCAAGGCTGGGATTTGAACACAAATTTGGCTCCAAAGTCTATGCTCTTAACCATAGGAAATAAACATGTTCAAGTAAACTGTTTGTTGTAAATATCAGCATTATGTAGGCAGGGATTCCTGTCTATTTGGTTTACTTCTCAATACACTGCTTTACATATTGTCAGCCATGTAGTTTCATAAATGATTACAAAATGAATGCCAAAGTAATACAGGTAAATTGCAGAATGTGCAGAAAATGCAAATAAGAAAAAAAGTTAATCTGGAATTCCAAGATACTACATTTTGGTATATGTCTCTTAGGTCTTTAATAAACATATACCCTTTTTTGCATACATACACACAAAATATCATTATTATTTTTGTACTTTTTCACTTAAAATTTTTCCATATGAAAATGGACTTTTCTACAACAATAATTCTTCCCTTCAACAATATTAGGTATTCTTACATGATTAATTTTAATTTACATTTTATAAATAAAGTCCATGTGAATGGGAAAGTGCTTTCTCATATTGTGCTTGCTATATATATCCTGGAATGTATCATGTCAAAATGTAAAGTATTCTCATGTTTCCCTGTCTACAAGACAGAATTTGTCATCTATAATTCTAATATTAGTAACATTTGAAAAGCAATCTGGTTCTCAGCAGACATTAACAATGAGCAAATTAAATGAGTATATACATGAGAGTACATTTTGTCAACTAGTGAGGACATCATACTTCTCATCTTTGTTTAGATGTTATTCATAGGATTTATCTGCTATTTTGTTTTGATTCTTTGGATCATTTTGTATTAATTATGTTGTTTTCAATTACAAATCATACCTCTTTAGATCTTTTGAGATCTGAATTTAAAAATGCACGTCAAAAGTATGACAGCAAATTTATACTCAACCTAACACCACCTAATTTCAAAGCTTGGCATTTCTGTTCTAGAGCCAGTGGACTATTTTTGTTAACAAGAGGGATAAGAAGAAGCCAAAATTGATATGCTTTTTTGATTAAATGTTCAAACATTCAAGCTTCAGTACACTCTGTTATACAGGGATGATGGGTTTTCAGGTCTTTTTTTAATTTAATTAGTTGAAAATGGAAAAGGTAATTACATATAATTATAACTTTGCTTGAGTATAGGACTTCCATAATACTGACAGTAGATAAAAAGCAGTTTTTTTCTAATAGGTATGCTGATTTATTCTCTGACATTCCAGGAGGGGTTTTCTGGTAATGTTTTAGATGATATTAACCTAGCTCTATAGACTTGTCAATGAAAGCATACAAAGAGTAGTAAAACATTTTTAACTTAAAGCAAACAAATGTATTTTCTTTCTGATTTGAGTCTCATTCTGTGAATATCTCTGGATTACTCAAAATCCCTTACATATCATAGCTTCTATGTTTAACAAGCAACAATTTCATAGAAACCTTCAAGGGGCAATGGGATTATAGATGGGCTTTTCTTACTACTGTCCATACGATCAAGAACAAATAAGAATAATCAAAATGAGATTAGTGTTGGTGGTGGGAATGCAAGCTGGTGCAACCACTCTGGAAAACAGTATGCAGGTTCCTCAAAAAGTTGAAAATAGAGCTACCCTAAGACCCAGCAATTACACTATGTGCTTTGGATATTTATCCCAAAGATACAAATATAGTGATCCAAAGGGGCACATGCACCCCAGTGTTTATAGCAGCAATGTCCACAACAGCCAAACTATGGAAAGAGCTCAGACGTCCATCGATGGATGGATAAAGAAGATGTGGTATATATATATACAATGGAATACTATACAGCCATCAAATAATTGAAATTTTGCCATTTGCAACAACATGGATGGAACTAGAGGGCATTAGGCTAAGCAAAATAAGTCAATCAGAGAAAAACAATTATATGGAATTTAGAAACAAAACAGAGGATCATAAGGGAAGAGAAGAAAAAATGAAACAAATGAAATCAGAAAGGGAAAGAAAACATAAGAGACTCTTAATCATAGGAAACAAATAGGGTTTCTGGAGGAGAGGAGGGGTGGAAGGATGGGGTAACTGCGTGATGGACATTAGGGAGGGCATGCGATAATGAGCATTGGGTATTATAAAGACTGATGAATCATAGGCCTCTACCTCTGAAACTAATAATACATTATGTGTTTATTAATTGAATTTAAATTTTTAAAATGTTTTTAAAAATGAGATTGGTGTTGGGCACATAGAAAGTCTGTTACATAAATATACAGGCTATTTCAAAAAGTTGCCCCCAAAATTCATTAGTTAAGACAGATATTTGAAGTATAAAAGATATTTTCCAAACTCAAACAATGCAATAAATCAGTAAAGCCAAAGGCTTTTTCCTTGATCCTCATACTTCCTAATCTTTGCTATATTTGACTTGATTATTATCTACTATTCTTTTTTTTTTTTTCAATTCGTGCATCACAGATATTCAATAACATTATGCTTTTGGATTCTCTTACTTCTGCGACCCTCTTTCCTTCACTGGCTCCTCTTACAAGTCCCTTAACTGTGAACCATTCCCAAAGCAGTTCCCCTGGCTGCCCTCTCTCACATGATTTCTCGTAGACAGTCAGCCAAACTCTGTCTTGGTGTTATCTGTATGTTAGTTATTTCCAAATGAGTCTTTCTTTGATCAGGTCCCTATCACATAATTCTGTCCTTCACCTCCTGGCTATTCAAGTAGTACCTAAAATTTTAGCCATCCTCAAGTGACAAATGAGCCCAGATCTGAGCCAGTCTGGAGGAAGACTTCTATAGAAAGTAAACAAAATTGGTGTTTTGGAAGAAGAACAAACAGTTCAGTCTGTCTGAAGTGTGGTAAGAGAGGAGAATGGAAGGACATAACATTGGAGCAATAGTAGACGGTTACATATGTTATTGGGCATTTGATGGGCTATCAATTTTATGAAGCCTTTGGATTTTATTCTAAATATGGTATTTTGGGAGGTTTGAGCGGCAAGTGCTATTGACCCTTCTAAATAATCACTCTGACTGCTGGGTGAAAACTAGAGAACAGGAAAGGGAAAGGCAGATGTAGGGAGAACAGCTGTGTTGCACACTCACACACTTGCACACTTCCGGGTAAAACATTAGGAACGAACACACAGTAAGAGCCAAGGCTAGCCAGCTAATGCCTATTTCACCCATGATATGACTGGGGTTGTTAAGCTTACAGTGAAAAACAAAGAAGTACTATTTCTGTAACAGTGATGAAATAAAACAGAAAACGTCACTTAATAAGACCTCTTATTAAAAGCTACCTTTATGAAAAGATTTGGAGTTAGGTAGAGATTTATAGGCTGGCTGTTGGGAAATTCTAAATATTTTCAAGAGCTTTAGAAGGTAAATTTTATATTTATTCTTACTTTAAAACTCATGGGTCTCCACTGTAGGAGCGTGGGGTACATCCTCCATGATGAACATTCTCTTGGAGATTACAAAGAGAGAGGTGGAACATGAGAGAGAAAAAAATAAAAGAAATTTTTCCTGAGGTAAAAGAGAAAGAGTTGGAATAATGCTGAGGGAAGAATGGAACGAAAGAGGATGTTGGGTACATAACAAACACCAGTGGAGCTAACTAAACTATGGAAGGTGGGAGATAGGAAAGTATAAGACCACAGCTTGTTCATGGCCCATCTCAGTGGGAAGAAATAATCTGTGTGAAGAAAAAAAAAAAAACTTTTTAAATAATTGGATGATGAGCGCCTCACAGCTCTGGAGATGAGAGGCAGAGACCCATGCAATAAAATATATAAATGGTGGGTTTAGAAAAAAGGGTTATTCATTTAGACAAACCTTACACTATGAATTAATTAGTTGATTACAAGAGATTGGCCCGTCTTAGAGCTAATGAAAAGTAATAAAAGATTATTTTTGAAAGTTTAGGGAACAAAAATTATACATGTGTTCACTTAAATTTATTTCAATGGTGTCAAGGAATCTACTACTCTAGAATACATTGAGATATTAACTACATATATTCTAGCAAGTGATAGTTTTCTGAGATCTATTGGCAAAACACTGTCATGCTTTAATTTGTAAGCAGTGTTCATTCTTATGAAATAGGATAATAGAAGTTATATAATTCTCAGTTATGTGTTCTTATAGAAGTAGTCCCCTTTTCTACTTGATAATATATTCTAAAGTTTACACCTGCTTATATGTGTGCGTGCATGTATGTGTATAAGCAGAAGGGTCACGTCATGCTCTTTCTGGATAACAATATCATAATTTCAACCAGCCCCTATTAATGATTTCACTGAATTCGCACTTCAGGACACTACATGTAAAACTGATCAGGAAAATTGAGCTCAAAACATTGATATAAGGTTATACTCTATGAAAATATCATATATATTTTAAATATCTCTAATTCTTACTCTCTTCATTCTAATTCATTATAAAACAGACAAAAGGATAAATACATGCTGAAAGAAAAAAATATGCATTAGCATTTATAACAGTAAGGAAATCAATAGGTCTCTTAAAAAATATGCCCAAAAAAATCTCATATATTTTTATCTTCCCTGGCCAGAGAAATTGTGTTAACAGCATGCTAGCAAGAATCATCCTAATTTTTGCAAACCCGATTTTTGCTGCAGTGTAGGCAGGGCCTTAAATACATTTCTCACTACTGCATCTATTTTTAATTTCTAATTCAACATGGAATTCTTAATTCACTGTCTCTAAATTTCAGGCTATTTACAAAGGCTTAGGTGAAACACTAAGCTTTTACTGGGTATTTTATTTTTAACTTTTCTCTTCCCTAGGAAAAACACAAAATGGACCTCTTTTGGAAATGTGATAAGGATATATCTGGTGCATTTTTCTTCTGCAATATTCAAAATAGATCTCCTGCCTCAGCAATGACAGTATTCTCTCAACCAAGCAAATATCAGCCAAAGTACATTCTGAACATCAAGTACACAGGATTAATCAACCTCAACATATGAAGGTTAAGCTAAGTGAGGTGATTTCAAAACAACAACAAATTCTTAATGGTGTTTACATTTAAAAAAAAAAATGCTTGGTCTCTCTCTGTTTCTGTCTGGAATGTTTACATGTCTCAGTTTGGATTTCTTGTTCTTGTTAAAAGAATAATGTGTGACCACATGGTACTGTGCAGTACACTTTTACTTTTATCCATCATCACTTTGAACAACATGGTAATACCTACTTGCAAGGTTCAAGTACTACCCATAGGACAAAGGACAACTTTCTTTTACACCATACAAAATGTGCATTTTCATTCCACCCCATAGACTAGTATGGATTCTTAAGGTTCTCCTTTGGTCTCCTTGTATCCTCGGAATGACAAGGAAGCAACATCCTATGAGGAGATTTCATAGTAAATGTTCCCTCACAAGCTTTGTAGTGATCACTTCTGGTTCACTTAAGCTGTAAAACAACAAATAAATTATTTATGAGCTTTTGATATTTATTTTATCTCAAAAAGTAGCCATATAAACCTAATCATTGGTGAGAATAGCAAGAACAGTTATTACCTGGAGGAGAAGGTGGTATTTGCTGGCCAGAAAGGAGCTGAGGAAGCTTTTCCTTACCTTACTCAGGGTGGTGGTTGCATGGGAGGAATCCTATACATTCAGGGCTAATGCTATTTATATCCCATACACACACACACACACACACACACACACACACACATACACACACACTCTTTGGATATATAATTGCTTGGTTCAGAGAATACTGTCATTCCTGAGGCAGGAGATCTATTTTGAATATTGCAGAAGAAAAATGCACCAGATCTATCCTTATCACATTTCCAAAAGAGGTCCATTTTGTATTATTCCTAGGGAAGAGAAAAATTAAAAATTAAATACTCAGTAACAGCCTTGTGTTTTGCTTAAGCCTCTGTGTGTGTGTGTGTGTGTGTGTGTGTGTGTAAGCCATGATGTATGATGGTCAAAATTGAACCAAAAAAGCTTTAGGCTTTGGTGAGAATCAGACACAATTGCATTATAAGAACATAATATTCTGATTCAATAGTCAATTCTTACTTGATATCAACAAATAATATGTGACAGAAAGTCTATGTTATGTTTGATAGAAATTTATTAAGCAATAGTAAAATAATATCTCTTAAAGTGAAATCAACTTTTTTTGTTCAACTCTCATTTTGGGAACAATTAGACATTAATTCTGTAAAATATCACAGCTTAGCCTCTTCGATAGCCTCTTCGATAGCCTCTTCGACACCCGGGTTGTCCACATTCACTCTTCAGCAACAGAAAAGCTCTTTTCTTAGTAAGGGCAGCCATTTGCCCATTCTTTAAAAAGGACAAAGCTAAAGCTGGCTTGCAGTGCAAAACCTGTAGGACTCTAACTCTTGTTCTTTTCTGAGCTAAAAATCTTAGGACAATCTTAGTTATGCGCATTTGTTTTATTTTTCCTTTTTTTAAGGTGGAAAGTAAACTAGCCATCAAGTAGGGAAAAAATTATCACCTATGGGAAATTTCTGGATATGTCTGGGGAAAAAATTATCATGAATCTCCTTTAATGTTTCTGGTTGTTTAAAAAAATTCTCATAATCTCCTTCTGTTTTGATTCATAGACCTGTTCTTTTCCACATGGATTTGGGGAATTTACAGTTTCTGAAGTGTGTTGAACATTTTATGAATTGAATGATCTTTTACCACAAAATAAAATGAATCCTGCCATGCCAATGTCAACAATCTTTCCCTGAAAGATTTTAGAATCTTGATCACAGAGACAATAAAGCCTTTTTTAAAGGAATAAGAAAAAAAAAACACAAAAACATGAGATTTTTAAAATGCGTGATTCTAGGGAGGGGATAATGCTCCAAAGTTTTGCAAAATGGAGGGATGGGACAGAAGCAAGCACTAATAAAAAGTCCATTCTACTTTTTAATTATTGGCTATACCTTAGCACATTTAATTTTGCCTCTAAAAATTCGAGGGAAGGATAGCATTCCTTTAATTGCCTCCATCAAGAATAGTAAACAGTGGTAATTTTTGCTCAGAAATCCCTGAATGAATTTGGTTACAGAAACTACATTTCATCTTATCACTGGTATGTTCTTATTTGTTACCATTACAATGGGTGAATTTGGAATAGTTAGGCAACTGGTCATCCTCAAGGCCACCATAGGAAAAACTGGTAGGAAAAAAATAAAGGCAAACCTAAGACGTCTAGGTCCATAATAATTTATAATAGTACACACACACACACACACACAACTTCATCTGAAATGAAGATGCCAGCCTACCATTTTAACTTCCTCAGTCCAAAAATTGTGGCTGAAAAATAATCTCTGAGATCAGTTAAATTGTTGAGGTAAGCATTTTTCAATATTCTACTGTTTCTCTATAACAAATTACCTCCAAAAGTCAACTGCTTAAAACAATAAAAAAATTATCTCATATGGGGCACCTGGGTGGCTCAGTGGGTTAAAGCCTCTGCCTTTGGCTCAGGTCATGATCCCAGAGTCCTGGGATCGAGTACCGCATCAGGCTCTCTGCTCAGCAGGGAGCCTGCTTCCTCCTCTCTCTCTCTCTCTCTGCCTGCCTCTCTGCCTACTTGTGATCTCTGTCTGTCAAATAAATAAATAAAATCTTTAAAAAAAAATTAGCTCAAAGAGAGTCGGGAATTCAGGAATGGCTTAACTGCGTGGTTCTGGCTCAGAGTCTCTCATAAGGTTGCAATAAGATGTTGGACAAGGCTTTGCTCATCTGAAGGTTTGCCTGGGCCTGGAGTTACCTTTTTCAAAGGTGGCTCACTGACAAATTGGCAGTTCATTCTCGGTGGGAAGCCTTAGCTCCTCCTCATAAGGACCTCTACATACCTAGGGTTGATTAAGCATCCTCCTGACATAGTTGCTGGCTTCCCTCCAAGCAAGTAATCCAATAGAAAGCAAAGTGGAAACTATAATGGCTTTTATGATCTAGTTTCTAAAGTTGAAGTCTACCATTTGCACAATAAGCTACTGACTTTAGCAGTGTTATTCATTGTAGATGTAGACTACAGAAAGACATGAATAACAGGAAGTGAGAATTTTTGACACAATGAACATAGAGACTGGCTACCCCAGGGCTCCCTGGTCCCCAGGGATTCATATCCCTCAAATAAACAAAACATATTCCTCCTTCCCAAGGCCCCCAAAAGTCTCATCCTAGTATAGTGTTAGCTCAGAGTCCAGGATGTCATCTTACTAAGTCAAGTCCAGGTGCTGATGTAGCCTTACGGGTGTAGACCCTTGAATACAGCCCACTGAGTACACTTCCTCCATGATTTGAAGGCCCAGAGACAAGCTATCTGCCCACTCTCCCCACACCTAGCAAACCATGGTAGAATAGATAAAGAACACTCCCCTTGGAAAAGAGCAAAACAGGAGGTATAAAAGAGGCCACTGGTCCATCACAGTTCTAAAAAGAGGCTAGCGCTGGAACTGGAAATTTCCATTATGTATTTAATTTGAAATGTCCATATATATTGAATACTCCGCTATTTCTGCAATATTCTATTGGTTACAGAAGTTAGACCTATTTGGTGGGAGATGCTGGCTACTACCTCTGCAAATGGCAAAGCGTAGGAAACTCTTATGTTATGAAAGCTTCCCATTTTCAATTGCATATGTTTTATGTTAAGGGGCTTATAGATTATAAGTAAGTAAACAAGTGTTGCTTGTGTATACAGCATCTGTTAATGATACTGATAATGACAGTAGTTTTAGAATACCAAAGGGAAGGATATCCAATGCTACATGTCCTATACATGTAGTATACCAGACAGGGACTTGCTGTTCTGCTAGCTTTCTATCTGCTGGCTGAGGAGCCTCTTCAGAGAAGTTCCTTTTTAAAGCTTATTAGCCACCCTGGAAGAAAAAGCTCACAACTGTAAGAAAGCGCGGCAAGCTGGTTGAAAGCATTGGCTTTGGCATCAGAAACTTGGAATCGCGACCCTTCCAGTTACTAATTATGTGACTTTGAAGAGGTCATTTGCTACCTAAGCTTCACACTTACCTAATGCGGACACTGAAAAAATTAAATGAGATAACGTATGTAAAGCACTTAGCATACTGTCTGGTCCAGAGTAAGAGCTCTAATTGTTATTTTTATCATACAGAATTATGGAAATTATCTGTGTATTTCACTACTCTTTGGGTCAAACTTTTTCCATTTGCAAAATTAGGGGGTTGGACTCAATTTCTCAGGTTCCTTGCAGCTTCACCAGCCTAGTTTTTCCAACTGAGTTGCCTAGAGCAGCCTTTTTTTTTTTTTTTCCCTTAATAATCACTTGCATTTATACAGCACTTTTAACTTCAGAATCTTTTCATATCTATTATCTCTCTTGATTTTCATCATCACCCTGTGAGGCAAGTGGGCAGGGTCAGCAATATTACACTCATTTGACTGATGAAGGAAATGAGATACTGAGAGGTTAGAACTTGCCCGACGTCGTCAGTTGCGAAGTCAAAACTACAGGACTCTAGCTCTTAGGGTCATAACCTTCAGGGTCTTTTCTCCCTGCATCACGGCCTATTTTAGTGTTTAATCTACTGTACTTTAGCCCAGGAAACATGAAAAGCAGCTAAAGAAGTGCCCAGCAAAGACCACAGACATTGTGCACATAATATGGGTGGTTCAGATCCAAACCAATGGGTGATGGGATGTGTGTTACATCTCAGCTGTCCACACCAACCTGAGAAGGTCAGCTTCCTGTGCACCTTGACTCCCTCATGACACACTGGGATGTTGTAATATATATGGATACCACGCTGTCCTTTCCACGAGCTGTGCATAACTTTTTAACCACAGGATGTGAGTAATTACTCAGTTCCTTTGCTGTGGATCGTTTCCAGTTTCAGCCAGGTTTTTACATTAAAGGGATTAGCTTCTTTACTATTTTAATCAGTAGCCCTATTTGAAAATCAATGACTAGAAAACCTGTCTACAGGAAATAAAGGGCATGTAGTTGCTGAGCCCGAATTGATAATTAAGGACTGGAACAGAATGAAGCCTGAAGCAGATAAAGGAAAGGAGTTGAAGGAAATGTTCTCAGCAGCTTCTCTTCTGCCAGGCTCCTTCTCTGGCGTGGTACTCATGCTAATATACTTGAGGCATTGAGCCAAAACGCTGGCCAAATATTGACTTTTCATTGGCAAGATTATCTGGCCACACCCTGGTTCAGAGTAACAAACCACAAGCACAGGAGGTGAAGCCCTATGACTCTGTGTTTTGCCAACGAATGCATTATTATCATTTTTATTTTCTGAATCAGAATATCATTCCTGTTTTCACAGTATTTACTAGGTATGGTCTTCAACTCCTATAAACCAGACAGCTTCCTTTCTGACCTTAGAAATATGGTAAAGAAGATTCTAGCTGAGATATCCTGCTAGCTAGGAGACAGTATGTTTAATTCCAAAGGAGAATCTAAGAAACTTTTTAATCAAAAAGCTTTACCAAGTTACTTCAACCTCTAAGTTTTTAGCTCCAGTCTCTTTAGAACTCTGGTGGCATTGTTTTTTAAAAAATTATAGCTATGTATGTTATACATGTTGATATTATATATTAAATATATTTTATGTAAATATCATGTAAATGTAATGTTTATTATATCATGTATAAGTCAAACATAAACATACATATGTTTGCATAAGAACAATGAAACCTGCCAGCAACACAGTATTCTTTCGAGGATCCTGTGTCAAGGAATGAAATGTTGCTGAAGGATGGAAAGTTTTTAAACAAGTTACTGAAATGTCTTGACTAAAAATTTATTTTAGGTAGTCAATTTCCTTTAAAACATTTATATAAAGTTAAATGCCTGTTTATAAGAAGGTGTTGACTGGGTTTTAATATCCCACTGGAAAGTTTGGGTGGAAACAACTCTACCACACTTGCCTGCCCTTAAAGTCTTAAAATCAGTAGTACCTCCTTAGGCCCAACTGAAATATGGTAAATTCATTCGGAATACCTCTAGATCTTTTCTTTCCCCCTGAAAAAAATCCGTACTGTTTGAACACATGCAAAAATGCTGTTGTTCTGTTAAAAAAAAAAAAAGCACTGGAAATGGCGAGATTTGCTCTCATCTGGTCAGTCCAGGAGTGTTAGTCCATGATTTCACAACCTTCTTTCGACATAGTTCTCTATTAGTAACTTCAGTGGGAGTATGCTGTAAATAGGTGTGCGGTATCTTCTACCTCTTTGATAAGAAACAACTACACACCTCCAACTGAGTACCCACCAAATATTTTGGAGGCTCCCACCAAACCTCAATGACGAGGAAGTTACAAGAAGCAAGTTTCCAGTTCTGCACCTGGGCTCTTTGCCTTGTCTGTAAGCTTCTTATGGTTGTGGCTCAAATTGTTTTGACTTCCTTTTTCGTAGTTCCCATTACATGGTCCTGTCGTTCACAAAACCGCAGTTTAATAAATGCTTGCAAAATTCAGTCAATTCCCTAGACTGATGAGAGAGGGAGCTAAGAGAGACCCCGAGGCCCAAATCACACGTCCAGAAATAGAAAAAGTCTCCACACCAGACTAGCCTGTGTTTGCCCTGTGACATCATTGATGAATTTTAGGAGCATAAAGCTGTAACATAGTTGAAAAGGAGCAGACCCTTTTATTCCAGTTTTACCCGAGCTCTGGTTTTTCTGTGATTGAAGACAGCACTGAAGAGTTCTCTTCACTCTTTTTCTCTCTCATCTATAATTTCCTGCTATTGCATGATGGCAAAGATATCTGCATTATTACAATTTAGCAAAGTTCTTGAAATGTACCAGAAAGAATATTTTATGATAACTTTTGTTTCCTTTTTACATTTGAGATGCAAGTTATAAAATTTATTTTCTTATGCCTGGCTTTTATTAGCTTCTTATGTTTTTCAGAATTATTTTTTCCCAAAAGAGAATAGCAAAGAAGACAGTTTAAATGACAAGTATCTGTTTTTCACCATTGTGGCATATGGTCTTCTCTCGAGGCTCTGAAATTTGACAGAATTATCCTCTCAAATCTCTATCACCTCCTTACACATAAATGACTGCCTAGACCACGTATGGCTGAGTGTTTTCCATTTCCTGGGCATGTCAGCATATCATCCAGAAATGAATTTCCCTTTCAGCCAGTCAGCAAATGCGTAAGGAGTGTCTATACATAAACTCTTTCCCAGGAAGTAAATGACTAGAACACTTTGCTCTTGACATTTTCTTAAAAATGTTACAGGTCAGTACTGGTCAACAAAATGAATGAAAGTGGGGCAATTTTACAAGACACAGACAGAAGAGGTCTAAAATATTGTCATTACTAATAAAAAGCATGTCTGGCAATAAACAAAACATGTCAGCAGGAGAGAATGCAATTTTGCATTGATCTTAGCACATTGAATAGATTACAGTGTAGGGATGTTTCAGCAGAAGGATCTTGAGTACTTTCAGCTCTCTTTCTATTGAGATCTGATCCTCTGGGATTTGGAAGAAATGTAAATCCCTACTTTAAATCATTTCCTGAGGGACGCCTGGGTGGCTCAGTTGCTTAAGTGATTGTCTTGGGATGGGTCATGATCCAGGAGTCCTGGGATGGAGGCCCGCATTGCGCTCCCAGCTCCACAGGGACTCTGCTTTTCCCTCTGACCTTCTCCCCTCTCAGGCTCTCTTTCACTCTCTGTCTCTCAAATAAATAAATAAAATCTTTTAAAAAAAATAAATAAATCATTTCCTGAGACCTCCTATTGGAGGCTTAATTACTTTTTTTTTTTTTTTTTGCTTTGTTTTGCTGTAGAAAGTTTTGTATTATTTTTGGCATTAGATATTTGTTTAAAATGTATTTCTTCCTTAACTACAATGAAATAATTAGAGAAAATCAGTCAGAAGAAATTTTAGAAAAGAAAACATTGAACTCACAGTCATGTAAAAGATACTATTTTCCAAATTCCCTTAAAACTGACATCTGGTAACCATTGCATTTTAAACATATTGAAATGAAGTCCATCTTTACATGTTTCCAGATGCTTTTCTTTATGTCCCTTTTAATGGGCAACACCAACCTACCAACTGTTGTACAGTAAGTGTTTGGAAACATATTTAAAGTCTTTAGCAATATTGCTTTACAAAGGAAAATAGTGAATTTAGATAGTTGCATTTTTACCACCAATTTAATTAGTTTTGTCCTTTTCTGCCCCTCAACAGGCTGTTCCCTATAATCTACTTCCTCTCTCAATTCTTCCCAAGTCCTCAGCTAGAGGATTTCTACCCATAGCATTTAAGGTAGAAAGACTAGTAGGACAATGGAACCCTCAGCTGGGTAGGGCCATTATGGGTCCAGGAAATATAATTATCCTAGAAGTGTGCTTCATAAAGTGAGAAGCAGACCCAGAAAAATGTGAGCATGAAGCCACTCAGATTCAAAAGAGACATATCTACTACAAAAGTAACTTATTGGTCTAGAATAAAGGGGTAAAATGTTGAGTGTGCAATTTTAAAAAAAGTTTTCTAAACAGGGATCAGCTGACTGCCTCTCTCTTTTCTACTTCCAGCTATCAGGGACCCTCAGAGACCATCACTCCATCTTAGAAATTGCCTGGGACATGTTACCACATTATGTGCCTCAGGCTGCTTTTCCAAGATTCCAAGTGTATACTTCTGCTATTGGTGTTATTACTATACCAATCACTGATCTTTCAAAAGACTGTCACAACTGGTTAGGATTCTGTTTCAAAGCTCATTTTACATCAATTATGTTCTTGGTGTTTGTTTGTTTGTTTGTTTTTCTTTTCATTGTGATAGAGCTCTTTTATGGCAAAGCACCTGGTCCTAAATGTAAGGCTTGGTGAATTTTACATATGTATATGCCCATGTAACCGTCACCCAGATCAAGACATAGTACACATCCAGCCCTCAGAAAATGTCAAGCCTCTATCAGGCAATTCCATTCCCCGAAGTGAACTTCTATCCTGAACTCTGTTTCCATGGTTGAGATGATCATGTTTTAGTTGCCTTGTCTTGAACTCATCTAGAAGCGTGCTTTAATCTCATTTGAATCCTAATTTTAGTGTAGAAAAAATTAATTTAGGGAAATTTTCCTATAAAAGATAACCCTGACCAGACCATGTGGATTCTACCAAAGTAGAAAAAAAATGAGTATGTTTAAAAATTCCCTAACTTTTTCATGTTGTGTCTTTCCCTGGTTTTGATGCCCACTTACCTGCCTCCCCACCTCCCTACCTTGTAGTCTAATAAAATCTCAGGAGGGAGGAATTAGACCTGATGGGCAAATCTAGAGAGGGATGAAAATCAAGAGCCATTGAGAGAAATGTGGGGGAGAAGATTATTTAGGAAAGCAGTTGATGACAGCACGGATTAGGGAGGAAGAGGAGTTGAAGATCTACTGGACAAATTACTAAAAAGGGAATTGTTGTGGGCAGAATTTAATGATTCAAGGATCCATAGAGTTCACCAGTCTCAATGAGCCAATTCATGCATTGGTAATACCTTATTAATAAATGTTTATCGAATGCATCATAGGATTGATTAATTGCTGTCATATTACATCAGTGTAAGGAGCCATTTAGCATCTTGTCCTCTCAGAACTGTCTTCCATGTTTGTTATCTAAGCAAGCTTTGCCTTTCAATCTGGAACATACTAGTTGGAAGTACTGCTAGATACTGTTCTCTGGCTAATCTACCAGCTGAAGCAGGCTCCCTTAATGCCAATTGGTATACTATGGAGAAAGATATCCTAAGAAGGAAGGTTAAGGGCACATTTCTCGTAAGCTAATAAAAAAATACAATCACTAGCATTTCAAAATAATGGCTTAATTGATTTTCATATTGAATATACATGGATTAGACTACTGAAGCAGATTATTAGCATCTTTGTATAAACAGTTATGGTAAAATATTTTGTAAATAAAAGCACAAAGTATACTTTTGGATCAGGCTTTCCTTTGTACTGCTTTTTCTTTACAAATGTTAACATTTCCCTTAAATTTTACTTTTTCAATAAGAAACCTGACCCTAAATTAATGCCAAATTAAATCAGACTTGATTCTTCATAATTGTTTTACACAGTAAAACTCTTTAACTTCCAGATTTATTCTTAGGAATATTCTTAGGAATATCTAGAATATTCTAGAATATCTAGAAATATTACAAGTCAAATTGATGCCATAAAGTGGAGGTAATATCTATATCTAGGTTTTTAATAAGCCATGACTATCCCAAGATAATCTTAATGAAGTAAGCATCTGCAAGTAAACCAATTTGATAATTTCCTCTTTTTTTTAAAGTAAAGCTAGGTTCAATAAACATCTTAAATAACTAGGCTGAACTTAGTTGAACAATGAGGTTGAATTAACATCTTCAAGAACAATCTGGAAGGAAAGAAAATGTCACAAAGGCTTACCATGATCATCCAGAGCCTGTACATGTGTAGAAGGAGAAGAAATTATTCTATTTCTTTGACTTGGTGATTAATGTTACAAGCTCTGTTGAACTTGTGATTCTCTTCCAGTGGTTGCCTCTGTAATTACTGCCCAACCTGTAAATACGTGACGTTTATGAAAAGCACCCCCTTCCCATTTGCCATAGGATGAATCTGACTCTAGTAGTCTAACTTTCATCAATACCGTGAAGGGATTCTCTTGTATGATCACAGAACTAACAGAAAAGTGGTGAGATCTGATATGACCTAGATGGCAAGGAAACGGAAGTCAAAGTCATAAGCAAAAGGTACTAAAGGTTGGGACGCCTGGGTGGCTCAGTTGGTTAAGTGGCTGCCTTCGCTCAGGTCATGATCCCAGCGTCTTGGAATCGAGTCCCACATTGGGCTCCTTGCTTGGTGGGGAGCCTGTTTTTCCCTCTGCCTCTGCTGCCACTCTGCCTGCCTGTGCTCACTCTCTCTCTCTCTCTGGCAAATAAATAAATAAAATCTTAAAAAAAAAAAAAAAAGGTACTAAAGGTACTAAAGGAGAGATGAAATGTACATAAAACTAAGTCTTCTTAAAAGAAAAATCTTCTAGGGACAGATGCTAATGCAAACAGGAAGTGATTGGAGAAAGTTGGGGTTAGACGCCTTGCCTTTGGAAAGGGCCTCAGGGGCTCTGAAATTTAACTTCCAAAGCTAGTAGGTGTGGGCATGGGAGCTGACAGGTGACAACCAATCAAAAGCAGCTCTTGACGGCCTTTCTTCCTTCCTTGAGCCAGGACTTACTGGGCGTTTCTAGAGCTCTCCTGAGATCTCTTGAAGCAGCAGCTTTTCCTATGTAAGTCCTACATTCAGTGCCAAAATGCTCCCCCCCTTCCTGTGCTGATGGAGGGGCAAGTGAGGGCAGGATGGTATAACCTTTTGATACCAAGTCATAACTTCGGAGAATGTTGCCCCAAGGATTAACTGCATGAAGCTCATTAAAGGAAATGCTTGCAAGACCTCAGGTGAAACTGCTCTGCCCACTCCCTATGACACACACCTCGGTGTGTGACAGAAACCCCAGGATGGTTAGGGAAAGCATGACCAAGCATTACCAAGGCGGAAACTGGCAGAGAGGAAAACCCCCAACGTGTTCTGTCAGGTCAGCAATCAGTTTGGCTATAAACAAGTAAGATTGCAATGTTATGAAGTAATCTTTGTCTGACTCAGTCCCCTATCAGAAACTCACAGGTCATTTTCATGAATCTTCCGTTGAGCAAATAAAACAGTTTCACAATGATGCCATATTTAAGTGTTATTATGTCTCTGCTCATCTAATCCTCTACTTATCCCCTCCTTTATTTATGTCTCTTGAAATGGATCCGGTCATAATACAAAGTGAAAGGAAACAAGGAAGGAACTGTCAGTCTCCCTCTGTTCCTGGCCCACTCATCCCTCTACCCTAGACCACTTTCTATAGGAGCAGCCATGCAGGGACATCAGATAAGGGAGAATAGATAAAGCATTTGAAAGCAGAAGCAATTCAAAATCACTGCATTCAATTCCCTCAGTTTCTGGAAGAGAAATGTGAATGCCCAAAGAGGAAGAGTGACTTGCCTAAATGATACAGGAAGTTCGTGGAAAATCCTGAATTAGAATTCCAGTCTTTTGCTTCCCAATCACAGTCTAAAAGTTTTAAAAGCTGAAAGGGACCTCGAAAATTACAGGGCACAAGAGTTCTCAAATTCTACTAGTGTTTTGTTCAAGAAAATCTTCTCTTAGAGCATAAACTAGTTAAAGTGGCCATGTTCTTGCTTTTGAACCAGAGAGGAAGAGGTTGAGGTCCCTCCTCAGTCCCAAAGCTTCTCCCCTTGGAGGAGGCCATTGGAACATTGCTCCAAAATGATGTGAAAACCCCCATGTTTCCTGATGCTGTCATTTTACACAAGGAGAATGTGGAGGCCTAGTAAGGCAGAGCAATATGCTTGCTCTCCAGAATATTCAAGCAGAAAAGTTAGAGCCCAGAGTGACAGCCTCTCAAGTTTTAAACAATTTAGAAATTCAGCATTGAAGTTGAGGTTTGAATTTATTTCCCTGAGGTGAAAAAAAGGAGGGGGGGGACATGACTCACACTGTCCACAAGGAGAAAAGGTACCACTGCTCAAGGGGAAGCTATACAACATCATCACCCTCCATCTCTCCCAAAAATCAAACCCAGACCTCTCAGTACCGTACATCTCACAAATTGTACACTTAGCTGAAGTATGAACATCTGAAGTAAGGGTGCAGAAATCACCCCACCACTGAGTGCACATAACATATCTTTCTTAGGGGTTTTAGGTTATAAATCTCTTAGGCCATGGAATATGTATAACGATTTTTCTCAGTGGCCCATCTTTCAAAGATGACTGGACAGATATATTATATGAAACTTGGGAGAATATATTTGGGATGGTCTGATTTCTATTTTATACATACATGAAATCCACTTTCGGGGTCCTAAGAATTATTCTAATTTATAGCCAGTAGCCTTCTTGGAGAGGACATCGGTGAACCTTCTTCCATTGCTTCCCCACTGAACTCTAGAGGTAGACATGCTCTTTGCATTAAAATGTTGCTATGCACAGACAAAACAATGGATGCAGAGATATATTTTATTAAACCATGGCTAATGAGTCACCTAACAGCATGAGGCAGACCAGCTAATATTCCAGAACTTTAAGTGGATATAAACAAATCACTTAGGTTTATTAGGCTCTAGCTTTCCTTTAACATGACCTGCTCCCTAACAGCTCCAAACCAGAGTACAGCCCATTAGCCAGGATCTGCTCCGTATTCATGCCATTATTTAAGCGAGAGTATAGCTTTTGCTCTTCACGGAGTTACTGCCCAAAATAGTGACTCCCAACTGTGATGCTGAGACTCTATTCTGCAATTCCTGAATAACAAGGTTTTCTCAGCATCAAGGTCACTCTACAGCCCAGATTCTATAACTTAATAGAGGACAGGGCAGTGTGCAGCCTGAGTGTGGGTAATGGAAAGGCACCTGGGCACACTCTCATTAGCACATGGGACAGTTATCCTTCAATTAAAATAGGAAAGAAAGGGCTCTGGAAACTTAGATCTATGTAGGAAATCTCTTGACTTGGAATCCAGGTTAAAAGACACATATCTGTACTACTGACTGTAGTTAATTGCTAAGGTTAAATTGCTAATGGGTAACAACTCAAGACCTCTGACATTGCTAGGAAACAGACCAGCTCCAAATAATAAAGAAGGTGTAGGAGTAGGGCATCTAAGTAAGCAAAAGAGTATCTTCAGTGCAAGGCATTTCTAGAGGGGAAGGAATTTTCTTGCCCATGGAACCTGAGAAGGTCTCTGCTTTTCTCTCGGAGCTTACATCTGATCCACAAGTGAAATCACTCTGGAATATCACACTCTCGAGGCCACTCAGAATTAGAGAACTCAAAGTAAAACTAAATGTCCATAAATACTGCTGTTCCCATTCTATGAAATGTGTTTGTGTTGGTTTAAAATATCAATGGCTGCTCTTGATTATAAGAAGAAATGGGTCCTGTTGTTCTGGCTTCACCTATACAGGGCAATAAGAAATAAGAAATAAGGCAAGGTGCTTTATCCTAGAGGCTATGGTCTCATTGTTTTTTTTTTATAGTCATTCAACAAATATTTATTACACTTCTCTTAATCTCTCTACTTGGTTACTGATCTGGGTATAATGGAGACAGACAATGTCTCTGTCCTCATTAGGCTTCTAAGTAAACAAGTGAATTAATAAATAAAACATAATTACAGATTGACTAAGTAGAGTGAAACAAGCTGGGTGTTCAAACAGCCTACATCAAGAGGTGACAAACTTTTCCTCTGAAGAGCAACACAGACTGTGGGTAGGTTATATGGTCTCTGTGGCATCTAGTCCACTCTGTCCTTGCAGCTTAAACATAACCATATGCCATCTCTCTCTCTCTCTCTCTCTCTCTCTCTCTCACACACACACACACACACACACACATTGGCTGTGTTCCAATAAAACTTTATCAACTCTAAAATGTGAATTTCTTGTGATTTTCATCTATCATGAGATAGCATTATTTAAACTATTTTCAAAAAAGGTTAGCTTTGTGAGTTATACAAAAGGGACCCTGAAGTGGAGGGTCAGATTTGGACTGTAGACATGCCTTGCTAAGGTCTGAATGTTTGTTTCTACCCAAAATTCATGTGTCAACATCCTAATGCCCAGCATGATGGTATCAGGAAGTTTATGAGGGTGGAGCCCTCATGAATGGGCTTAGTGTATTGTTAAAGAGACCCCCACGGAGCTCCCTAGCTGATGCTTCTCTGCAAGGACACAGAGAAATCCGAAGGCTGACGCTGGCACTCCTGATCTTGGACTTTCTAACCTCCAGATGGTGAGAGAGAAACTCCTGTTGTTTAGAAACTACCCAGTCTGTCCCATCTTGCTATAGCAGGCTAAATGAACTGACATGCCCTTTGCCTTGACTCCTGGCTACGTGATACATGGAGAGTGGGACACAGTTCACTTAAGTGGAGCTTAGTACGACTTCTCTGAAAACGTGACGTCTCAGTAGATGAGAAGAAATCAGCCGTGGGTAGAGCTAGAAGGAAAGTACCCTGGGTAGGACAGATAGTCAATGAAAACCTCCAAGCAGTGTAAGCCCAAAATCCCCATGATGTGCCTTGGGGTTTATTAAAGAATGAAAACTGAAGCAAAAAACCTTTAAAACTAGATGCCTTATTGCATCTGTGGGTATTGATCTCCAGTTATTAGTTGATAAACGTTATAAAAGGGATGGAATAAACATGGCATAAATAATCCTTTAATGAAATTTCACATGCTCTGTAATTATCTCAGCGTTGACTGAATGATGGGCTGCTTTTTTTTTTTCCTCTGTGTAGGATTACTGGGCAGAGTAAAAGACGAATCATTTAAAATCTCCATGTCAATTAAAGTGAATTATCCTGTAGAAATAGTAGACATTTTTCATTGACTGTTTCTACTGTATGTCTATGTCATTGAGCACATAACCATACGTTTGCTGGCCAAATGTTATCATTCACTCGGGTAGGCTTTGTACAATGAGATTACGTGCAAAGATGAATAAAATATACTTAGTCGTATATTCATTCAGAAGTCTACTCATCAGTGTCTTACTTATATATAAAAGGCTTTTATGTCACCGCAGACTTGTAACCTGGCCATCTGGATAGTACGACTGGAGGGCATCCATAAAAGTGAATGATGAAAAGAAATGTCCAAATACTGTTTTATATAGTGTTTTTTTTTTTTTTTTTTTTCTGAACCCATACTTCATTTGTGATTTCAAAGCTGGCACAGGAAAAAAAAAAAAAAAGAAATAGGAAAAATTACTTGCAGAGATACCTTATGTGGAAGAGAGATGATTATTTCTGTCTATATTTTAAAGCCATGACAGAACTCCAAATCTTACCCAGATGCTGGTAAAGGGGAACATTTTCTTCATGTTAGAAATAATACCCAGAGAACACACCCATCTGTCTGTTATAAGAAAATGTCCAAGTCACATGTTTATCAAGAGAACCCAAAGTGTTAGAGCTAAAATATGCCAAGAATAACAACAACAAATATCAAAGGAAATAGTGGGCAGTAGGACTTTAAAATGTGTTTCTGGTGAAAACGGTATCCAGAGTATCTGTTACAGACAAAGTACCTCACAAGATTAAATTTATGATGTTAACACAGTGTTTAAAAAAAAAGATGGCTAGGAGATTCATCTCAGATGTGAAATAGAAAAATTGTGGATGATATCATTAAACCATTTGGTGCCTATTTCAAATTTTCACCAGATGAATAAATGTATCTTTGTTCACAGAACTTTGACCCTTGTTAACCTGTATGCACTGCACATCCTTAAACTTAAGGATGTGGCATAGTGTAGGAATAGTGTACACAGTGTAATAGTGTACATAGTGTTTCAGAATTAAAATTATGTCCAAAGATTGTCTGGACATAATTTTGGACATAATTTTAATTAAATTTAACAATCACTTACCTTACCCCCTTATAGGGTCCTATATAGTAAATGAATAAGATTGAAATATTTCCCCAAGATTTCATGTCCATCCAAAACAAACAGTCTTAAAGAACTCAAACTTGAAGCCGAGAAGTTAAATGCCATAATAAAGGGGGGAAATGTGAAGGGAGCGGAGGGAAGGAAATGGTTAATCCTGAAGGAAGAAACTGGGGATGTTTCATAGATGAGCTGGCATGTGAGCTGAGCCTGTAACAATGAGGATATAGGGGAAAGCATCCGGCCACAGGCTTTCTCATCCATGGGAAACCATCTTATAGGTTTGGGAGCAGGAAGTGCTCTGAGCAGTTCCGATTTGTTTTTATTTTTCACAGTTTTTAAACATTGTAAAATGGAATAAATGTACAGAAAAGCACATACCTTATAAATGTTTGATATCTTGCTTTTTTTGTGAAACGAATTCCTATAGGTGTGACTCTTCTCCTACCAGGGGAAAAGCAAAATAAAGCATTAGCGCAGAATCCCACAAGTTCCTGAGTCAGAGCTGGCTTCGTGGGGGTCCAAGGCTCCCTCTCTAGCCTTAGTGTTCTACTGCTGCATCTTGAAATTCTTGATAATTTTGAATAAAGGATCCTGCCTTTATATTAGGTTCCACAAATTATGCAGCCTTTCTTGTCCCCAACCCTCATTTTCTAACACATTCAAACATGCAGTATCCCTCCCGAGTGCTAACCATTATTTTTTATTTTCTTTATACAGTTTATTCCCTAATTGCACAAGAACAAAAAAAATCGTTTAATTTTGTTTTTTATGAACATTAGATAAATAGAATTATACAGTATGTATTTGGTTGTGTCTGGCTTTTTTCACTCAACATTTTGAAGGAAAGAATCCTCATATCGTGATTCATTCATTTTCTCAGTTACATTTGCGATGAGCTCTATCTACTACATTACTCAGGATTGATTGATAAGAAGGGAAAAGCAAGACTGGGAGCAAAGGGGCCAGGAAGGGAGAGGCCGAACTTATTGGTAACTACAATGCGGGAGCTTGGGACCTATAAATAATACCACAGGAAAATCTCTGTTCTCTAGAAACCAGTATTTCAGAACTCTCAGACTTTTAGAAATACTGCAGGGCATAATAGACCTATGCTAAAACAACAGCAACAACAAACCCTGCTTTGGGGCAAAGAAGCGGGCCCTGAGCATCTAGCAAGAGATGACAGTAAAGTTTGTTCAAGAAACCAAAAATTATCCCCAGCATGCCATGTTGGCCAAGGGAAAAAAGTATTCTAATTATACACACACACATTTATATGGATATGCACACATCTGTGTGATTTATACATTTTTATATTGCTCACATATACTTCTTACGGTGCGCATGAACTCAAGTGTAATAGTAGCATAGACTAGAAATGAGTGTGATTTTTTTAAAATGGAAGTAGTATAGACAAGAAATAAGAAAGTAATTTTTTAAAAGGAAAAGGAAAAATAGCAGAGACGACCTGAGGCTGTGCGGCAAAGTTGGTGGCAGCTGTGCTGGGATCCTGGCGTCTGTGATCAGACACGAATGGGGCAGTGCCAAGGAGCGAGGACTGGAGACAAAGCGGAGAAAAACTAGATACTCTGCGGAGTGTGTGGTGGGCAGTCACTTTTTTTTTTTTTTTTGAGGTGATATTTTTTTTTAAATTTTTTATTTTTTATAAACATATATTTTTATCCCCAGGGGTACAGGTCTACGAATCACCAGGTTTACACACTTCACAGCACTCACCAAAGCACATACCCTCCCTAATGTCCATAATCCCACCCCCTTCTCCCAAACCCCCTCCCCCCAGAACCTAGATGTCCATCAACAGATGAATGAATCAAGAAGATGTGGTATATATACACAATGGGCAGTCACTTTTACCCTGTACTCCGTATATCCGTGATTGGCGCTGCATTTTCTGAGTGATTATTAAATTCACCGGAAGTTTAGGGCCTTCCTGGGTATCTCAGCTGTAAGCGTCTAGTCTGCTTTCCTGGCCCAGGTCAGGATCTCCGGGTCTTGAGTTCACCTCTGCCTCCAGCGCTGCTCAGCAGCCCATCTACTTGGGACCCGCCCCCGCCCCCGCCCCCGCCCCCGCCCCCGCCCCCGCCCCCGCCCCCGCCCCCGCCCCCGCCCCCTGCAAGCCTTTCCGAGCGCATGCGCTCGCTCTAAATAAATAAAATCTTTTAAAAAACAAAATAAAATAACCAGAAGTATTCTAGTAGAAGACAGGATCTATTTACAGCAGTGTTTTATTTGGTTGGTAACCCACTGAAGGTCTATCAGACACTACAGGTTAGCATTCTGGGAGAGACAGTCATTAAACACACATGACTTTTTTTTTTTTTTTTTTTTTTAAACACAAGTGACCTTAACTAGCAAAACCATCCCCGGTGCGGTAGAGTGCTAAGGCAACACCATGGAGCCAGTCTTGTTCCACAGCATGCATTCCGCGCTAGCACTAAGGAAAAGCAAAAGGCAGAAGCGTTTTTAAAAAACACCGCTAATCTAAAATAAAAAGGAGTTCTGAAAAGGGTAAACATTGTGAAGAGTGATTACAAACAAATAATATTTGTCATATTAATTTTTTTCTATGTCCTTATTATGTTGAAGGGACTGCATTGGGCAGTTTTACATAGGACACCATACTGTCCTCATAACCATTTATATCTGCACTATACAGATGAGGAACTGAAGTTTAAAGAAGTTCAATTAGTTACCTTTTGCTGTACAACAGCTTACTCCCAAATTTAACAACTGAAAATAAGGAAGGCTTATTATCTCACAGTTTCTGAGGGTCAGGACTCCGGGAGCAGCTGAGTGGAATGGTTCTGGCTCTGGATTCTTTGATGAGGCTGTCCTCAAGCTGGTGGCTGGCCTAGCAGTCATCTGAATGCTGGAACATACTAACTTCCAGGTTCACTTTCTGGGCGACTGGCAGGCCTCAGTTACTCACAGCAGGTGGACTAAGAACCTCAGGTCCTAGTCACATGGGCCTCTCCACACTGTTGCCTGGGTGTCCTGAAGACGAGGCAAAGAGAGCAACCCAAGGCAGAACCTGCAGTCTTTTATAACTTAATCTTAGAAGACTTACACCACCACTTGTATTATGGTCCATTGGTAACACAGTTCAACACTGAAATAGTGTAAGAGGGGACTATTCAGGAGGTGGGAACAGTGGAAGCCATCTTGGAGACTGCCTACCACAGAAGGTAAATAGGTCATCCAGTTTTACATCTAGGAAGTGACTGAGCCAAAATTTGGAAGTATGCCTGTCAGTCTAAAATTCCAATGCTCCTTCTACTGCATAGGATTTGCCGGACATGAAAGATTTAATTTTGTTAAAAGGTTTTTTTTGTTTTGTTTGCAGATTTTTGTGTAAACCAAAGTTAGGTTACCCAAAGCATGATATCATATACACAACCAGACTTGAAAACAAATAAGGATTTTTAAATGTGATTTTTTTCAATGAACAAATAAAGGATTGTATTTACCTCTCACCCAATATTGATTGAACAGGCATGAAAGAATAATGTGTAAATTCAATTGCCTGAAAAATCTGAAGTTTCAGAAGAGTGATCTGATGTTTGGCTTAAACACTTTAGGTTGACTTACACAAGACCATTCTTTATTTATTTCTCTCTTGTCTTCCTTCACTGTAAAAGGTGGAAAGGTTAAATGGGAATTTTCCCAGGATCCTGAGATCATGACCTGAGCCGAAGGCAGCGGCTTAACCCACTGAGCCACTCAGGCACCCTTCCCAGGCTCTTTTGCAACTAGAAGAGCATGCAGTGCAGAACTGGTCAGGGAAATTTAAAGGGAAGTCTCTTGGTGCTTTTGCTTCATGGTAAAGCAGAAGGTCCTTCTTCTGCATCCTTGGCTCCTCCCTCCCAGCCCCACCTTCTTCCTGCCACAAAAGCAGATTGATCTCTGGGTCTGATTTCTCTTCACTGAGCTGTTGAACTACATCCAGAAGAACTCCAATTCCAGACTTCTTGTTATGTGAGAAAGAACCTTTTATTTCTTTGGCCTCTCCATCCCTTAGTTGGGTTTCCAGTTAAGTGCAGCCATAAGTATTTCTAATTCTTTCAGTGTGAGGCAACTTTAGGAGATGTTAAAAATAAGATCAGCAAATCCTAAGGGAAAGAGGGGGTGTTAGAAAAGTTTTGTGGCTTGTTAAGAAAACTTATTTCTAAACAATTTGCCACGTAACCTAAATTCCTACATTATGCCAACTGAGGGATATGACAGCCACAACAATGTGTATTATAATTATTATTTTTCCTTAGATTCTAACAACAGTGTGGGAAGCTAATTTTTTGCAAATAGTGCTGGAACCTTCTATGGGCGTCTCTTCTGACCTTTCCCTGACCAGCCTCCCTGATTGCTCTATGGTTTGAACTATTCCCTTTGCTCCTGTGTCAGCTCATTATATTGAAGTCTTTGCCGCAACTGCCGTGACAATGCCGAAAGTGACTATTTTTTCTGTGGCTATCCACTGAAGAGATATGCGCTGCTATAGAAGTCCACCCAGGACCCTCTGTAGTGGCTGCAGCTGCCAAAACTGTAGGCCCCAGCAACAAATGTTGCAGAAGCTGTGGGCCAAACGCTGTTGGCATCGCAGTGGTCTGAAGACCTTGCTACTCCATTGCACTTGCTTTTCTTTCCATTAGGGAGTCTCAACAGGGCAGCCCCAAGGGGTAACCCGAGAGGTGAGCGCTACATTGAACAGATCTTTCTGATTATTCCTGCTCTCCTTGCATCACATTTATGAGCCTCAACAATCTCTTCCCTTTCTTCTCCAGTGGTACCTCAGTCTCTTACAACAGCATGCTTTCGCTGGTCTCATTTGCTGCCTGGGACCTTTCTCCCCTGGGTTGCCCACCTCTTAGAATGAAACCACCTTAGGCTCAAGCTGTAATTCTTGAAACGTAAAAGTCTTATGAAGTTGGCCTAATTTAACTCGTAGCTTTATCACTAATAAAATGTATCTGCATTAAACAGAATAAAAATAGACTGCTTCATATTTGGGAAGTTACCTGGCACAGTCCCAAAGCATCCTAGTGGTTACCTGTTGCTTAGAGTAGAAATAATGCTTGGAGAGTCAAAGATAGTCTTGCTTGTCCAACCAACCCTTTCCCAGCATTTTCTTTTACATTTAATGAAGGATCTTCTCAGAACCATAGGCTTCCCAAGGATAACAAAACAATTCTGTTTTTACGAAATTGTTCAGCTCACCCAGAGGAAATACAGTGGTGTCTGTGAATGTTATTTCTATCTTCCAGCCACCAAATATTAACTGCCTGGGTCACCCTATAGAAAACGTGTTATTCAAGATAGGAAATGTAACTACATATGAGGCTCTATGAGAAAGTAGATTTATCAGACATGTAATTTTCAGAAATTTCCATTCCATTATTACAATGAATATACAATTTTAAATGTTGCTTATGCCTGGTATTCTATTCAGAGAACGGTTGAGAGAAAATTTCAGCCTTTAAACCATGTTAGCAAAAGTATTTTTTTTCCTCTTTCCTGATAAAGAATTTGCGAGCTTGAGAATAATTCAGTTCCCAAACACGGTAGGACACACAGAAGGAGTGAGGGGCAGATTTCTTATAAGCCCCAGGGAAAACTTAGGGCAAAAGAGTTGGAAGCCTGGGTGCACAGTGACAAAGAAAGCACAAATGTGTTAATGATGCTGAAGTCACTGAGGGGCTCTGAATGGTGCTGACACATCAAAGGGCACTGTTTTCCACAGAGAGGAAGATCATTTCTAGAGAGAGACAAAACCAGTGGGGAGAATGCAGCTGAAGCCCTTGATTCACTGGTCAATTGAGCAGACAGGCTGCTGTGTTCTGCGGCCCAGAGGTCATGAACCTGAACATGCTTCATCACACCTTCTGGACAAACAGGCAGACTACCCCAAACCAGGCTGTCCTCAGGGACTACGTGACGAAAACAACTTCCTGGGTTACTTGAACATAGGAGAGAGACAAATACTCCCATCAAAACCCATTACATAAAAGAGGAAAATTCTTTGATAAGTTCTTAAAAATATTTGTCTTATTTGACTTTTAATTTCTTGGCTGTAGACTACGTGAAGCTGGAAGTTAAAACAGCCACGAGAAAACTAGAACTGGTTTCTACATTTTAAGTAATTCTATAATAAAAGGCATAAAATGGAAAACTATAAAATAAATATGTAAATAAAAGACAATAAAATAGGAAACTATTTAAAAAGTTAGGGAGTTTTGGGGGGTCATTTGTTATTTTCACTTTATTCTTTCTGCTTTTTTTATACATTAATTCCTTACAGTAAACATATACTACTTATCTAATAAAAATAATATAACTTTTTCTTATTGTGAGAGAACCCCCTACACAAGTACAACATTTTCTAGACTAATATTCCACTACTCAAAATGACTCATTTTCTGAGGTTATGTACTCAAGGTTTTATTTTAATTTAGCGTGCAACAGAAAGAAACACTCAAGAGACCACACAGGTAAGACCGTTTCATTGAGTTCATTTAATTTCCCATGAGTAATGAAACTTTTCATCACAAGTCAGTGGTTTGTGTGTATTTTCACTAAGGTTGGCATATGGGAGATACAGAGTTAATTTTATAATTATTTATTTGTATGTGTTGATACAAAGCCCTCAGGAATTTTTTAAAATTTTATTTTATTTTTTCAGTGTTCCAAGATAGCTCTCAGGAATTTTAACAGAATCTGACCAGAAGACTTATCAAGACCCTTCAAAAAAAAAAAATTGAATTGGCGTCTTCACAGAATTGGCATCTTCACAGATTCATGGAAACCAAATTTAGCAGCTTAGCAACTTCACACTGCGAACCACACAGACGCTGTTAAAAACAGTTTCATTTCTACTCTGATTCCCAAGACCACACCTGCCCTCCCAACCTTCCGCAGGTGTCTTGCCGTTTCTGTTTATGGAGAGAAGGTTGCTTGTAGCTTGAACTTTCTCGGCGTCTCACCCTCTGAGCTCCAGTTCAGTTCTCTCGGCTTTTCTTGACTGTTGGAGAGAAAGGATGTGTCTTTGGCCATCCCACTAGAGTCCTCAGATTCCTCCTCCGTCCTCTCTTCAGAAACATCCATTCAGCTGACATCCTATTGCTTGGATTTCAATCTCTCCATCTTTACTGATGCCCTCCTTTCAAATGAAAAGCAAAGTGAAATGGGACCATAAAAAATGAAACCTTAAAAAAACACTAGTTAAAATATCTACCCAGAGGAGGCATCGGCTAAAACTACAAACATGATGAAATAAACCTCTACTTTCTATAAACATAAAGGACAGGTACCATCTAACTGTTCGAAGACCCAACTTCAGTGTCACAGAAGATCAGCAGTCCCACTGTGTGAGCAAAGGCCAAGGGATGGTACATTCATTTATGCAACATACATTGTCAATGGTTAAGCAGTCCTTACCTGGTAACTTTTACATTAGATTGTTTTCCAGAAATGCCTTTTCATGTTATGTGCAAAATTAAGTCGTCTTTAGAGAAAGGGTTTATCCAGTGGATACTTTGGTATCTTTCTTCAAGATTGCACTGATTCTGTGCTTTCACCCAAATAAGGGTAGACTCTGCTGATCTTAAAAGTCATTTTTATGACTCAGGGAGACTGAAACATTAGTATACATTTTTCTAAGGATCCAGGAAGTGTTATGTCACACCAAGGATTAATATAATCTTCTACTACAAGCGGAACTTGGAAAAGAAATAAAATGTGATTCATATATTCATCAGTAAATACTGATGGAGGGCTTCCCATGTAGGCACTGTACTAAATGTTATGAGGGACAAGAGTGGCTCCAAAGATAAGCTAGGTATGGACTCTACCCTCAAGGCATTCACACGGTGCTGGGTGACAAGACACAGATGTGTAAATAATTATGGTAAAGGCTAGATAATGATTCATGCCATAAGTGAGGCGAAGACATCTAACAGATTTCATAGGAGGAAGTGACCAACCTTAAAAATTTCTGCATCAGCAATGTCCTTACTTCATTTTGAAGTCCAAAGCCCTGGTGCAAATCTTTCTGTGGGAGACTACCTGAATGTAATAAAAATCACTACCGAAGAATCCCTAACAGAAAGCATTCACAAGGTGGCATCTTTCTGGTACTCGTACCAAGATTCAGTAACACCCATCCACATGACTAACTGAAGTCCTGACGGTGGTTATCTTCTAGATGGGGCTGTCGGGCTACCTGGGGCAGGGTAGTAATTGCTATGCATTTATGGGGTACTGCAGCTTTAAAAGCATGTTTCCATCCATTATCTGTTAATTATTATCCCCGAGGACAGGCTGGCACCATGCAAAGTACAGCTAGGACACCAGGGTTCTAATTCTGCTCAGTTCTCTCTGATGCAAAATGAGGGGTTTGGTCACTAGATTCTCTCCAAGGTTCTTCATGTAGCTAGGTGGGTAGGGCAAATTTTATTATCACCATTTTATAGACCAGGAAACTAAAGTCAGGAGAGCTCAAGGAACCTGTAGATAATAACTGATATCCCAGCTCTTGAGATTAGGCACCAAGACCTGTAAAAGACAAAGCATTTTCTACTCTGTCATACTGAGAACCCCTCTTAGTAAGAGGACAAAGAGAGGCCCACATAGCAGTAATCTAAGTATTTAAGTTATAAATCAAGAGAATGAACTGTTAACAAAATAATCGATCTATCCTCCCACTCTGACAAATACCTCCTTTACAAGAATCTGGACCGCCAGGTGAGAATCATGAATTCTGGGACTCTTCCAAGTAGGAGGCTGGAAAGGGGCAGTGAAGGGGAAGCTGATGCTACTGAGTCCTCTTCCCCCACCTGGTAGGGCCCAAAGTGCCTGGGAGGGCGCACCTCAGGCCACAAGTCCAAGCACTGCCCACACTCCAACAAAAAGCCATTCTTGGACACAAGACTAAGTTCAGAGGCCCATGCGAGTCCTGGAGGAGGGTTTGTTACTCTCTGGGTGAGGATTCCAGAATTCTGACTCCCTGGAGCATGGTCTAGAAGAGGGTTCAGGTTCCTTGACTGCATGGGAGGGGGCATTATGAAAAGGAGAACCACAGAGCAGAGATCCCTTGGGTTTAAGAGACAGTCTGATCACACTACCTGAAGACCAAACCTAAGAAAGAGGAAAATCCGGGACCTTTCTTGTGAGAGGGTAGTATGGCTTAGTCACAAACCAGGTTCTGCAGAGAAACACCTGGGCTGGGATCCTACGTTGGCCACTCACTGGCTGTGAAATGGCAAGCAAGTTAACCAACATCCCAGGACCTCAGTTTCTTTATCTTTAAAATACATGTAATAAGTATTATGTGGAGTACATGAAACATGTAAAACGTTTGGCAGGCATTAAATGCTGGGTAAGTAAATGTTGCGGGGGTTCTCTTCAGCTGCATTAGGTGAATGCGCCTCTGAGAGGCTTTTCTGGAGAATTATATAAGCCTAGTTATATCCAGGCTCGCTGATAGTCAAGGTTAAACCGTTCTCTCCACTAAATAGTGAGGCTAGGGGCAGGGATGGGCACCAACCACCCCACCCCGCCCATGTCCCGCCGGGTCGGACGACGGGGGACTTCGCCCGGCAGATTCTGAGCTACAGCCAGGAGCTCAGGAAAGGTTAATTCGCAAACGTGGCCGTGAGTCACGGCGGGACTAAGGAACGGAAACCAAACGTTAGCACACAGCCTGGTTCGTCTGTGTGATGCGCAAGGGGAGTGGGAAGTAGCATCGGATAAAAAAGGCAAGACTCGGAGCCCGGGTTGACGCAGCTCCGTCCCCTCCTACCCACTTCACTTTAGGGCTCACGCAAACTTCGCTGAGTCTTCTGACAGGTCTTGACATCTCTCCTCCGCGAGGAGGGAGGGAGGCTCAGGGCAAGTCGAGACATCTCCCTCGCACCTCCCGTGAGTGCGAGCCCAGCCAAATGTGCAGACTGCACGCCCAAAACGAAGAGACGTTTAATAAGGGCAAGCCTGGGCATTCCCCCACCCCTCCGGGTGACACGAACTCAAAGTGGCCCATCTCCACACCCTAGTCCCCCCACTTCCCTCTCTGCAAAAACAACTTGGACATTTTGCTGCTGCTTGCGGACCAAGAACTGCAACTAGACCTTTCTGCTCCCGTTAAGGGACAGTCGTGACTGGGCACTGCGAAGTCAGACTCTCTCGAAAACACCAACAAAGAACTATATTTAGCTCTGAGCTCTCCGCCTAAATTCCTCTTATTTTTTCACTCTGAGCTTCAAAACGACTAGGTTGGGGAAGTGGGAGGAAGGGGGCGGGGGGAGCAGCAGAGAAAGAACAGCTGTGCCTCCGCCTCTCAACTCAATCTCTATAAATAACCAATCATGAGCCGAGGCTACTTTTTAGCCAATGAAGCAACCCAAACTGGTAAAACCTTGGCGGTAGCCAATGAAACAACAGTTAGGGGTGTGAGATTTGCGCCCCGGAACCAATGGGCCCCGAGTCTGGGAGAGGTAATTTGAGCTGGGGTGTGGGGGTGTGGGTGTGTGGTGCAAAAGCTTCCTATTTCTAAGCCCGAAAACCTGTTCTGCCCACTGAGCATGCCCTGACTAGCTGCGGGCGCCGCCACGACTTTTGGATCGGGTTGTAATCCGACCGCCGGGTTTCCGCCCCAGCCCAGTAGGGACGTGGGTGGGACCCGCCAAGTCCCAGCCCCAGAGAGCTCCGCTCAGGAGAGGCTACCCCTTCCCCTGTCGGGACAGGATTTCAGCCCTGAGTTCCTGTTTTCTTTGTCGAGGAGCTGAACTGCAGGCAGAGTGGCCGCAGAAGGCCCAGTAGTGTCTCCGAGGTGAAGGATTTAGAAAAAGCTGCTCCGTGGGTGGGCAAAGATGCTCCACCCACTGCTCTCGCACTCAAATGCCCTTGGGGTCTCCGACCCGGAGACGCACACTCGCTGGGGGCTCGGAGAGTGGAGTCCACAAGCTTTTGATAACGGGAGTCCACAAGAACACAGCCCAACCCATTACGGGAGCGGCCCTCCGCGCCCACACGCTGCTTGCAGAGCCACCGCCCTACACCGCCCTACACCATCCTCCCACACCTTCATCCTCTCACCTGAGCTTTTCCAGCACCCCTCAATCACCTACACACCCCCGTACCTTTCTCAACCAGCTCCTGGATTAGAGCCTCTCGCAAACCTCGCCACCAGACTCAAAACTGTTAGCCCCACCCTCGGGCCCGCCCCCCCGCCTGGTCCCCGGGAAAACCAGGAGCGGCGGATCAGGCGGGCGCGGCCGTCGGCGCACTGGGCATGCTCGCCGGGGCGGGGAGGGCCGGGCTGCGCGCGGCGAGTAGGAAGCCCTCGCCCCGCGGAGGCTGCGGGAGAGAGAGGGCGATGGGCCGCGGCGGTGGGCGCACGCTCTACGGGGACTCATGCCACGCGCGTCCCTGTCCGGCGCGCAATTAGCAGCCACCTCCGCAGCCCACCGCCACCACCCCTTCGCCCTCCCGGGCGGCCGCACCGAAGAGCTGCAACCGTCGCCTCGCACAGGCTGCCGGCATTGTCCTCCCGGTCCGCCGCCAAGCCTGCCGCTGCCGCCGCGGACTGCTGCGGGGCCCCGGACCCGCGCCCCAGGGACGCGCCGCCGCCTTCACCGTCCCGGCCCCCGGCTCCCGGTCCCCGGCCCCCCGTTTGGTGATTTCTGAGCCCCGCGCTCCCTAGCCGCTCTCTCCTAGGTTTTTCCCGCAAGGCTGAGGAAGAGGAGAAGTCGCCCAGCCGCCAAACCCAGGCTTCCTCCGGCGCGCAGCCCCGACGGGGCCGCGGCAGGCGCGGCGAGAGCGCCGACGGAGCCATGAGAGAGTACAAAGTGGTGGTGCTGGGCTCGGGCGGCGTGGGCAAGTCCGCGCTCACCGTGCAGTTTGTGACGGGCTCCTTCATCGAGAAGTACGACCCCACCATCGAGGACTTCTACCGCAAGGAGATTGAAGTGGACTCGTCGCCGTCGGTGCTGGAGATCCTGGACACGGCGGGCACCGAGCAGTTCGCGTCCATGCGGGACCTGTACATCAAGAACGGCCAGGGCTTCATCCTCGTCTATAGCCTCGTCAACCAGCAGAGCTTCCAGGACATCAAGCCCATGCGGGACCAGATCATCCGCGTGAAGCGGTACGAGCGTGTACCCATGATCCTGGTGGGTAACAAGGTGGACCTGGAGGGCGAGCGAGAGGTCTCGTACGGCGAGGGCAAGGCCCTGGCCGAGGAGTGGAGCTGCCCCTTCATGGAGACGTCGGCCAAAAACAAAGCCTCGGTGGACGAGCTGTTCGCAGAGATCGTGCGGCAGATGAACTACGCGGCGCAGCCCAACGGCGACGAGGGCTGCTGCTCGGCCTGCGTGATCCTCTGAGGCGCCCGCGGCTGCCGCGCGCCGGCCGCGCTCTGCGCACAAAAGCCAAACGCACCCGACTCTCTAAATGTGATTTCTCTTCTTGCTTTGAGATTGGAGACGACTTTGCATTGGCCGGGGTGTCCCGGGAGCCCGGCTGGCCTCTGCGGCCGGCATCCCCTGCCTCCGTCCCGTGTCCGAAGGGGTGTCCCGTCCTCACCATCCGACACCCGGTGGAAATGTGGCTCTTGGAAGCATGTACGTTTCTCATTGATTTTGGTTGACGCATATTTCCCCCATTTAAATGCCGTTAGGGCGCTGTATTGGCAGCTTGACACCGGCAAGCGAAAGTTTCAGCGTGGAAAAAAAAAAATGGGGTGGGGAGGAAGAGTACGAGGAGGAGGTGGAAAGGGAGGGGGGATTCCCCCCCCCCCAACAACCCTTTTCTAGTTGCAAGTTTTAAATACCTGGAAGGAAGTCCGGGAGAACCAAATGAAGGAGCAGGAGGAAGGAAGAAACTTTTGGTTTTTTCCTTGTTTTCCAGGAGTAGCTGGAAATTAAGATGGGGTTCCTTTTCTGCCAGCTTGGAAGGGCAGCCCTGTGACTGATTGTGATTCTAAGGATGTCTATGCAAAGTTGGATTCTTGTTACAGTGTATCCAATCTGAAGTATGCACATCTGAACTGGGACTGTAAACACTGATGCCAATACAGTGTGGGGTGCCAGAAAGTGTCTGCTGATATTTGTGGGAAAAAAAAAATCTATTTTGTTTACCTACTGTATCAAAGGGGAGTCTGGGGGAGAACGGTAGTATTTTTTTTTTAATCAGCTGTGAAAAAAAAAATGTTACAGATCTGCACATTTTTGTGTGTACTATTGTGTGCCTGTGTGTGTGTGTGATTTTTTTCTTTTTCTTTCTTTTTTTTTTTTTTTTTTTTTGAGTTTAGCTTTTTGTTCTTTTTGGTTGGCAGTGACAGGTTTTGATGACTAGCTCTTTAAAATACAGTACAAAGACTTCAAAAATGTGATTCAGGGCCCCCAGCACCCCTGTGTCTGCAGAGTGCCTTCAAAACTCAGCTGTTCAGCCGGTGCCAACCTGTGAACTTCCCACCATATCCCAGAATCTGCTATTCCCCAAACCACTTCCTAGTTTCCTTTCTGTAATCTTCCTGAAGGAGCCAGGACAATAGGGCCTGTTGTTTGGTGAATTTCTTGATTATTTCCAGCCTTTAAAATGTAATTTCCATGTCTTGCAATGGGCTTCCCCCCCCTTCTTTCTTTCTTTTTTATTTTGCTTCATTTTGTTCAAATGTTCAGGTATTTAGCTCCCCTTTTTTATTATTTTTTTTTTAATTTTTGGTTATCAGTTCTAGGGTGTTCCTCCAGAAGCAAAGAGCAAAATTTTACTGTTGTGATGTACCAAGAGAATTCTAACTAACTGTAATTTTTAATTCCAGACACGCGTTTAATCATTGTCTCTTCATTTTAAGACTTTTAATACAAATGTCATTTTTAAAGAAACAAACCCAAAACTATCGTTTGTGTTTCTGTGTTTCATATTCAGTGATTTAATACAGTATCATGGCTGAGGTGGATGGGGGCAGGTGCTTGATGCCCACAACAGAAAAACCTCAGTGACAAGTTGGGTGACATTACTTCCAACTCCTTAAATGTGTGTGTGTGGGGGGAATTATAAAGGTCTAGGAAGCCCTGGGGGTATGGCCATTATCACTTAACTACAAGAGGAGGGATATTGAATCTGTTCTGCTGACAGGGAGCAGTTTACCTCACTGTGGGTAGAGAAGGGTAGAAACCAACTGTTATTACTGCCTTAGATTTGGTGAAGTCGCCAATCTCCTGACCAGGCAGGGAAGAGCTTTTAACTTTTCTTCCCCCCCCCCCCCGCCCCCCGCCCAATGTTTTGTTCTGTTTAATTACATCGTATATCAAGTCAAAAATAGGTTTGAAGATGATTTTCAGTCCTGAAGTCACACCCAGTACTGTTTTCTGCAGTACATTTGTATGGGTTGCAGAATCTTAATACTAGAGGTTTTGATTTGGAAATAGATATTAGAAAGAAAAAATGAAGATGAACCCCCAACTTCCATTAAGCTGCAATTTGTGGACCATTTTGACCTCATGAAATTTTCCTTCTAACAGTAGGAGGCAGTGTGAGCTGCTGCTTCTTACTTTATTTCAGTTAAGGGCCTCTTTACTAGTATATCTGTAGAATAAAAGAAAGTATATGACTGTACATCAAGAGTGTACGTGATACACCTCAGCTGTGTGAAGTGTAGGTGAAGTCTTCTGTTGGGGAAGCCAAAAGAAGTTACAGGCCAGAGGCATCTTTAAAGCTATTAGCATCTTGCCTTAAAATGGGTCCTTTGCCCAGGTGACCTGCCACTCTTCCAGCATGGAGGAGGAATAGAGAATTGGCCTGTGATGGTCCTATGGCCATTTTTTCTCATTCTTGAGCTCATGTAAGTTTAGAATCACACAGTTGAAAGGCAGTATGTATATGATAAATATAGAAATTAAGAGAAATAAGTTTATGTCTTTGCAAATATTAAGTTTTGCATTGGAGTAAATTTAGTTTTTCAATAGATGTTAAGTGTTGAAAATTCTGAAGACTTACACCAAGTACTATGTGAAGGATTTTTTAAAAAGGCATTTGGTGACTGTTTCTTATGGCTTTGTTTTTTTGTTTTGTTTTTTGTTTTCTGTTTATGTTTTTGGTTTTTTGAAACCTTTTGACATAAAGTGCTGCCAAATATCAAACTAACTTCAGACATGTCTATACTCCTGAAAGGAGCTTGAAAACATTTGAAAAGGCAAATTGGAAATGAACTAGGCTGATGGGTCCATTAATCATCTTCACAGAGGATTTATTCACTTGCATGACTAAATACTTTATAGGTCTGAGATGCCAGGGCAGAAGATTTTAATATGGTTTTACTGAGTACTGTGAAATAAATGCTTTCTGGGTTCTCAATGAAAGCAATTTTGTTTGTGTGCCTGGAGCAGAAATGTAGTAGTTCTGTGTTTTGCAGCCTTCTCCATTATTTTCTTGACAAAATTGAGAGAGATTGAGGGCATTGTTTTAAAGAATATGTCCGCTTATTTGGCCAGTAAGAGCCCCTTTGTAGTAGTATGGTGTGAAAAGATAGGAGCATTTGTTTCCATGGAAAAGTTGGGTTGATTTGAGGGTGTTAAAGGAAGCAAGGGAGTTTGCTATAAGGCAATCACCTGCCCCAACAGAAACTGGGTGGGAAAGAAACCTTTATCTTGGAGAGCAAAAGTTAACTTTTAAACTTGGCCCCTGCTGTTTTTTAACAGCTTTTCCTTTTGGTCCCTGTCCTCCAAGCTTTATGTCATTTCAAAGGTCTATTTTTGTCCTTTAGTAAGAGCCTTAGAAAAATGGAAGATACCATCATTGGAAGTCTAACATTGTCATGTTTGGGATTTATGGCTTAAATAAAACAATTGCTGGGTTGTTAACTATAGAAATAGACTTCCCTGAATCACATTTTAGAACCAGATCAGCTTGGGGTTAGAATTATTTAAAAGTGTGCGGCTTCCTGCTTCCTGACTAGTTAACCTTTTTTTTGGAGGTGGGGTGGGGGATACTAAAATGCCTCATTTCTTTGGCCTGTTGTGGTAGTTTCATAAATGTTTTCTCCAGCATGTGATTGCACCTCTTGAGTCAAAGTTCAGTATTTCTCGCAGGTAGGGTGGGAAAGTGAGAGAACACTGCTCATAGCAGCCAACCTTGAGAGACAGAGGCAAGATGTCACCCAAAGTATATATTTACTTTTCACAATAGCTGGAATAAGCCACCTACTTCTAAAGGAAACAAAGATTTAATTTAGAGATCACCAGTATAAGTTAAAATGATCTCTGATTTTTGTTACTGTCCACTTAATTAGGAAAGCTTGCTAATACAAATGTCCTTGTGAAAATGCAGCAAATGTCTAAAAACTACTAATAGAATGTGATATTTTTTATTAGAAGATTTTACTCAGATAACTAGGAATAATTGGGTGCATTTGATTGCTAGTTTCAGAAGATATATTTGATTTAATAATAATGGATTTTGATGGTTTGAGAAGACTTTAGGATTATCTAGCCAGAGGTTTTTAAACTTGCCTACATACCAGAATCACCTGGAGGTTAAAACAGATATTGCTGGGCCTTCTAGTTTCTTATTTAGTATGTCTCAGTATGAGCTCATGATTTTTATTTCTAACAAGTTTCCAGGTGACATTGATGTTGCTGTTCTAGGGACCACACTTTGAAAACCAATAAAATAGTCCAAACTCCAAATAAGTACTATATCAAGAGCCACATAGATATTTAGGGACACAGGCCCGTATCACACATTTTAGAGTACTACCTACCACAAAGTCATAAAATAATCTTGATTGAAATTTATAGCTGAAGAGGGCATAGACCATTTACAATCAGACTGTTAAACTGTGGAGTGTGGTGAACTGGTATGGACACATTGTAGTTAGAGTATTTAATCATCTTCACATTATTATGTGAACAGTTTTGGCTGTGGTATCCGGTGTTAACTTCAGAAGTTGACTTTTAAAATGGGAAGGAAAGGATCATGGCCTAAATAATAAGAATCACCTTTTTTTTCCACTCAAAAATTTTGAAAAGAATGTCTTAGTGTATGTCTTCCCTTTGTTTCAAGATTTAAAAGCAAGGATTTTAACTTTCCACATATCCCAGCAAGAATTCTTTAAAACAAACAAACAAACAAACAAAAAACAAAAACAAAACAAAACAAACAGAACAAATTAGAGAATTTAAGTCTTCAGGTCATGGTAAGCACATGCATGTATCATATGTGTGTATGTAAATACATACACTCAGTTTCTTAGCTGGACTTCCCAGGAATCTGGTCAGTGTCCTGTGGTTACACAGTTATTCATTCTGGGACAGCCCATACCACAAACGTGCCACACATCTTGTTTTCTTACGCATCTTAATCTTTTAGAAAAATGAGTGTTAATCTGTTTTGTAAACTGGAGGGTACAGCTATCTGTAGTCTTCCTTTGTTTTAAACAGAAATTTTTGAAGAAATGCTTTCTTAGAAGAGAAAAGAAATTGCGTGCTTTTTGTCCAACTGACTGAGCAAGGTGTTTTAAATGAATTATCTGACAAAATTATGTGTAGCTAAATTTAATCAGAGGTTTGAATATGTTTCGTTGGCTTATTTGTGTTAATTGTGCAAATGTAACAAACACACATTTTTTCATAGAAAAGAAAGATTATTGATGCCTCTAGGATACAGGTGCCCCAAAATGGCCTGAAATTATTTCTTGATTGTTAAGAATATGTTTCAGTGGAAGTTCGTAAACATAGCTGAAATTGATTTATTCGTTATTCAGTAAGCATTTGTTGAGCACGTACTATTAGCTGTTGTGTAAGGACTAATGCTTAAATAGTTGGAAGCCAGACAAAGGAGTAACAGTACTGTCCTTTTATCACTATAAGCTGTGAAAATAGCATGTATTAAACAAAAGGAGGATTTGGAAAAATGCAGCTGCATACACCTTCTAGTATAATATAATACTACGGGTCTGTCTGGCAGGCAAATAGAGTAGGTAGATTTGTTGAGAATTGGAACTTTTAAAGGTTTGTTGATATTGCAAATAAAAAATGGATCCCATGAGGCTTGAGTAACTAATAGTTGTTTTGTTGCACGTGAAACTCTGTAATTTTGTGCGTTTCCCACTTCCTTTTTGAGGTTAGCTAAAACTGAACATTTAGAAACAGGAGATCAGGTTGCTTCCATATTTTCATGTCCGAGGAAGGAGGGGAAAATGGAGGAAAAAACACGAGATTTGTATTCACTGTTTAAAAAAAAAAAATTAAATGAGGGGGAAAAAAGGAAAATAAAATTTAGATTATATTCTTTAAAAAAAAGAGAAGCAATTGCGGACATACAGTTTTTGGGGGTTCTTCATGTGAAGAAGATTCAGGGTAAGATATCTCTTTTGTACGAGATACTTTTCTAAAAATGAGTGTGCCAAAGAATTAAGCAGATGCTTTAAGTTTGCTAAGCTTATAGTACTTTTATACAAAGGTTCTGGTTTTCATGGCTTTGGTACTTATTGGAAGAAGGCAATCAGCTCTGAGAAGGAAGTGTTGGGTGAAAAGCTGTACGAGGTAATAGTAATAGCGATTGTAAAACCACAGAAATTGAAGGGAGTTGTAATTATTAATGTCCGGCTGTTTGCAAGATGATCCCTAGTGACTGTTTTATGTAGACTATCTCCTGAATTAACATACTTTCAAAATGTGGTAAGTTAGAGAACGGCAGAGATAGCAGAATTGTTCATCTGAAGGTATTTCACTGCTTATTTTTTTAATCTGATTATAGAACCATTTATGAGATACAAATTTACTACTTATAGTTTTATAGTGAAAGTGAAGGTCTTAATATTTTACACCTATCTGACCATTTATAAAAAGTTTTCAAAATTTGGTTTTAGTCATGAATTCAGAATATTTTAATGTTATTTAATATTATACATATTAATATAATATTTTTAAACATTCTCTTTAAAGACTAACATACTGAATTAATCTCATTCAAGAAAAGAGCATCTATAGAGATCTGTACTAGTATAATTCTATATGAACATATATGTCAACAACATATATTTGAAAATATATTTTAGATAGTTTTGCACTCTACATTGTAAGTGGGTAAGAGAATTGCAAAAGTATATTTCCAAGTTTGATTTCAACATTATTTATCATCTAGTGGAAAAAGGCCTGAGTTTGGAGTTCTTTCCTCTGAGTCTGGTTACTTAGCTTCATTTTGTCATAGTATCTGTTACTTTTCTTTTTGTATCTCATTCCATTCACCCACATATGGTTCATGCAAATGGTTGTCTCTGTTACAAATGTAATCTGTATTAATTGATAAAAAAAAAAAATCTAAGAACTGATTACCTAATGGCTATATAAATGTGTTTTCTGTGTACTAGTGTAAAGAGAGAAGTCTTTTTCATGCTGTGTTTCAAGTCCAGACTGAAACAGATCCAACTAGTTAAAGCTGCCCACTCAACAGATAACCACCTTTAGGTTTGGGCATAGACTCTGTGCTTGGGCATAGCCTCTGTGCTTCATTTTAAAAAGTAACGAAGTTTTTAAAAAGTGAATTTATTCATAGGAATATTCATTTTAATGTACTTGGGACTGCCTAAAAATATTTCCAGACCAGCTCTTCTTCCTCACTAATCTTGAGCAGAGGTCAAAAAATGAGGTATAGCCCAAATGCATTCTTTTTTTTTTTTTTTAAAGAATCTTTTACCTTCAATGGCAGAGACTACAGCAAACAAAAACCTAATCCAAAGAACAAAACTGTTTTTCGTGCATCTTTGTACAAATCAGCACTTATTGTGTTACCAAGGAAGCATAAGTAGGGGGAAGGGCGATAAAATATTTTCCTTAGTCATTTGGGCAGCGTTCGGCCGGCGGTCTGGTACCCTCACTGCTCAGGCGGGCAGAGCGTGATGGAGCTGAGAGGGATATGAAGTGCGGGGTGGGATGAGGTGGACCTGTTCCTCAGCCCACACCCCACTCCTGCGTTCCTCCAGTACAGAGCATTTCCTCGTGTTCAAATGTGTGATTCATTGTGACTCAGGATTTACTGAGGCTTGGTTCTGCTACCAGCCAAGGGTGAAGAAGTCTATGGGATGGCGTGATAATGCTACTGTAATAAATTTGACTCTAATTCAGGGTTTCATAACCTCAAGACTATTCACATTTTGGGCTAGATCATTCTTTTTTGTGGAGGGCTGCTGTCCTGGGCATCTGACAATGTTTAGTGGCATCCCTGGCCTCTACACCCTAGATGCCCATAAAAGCCCCTCAACCCAGCCAACAATCAGAAAGATCTGCAGACATTGCCAAATCTTTCCTTTGGGGCGGGGGCAGAAAAGCCCCTGGTTGAGAACCTCTGCTCTGGACTTGACCATGTAGAAATGGAGGAGGCAGGCATAAATCCAAGGAAAGAAAGGTCGAACCTATAGTAAACTTTTAAGACTTTTTCTTACTCTGAGAAACTATTGTGAAATCTAAGATTCAAACAAAACAAAACCTTCCCTTATTCCAGAGCATTATAGTTAATGCTTTTCTACTAAAATACCAATGTTCTCCCTGGTGCTTGGGATGTATCACTTTGGTCAGCTCATTAAACCCACACATAAGAGAAAAACATGGTATTCAGGGATAGAGATTTATTGGAAAGGAGAAGGACTATGATTTAAAAGGAAGGTGTGCTTTGGTTGGGGTGATGAACTTGGAAAGTCAGAGAGCAATTTAGCGCATGCTGATGACGAAGTAGAGGGACCTAGATGTACAGGAGGACTCCTGAAAGGGAGGTCAAGAGCAAGAGTGTTTGAGTTTGTCTGGGGTCCCTTAAACCTGCATTAGGAGACATCTGGGAGGTTTTCAGCCTCACTCAACCTCTGCCACTTCACCTCACAATCTCTCCCCTGTTTATCCAGGCCCCCATGCAACATCTGGACTCCTCACTTTGGGGGGGAAAGGATGTGTTTTATGCATCCTGTCCGTCTTTATTTTGCCTTTTACAGTTCCCCGATCCCTCCCCCATTCCCTTCTTCTCTTTCCTTCCTTCCTTTTTCTTAGCTACCTTCAGAACGAATGACTGAGTTTGTCCAGGGCGGACTCCCGCTGGTTAACTGCGCACACCTACCTGTGCCCAAACCCCTTAGCCAGGCTGTCAAGAAGGGGACAGCGGAGGCAGTGGTGATTGCTTTGTAATGAAGTGCCTCTGGAATCGGGAGTCTCCGGCCAGCACAGATGCTGTGGCTGCCAGCCCCTGAAACACAGCATTAAACATCCTGTCAGCAAGTTCATTAATGCGGAATTAACTCAGTGACCATGGATGTTTGATTTATTCTGAACCAGACAGGGTTGTTTTTGTTCTTAAGTTTTAAATGAAATAGTTATTTTAAAACCCGTGCAGTATACCCCTAACAACTTTAAGCAACCAGACAATTAGACACCCAAGGGGTAAGACCATTGTGATTCTGCACTTCATACCGGGCACATTTGGAAATCTAGCGTTCCCAGTAAGTAGGAGATGTAACAGTTGTGCAACTGAGGGAGAACCGACTCAGGCCCCATCAAACGCCTCTATCTAATCAGCCAGAAGAGGCTCTGTAAGAAAGGTAGGCAGTAAATGAAATAATTTGGTACAGTATAAAGTATTGTTTGGTGAAAGTGGATGAGTGATTTGGGGACTTCTTGAACGTGCTTCTCAAATTTAAGAATTATATTAGAATAAATGACGTTGATACAAATACTTCATTCTCTGCAGTATCTTGAACTGAAAATGGAAACATCAGATTCAATTGGCAATGTGATCACAGTTAAGATAGAGAAAACAGATTGGATTTATCTAAATTTCCTGTTTTTCTTATACTCATTTTCCTCTTTTATAATCTGTGCTGTTCTGCAACATTTTTTTTTCTTATCTCCAGCTTTTATTGGCTTTGGGGAGCATTATATTTTCTTTCTAATTAAAAAGTTTGTAATGAGAGAAATATTCTGTTATGAATCACAGTAGACAGTAGCCAAGAAAATATATGTATTCATAAATTTAAACACATAAATTAATTGTGTAGGATGTTTTTACAATGTCATAATTTGTGTTTACCTTTTAAAGCTTAGAATAATTTTTCAATGCAGTGTTTTCCATGGAAATGAAATTCACCCTTTTCCTTGATTAATTACCATTTGACTACTTGCAAAAAAATAGCAATTATTTCTTAAAGTACTATCATGAAGGCTCTCTCATTTACATTTTGTAGCAAATTATTAACAGTTTTTCTTTTTAACCTTTTCCTCAGAGGAGTAGCATTTATGAATAGAAAAAAAAATGCATGTGAATTATCCAAAAGTCATACAGCAGTTGTTTGGATTTATCATAGTGGTGGTGATTTGGGCAAAATATTTGCCCTCTTAATTACAAGTAATAAAATGGATGTGTACTAGCCAAAGGGAAGCATCAAAAATGCATGCACAGGGGGACTATAGTGCCATTTTGCTGTTAACAATTTTGGATACTGTATAGAGTAATAATACACTAGAAATAAAGAAACAAAATATTGGCCTCCTAGAAAGTTATTTCTGTTTAGTCATTTTAACATGCAATTAAAAAAACTCTCTGATGAAAATGATAACATAGTGCCACACAGTGAGAATCACCAAGTTTCACATTACAAAAATTTTCTGACCATCCAAATTCTTTTTTTTTCCCTGACTTCCCAAGTCTAGACCATTTTGACTATTAAAAACACAGTCTTTCATTTGCCAGAGAATATGAACAGATTTTGTTGTCTGCAATTATTTCCAAATGTATTTTAAAGTATTACATACCAGAACTTAAAGAGATTATAGGAACCTGATTTTTATATTTCTACTATCAGAATACAAACTTTGTATAGAGTCCAGTATCACTAAGCAGTAGGACACAAACAAGGAATATAGTAGAGAAAATGAGGAATTTTACGATTGTTGTCAAATATCAGTGCCACTGAAATTTCATTTCCGTATTCAATTTGTGAAACAAATATTTTCTTGGCTATTCTTTATATGCATTTTAGAATGAAAATAAAATCTCTGTAAGTTTGTTATTTAAAAAATTGATCTTTCAGAGTATTTTTCTCTTGGTATTATTCTTCAAAATATAGTTGACCTGAATAGAGTTAATGCTTTTGCCCCAAATACTAAATTATGGTTCCTATAGCAACCATAATTTACTCTCTTACATAACTCTCTGCTTCACGCCATGGTTAATATATGCAATATAACTCTAATTAACTTTCATCTTTCTTTAGATTAAGTGTGTGGTTTCTGGGAATAGAAGGTGGAGGAAGGTGGAGATTGATGCTGTGTTTGTAGAATCTGCAGCTTGAGAACAGGAGGATTGCTAAGCAATAGAGGAGGGATTTACTTAGGATTTCAACCATAATATTTTACATTTTGAATCAGGAAAAAATAATTATATTACAATGTATGTTTAAATTTATGACGTATAATATGCATGAATGAACTTTCTTAACTGATTAGAGTCTCAAAAAATAATTTAGAGTCTCAAAAAATAATTATCAGAAAATTTAGTTAGAATACTGTATTATATAAGATGATGGAGTCAAATATATATTTAACTCATTATCCTTTTTGTACTATTTGTAAACCATAAAGAATGCATTCACAGTCAATTAAATATTGAGCACCTAATAAGCACTGTACCAAGAATAAGAATCCATCTGTGCCTTTAATATACACATTTTTATCACTGAATTTTATTACTGATTTCCTCCACTAGAAGTTAAGTCTGTAAGGTCAAGATTCATCCTTTTATCCCCATTGCCTAGAAGAGAGGCTGGCATGAATCAACACTCAGTTGAAGGAAGGAAGGAAGGAAGGAAGGAAGGAAGGAATTAGTCACAAGGGGAAAGGAAGTAGCTTTGACAGAACCCTAAACACAGGTTCAATGACCAGAAAAGTTAGAATATCTCAATGTTCTGCATCAACTGTAAGCAAACATTGTAGAATGAAAACTTGTGACCTGTTCTTTTATTCATTAATCCTGAAAATTTATAGTTTGGAATAGCAATGCTATTATAGTGTTCATGGGACTTAATTTTCTGTGAAGTTGTCAAGAACAAAATCAAAAGAGTTCCAGACAGAACTTTTGGGAAATTAGTATATTTTGTTATAAACCTGCCCCTTTCTTTTGCATTGGTTTCCCAAATGCAGGTATGCCTTGGTTTAGGCAATGGATATGAGAAAACTAATATAAAAATTTAATTATATAGGGCACCCTAGGTGGCTCAGATGATTAAGTATCTGCCTTCAGCTCAGCTCATGATCCCAGGGTCCTGGGATCGAGCCCCACATTGGGATTCCTGCTCAGTGGGGAACCTGCTTCTCCCTCTGCCTCTGCCTCCCTCTATCTGTCTCTCATGAATAAATAAAATCTTTTTTAAAAAAATTAGTGTGTTTTTGAGATTTTATTTATTTGAGAGATAGAAGGAGAGAGAAAGTGAGTGGAGGAAGGAGCAGAGGGGGAGAGAGAAGGACAAGCAGACTCTGGCTGAGTCTACAAGGGGCTCAATCTCAGGACCCTGGGACCTAGACCTGAGCTGGAACCAAGAGTGAGACTCTGGATGGAGCCACCCAGGTGCCCCAAATTTAATCATATTTAAGGTAAAATTAAGAAACTGCTTTTTAATGGCCCCACCTCTGAATCGTTTGAAAATGGATAAGGTATCTTATAATACAAATAACAAGTAAGTAACACTTAGAATTTCTATTATCACATACTGGAGTTTTCTTATATTAGACATTTGTTTCTAAATAACTTTATCTTTTTAATTTGAACACCTGGAATTCTATGTTTCTGAATGGCAGACTCTTATTCAACTCGGTAGTATTGGGGCACCTGGGGGCTGCAGTCGGTTAAGCGCCGGGCTCTTGGTTTCAGCTCAGGTCATGATCTCAGGTTCCTGAGATCAGGCCCAGCATCAGGCTCCACACTCAGCAGGGAGTCTGCTTGAGATTCTCTTCCTCCCTCTCCTTCTACCCCTCCCCCTACACTCTTTTTCTCTCTCTAAAATAAGTAAATCTTAAAACCAAACCAAACCAAAACAAACCTGAGTCATGTTCACCCCAGTCCTGTTTGCCTGGATTGTTTCTAATCTATGTCTCAACTTCTCATCCCTGTGTCTTCCTAAGCCTATTTGCTGAATGAAACTCAGGTCTCTTTGTAGGTAGTGTATTTTATAATAACCAGTACTGAACAGAATTACTGTCTAAGCAATAGTTTCAAAACATTTCAAGAAACCTTTAAAGTAATTCACTTGAGAGAGAACCTAGAAATATGTAAACTAGTAGAAACAAACTGAATTTTCATATTACAACACATTAAAAATAATTTCATTTATTGCCTTTAAGATTTTTAAGACATTTCTTTTTTAGTGTCTGGGAAGCTGGGGAGATCCCAGCCAGCATTGTTCTCCCAGCCATTTGAGCCTCCCCTAAAGCCTCTGCATCACCTTCTTAAACAAAAATGCAGACCTGCTCTATCTGAAACTCTAAGGCTGAGACTCAACACTCTGTGTTTTCATGCACCCTCCATATAATTTTATTCATGCTGAAGTCCAAGAACCATTGCTGTATGGGAAGGAAAACCTGCTATGAATGGTGCCTGCTTTATAGAAAAGATAAGACATATAAACAAGTGAAAGTAAGAACAAGTCAGCAATAATAAAAGGATGACTCTTGCCGTAAAATCGTCATAGGTGAAGTGTAACTGGGATTTCAGGAGAGAGGAGGCTACTTTACTATAGAGATGAGATCCCAATCATTCATTCATTCGCTGAGGTATTCTAGATTCTGGGGCTAAGAAAGACAAAATCTGTGACTAAACTCCTCAAATCTTTGCCTCAAGCTCATAAATAGGACATTCTACTCGATAATTATCTCACAGCTAGAAACAACTTTTGAAATCACATAATCCAACGGTCTCCAAATTTGAATACATCAGAATCATTTGGCTGCCTTATTAAAACACATATTGCTGAAGCCCACACCGAGACTTCCTATGTAATCAGGATAGAAGGCCTGCGAAGTAGCATTTCTCACAAATTCCCAGGTGATGCTGATGCTGTTTGTCCAGGTTCTCAATTTGAGAATCACCGATATGATCGACCACTTCAAGTTAAAAATGGAAATACTAATGCCCAGAAATAGGATTTGACCAACAAAGTTAACTAGTGGCTACGATGGAAATAAAACCAGGTTGCCAGCTCTTAATAATTCAATATAACCTCCACTGCAAACTGCCTCCGGGACACCCTGAAAAGAGGATGCCTGCAGGAGCTTGCAGCGATTTTAAGAAAAACGACAGGAGTGAAGAATTGATAACTTGGTGATATTTCATCTAGCTCTTATTTATATTGTATTTTAACTTCTTATCCCAAATCAGGCATGTTCTTTACACTTACGATCCTAATTTTGAACCACCAAGCATTCTATTTTGTGTCTAAAGATCTGATCTGTATAAAAAAGCAGTATAGTATCATTTTGAAAAGGCAGTTCTAAAACTTACTAATATTATCTTCCTGATAATGGGTTGGTTCTTAGAGCAAAAGATCTTCCATTACAAAAGCACTTTTCTTGGTTACTACCTCTTTGACAGATGTCCAGTTGTGGCACTAACAAAACTTGCCACACTGGCTGAGAGTAAAGAAGTAAAATATGTACTGGGAGACAATTAATGGAGCTCTCAGGCTGTGAGTTCTTGGACTGCTGATAATTCACTTCTATTTCAGAAGTGTGGGTGCTTTATCCATAAATCCATGATTACGTTCTCTAATTCTGTACATTAGAGAAAATATATTAATCTTTTGAATGGTGATAAGGATAGATTTCCCCCAAATTTAATTAATCTACTTTCATTCTTGAATGATTACATGAAAAACTCAGACCCCTCAGCACAAATCATGTAATTGCATTTTAAGTGATAATGTGGAAAACTTGAGCATGGATGAAGATAATATATTTTGAATTGTACCATAACTTCCTCTAAAAATTTCAAAATCTGTTCTTAATTGCATGCATTTTATTTTTTTTATTTGTGTGTGTGTGTTCCAAAATTCATTGTTTATGCACAACACCCAGTGCTCCATGCAATATGTGCCCTCCTTAATACCCACCACCAGGCTCACACAACCCCCTACCATCCTCCCCTCCAAAACCCTCAGTTTGTTTCTCAGAGTCCACAGTCTCTCATGGTTCGTCTCCCCTCCAATTTCCCCCAACTCACTTCTCTCCATCTCCCAATGTTCTCTGTGTTATTCCTTATGCTCCACAAGAAGTGAAACCAGATGACAATTAACTCTTTCTGCTTGACTTATTTCACTCAGCATAATCTTATTATTTTTAGATATATATCTTATATATATATTAAACATATATTTTATTATAATTGCCTGCATTTTAAATGAAGTCTTGTAGGAAAACTATTTCGATTACCTGAAAGTGAACACTGAGGAAGGACTAGAAATGAGGAAGAGGAATGCAGCCAGATGGTATTTTAGACTCCATAGATGAATCCTTTGTGGATATTAGAGGGTTGATTTGCTTAATCCCATTGTGATTAATGGCCTATCAACGGATGAGAGCACGTTTTAGACACTTGCTTCACATAGACATATACGTGCACACAGACTAATTTCCCACCACTGAATGAATCAATGTTCCCATATAAAGGACAGAGGAAATATCTCTGTCTCCATGTTTCTTCTTCCCTGTAGTTAATGTCTCCTTTCTCCCATTTTGTCAAATAGGGTATAAAAAATGTTCAGACTCCAACGCAGTTAAATCTTAGGCACTTTCACTTGTCACAGTCATCATCCAGTCTCCCAAATTAAAGAACAGCTGTTCAGATTCTCTTGGGTAGGACATGATGAGCCTTATTTCCTACTTCCTGTGGAGCTCAGTTTGAACTATTTCTGATTCTTCAAGAATCAGAACTTCAAGTAATCATCCACTCTTTAAAAGAAGACAAAAACTCAATATTACTTTTCTTGAGTAATTTGGATGACCATACATTGCTTTCATGCTGAGGAGAACAACCGGTTTGTTTTGTCCCTAAATATAGCATTCTTAGAATTACAGGAAAAAGTTTCTTCGGTGTACCTATATTGTGTTGTTAGAAATAGCAAAGTTGTTTCTCCCTCTGTGAAATAAAGCCAAATATTTGTGTGATCTCTTTCTTAAAATAGAGTTTTCATGCCTTCTCTAAACCTACTCAGTAGAAAGCTAGCTGTTTTCTAGGGCAATTGACTCAGTTTCCTGAAATTGGTTTCTTGGGCTCCAAAACAAAACAAAGCAAAGCAAAGCAAAGCAAAGTGACAGTAGATTTGAGAGAGAAGTAATTTAAACTAAGGATGTTAACAGGTCTCCAAAATAGTCTTTTATTTTTTTCTTCCAACTATTTCTCCTAAGGGTGGAGGTTTAGAGGAAATCACAGTTTTAAAGTGCCTTTCAGCCCTGGTTTCCTACCATTTAAATATATAGAGTAACTTCATCACGAAGTCAACTTAATTTCATTAGAATAATGAATTAATTTAATTCTAACTTATTTATCTTTATTGATTATTATTTATTTATAATTTATCTAATTTAATTCTAATTAATTATAATTTAATTAGAGTCAGATGTTTCTAATATCTGTGGATCAAATTGTTTTCCCATTGAGGCTTAAACTTTAATATGCACATAAATCGCTCTTGCCACCATCGGATCTTATGAACAAGTAGGTTCTTATTAAGCAGGTCTGAGATTCTGTGATTCTGACAAGTTCTGTGATGATGCTTGTGTTCTTGGCCGTGAACCTCACTGAGCATCTGGTGTGTGTACCGTGCAATGGACAAGTGAGTTTTATAGCTAGGAATCTTGTTCTCTCTCCCATCTTTTTGATTCACATACAGACAACTTCTCATGATAAAATAATGTCTCTAGAGTTCAAGGGTTTCATTGTAGTAAAAAAGATTATGAAAAAAAGTATAAAAGAAAATTGTTTCTCACAGTAAAGAATTTGGACTTTAGAAGGAGATATATTTTTTTCAATAATGGGAACAAGATACTAAATTGAAAACCTAACATCTCTTTTAAATTAAGAAGTTTGAAAATGTGTCTAATTCCTAATGATTCATTTTGACTATCCTGAATTCTTCAGTTCTCATTTAGAAGTGAATGTCAGTACTTAGAAATTTAGTGTCACTCAAAATCGGTTTCCATTTTATGAATATTAGCAAGTGATTTTCAGACTAAATTCAATTTTAGAATGTTATGTTTTAAGTGTCTGGAAATCAACTAAATATGCCAGGATTCAATGCTAGTTGAATTGTTACAATATTCTTTTTTTCTCTTAATCAATTATACATTTGATAAAATATTAGGAGCTCGGGAAATTTGGTATACCAGTGAAGGAATGGCATAATCTGCATTCAATTTATATGAAACTGTTGGCCAAAAACCCCACAGGTGAGATTAACTCATTTAGATTATACTGTTGATACGCTGTTCATACACTGTGGTGATTTACATTAAGATAATAAGCATCAATGAAATTTTACAGTTTTATTTTTTTAAAGCTGTTATTTGTTTGTTTGTTTGCTTGTTTTAGAGATAGGATAAACAGAGGGAGAAGCAGAGGGAGAGAGACAAGCAGACTCCGCACTGAGCCCAATGTGGGGCTCCCTCTCAAGATCCTGAGATTAGGACCCAAGCTGAAGTTAAAAGTTATACATTAACTGACTGTGCCACCTAGGTGCCCCAGAAATTTTACAGTTCTTCTAAAATTGCAGATAGAATTTTGATCATTACTAATGTAACACAATTTAAGGCAGTAGGGTTATGGTGGTTTTCATTGATTATTTACATAAACTTTAAATTTAGAGCCTAAGTTTGAAATGCTTTGTAATTAAAGACGTTATTATTTAAAAATAACAGTTTCCTGTAACAGTTTAATCTTGCATGGTAATATATAAGTAATACACTGTTCATTATATTCTCATGGAAAGATGCTTACTTTTTGGTAGACCATTGAAAAAAAGCTCATTAGTGTATAACACAGATTTTTGCATTCAATTGGGAAATACATTTTAAAAGATTTTGATTATTGAGAGTCTAATTCCTTAAATGTTTATGATTGAATTAAATCTCTTAATATAGGTACATATGTATTTTTAAATGATTTAGGTAAATCTATGTTCATTTCTCCTAATATATGTTAGGTCCCCCAATAATGGGTCCGTGATTAAAGGAGCGAGACCAATACAAAGCAAAGGTCAAGCAAAACTTTATTCCATGCCAAGCATCAAGAATCAGACTGAACATTCCAGGCTGTGCCTCTTACAGAGAGGGTGACCTCTCTCTGCTTCACAGACTAGCTTTTAAGGGCAAAGGCCATGTGGTTAGGCCTGGCCACGCATAGGTGGCCAATGAAATTGTAACACACAGAGAAAGCTGCACAGTCACACATAAGTGACCAATTGAATTACAATTTACCCTAGTAGATATTTGAATTAGCCTATCACCTTGGTCAGAATTGGCAACCAAAAGGCGCCCAGAGGGTGGGGCCCATACTCCTTGCTAACTAGGGAGACAGTATGCACCCCTCCACCCCCGCACTGATTGGATGTCCCCACCTGCCCTGATCCACTCTTATATTTGGGCTTTGTTACCTGGGACTTGTTTTTAAGTAAGTCCCTGGGGGAAGGGGGGCAGGGACAGTTTAAGTTTTAAAGAACAAAATGATTGTTTAACCGGATGGAAGTGCTCTGGCTAAATAGGTCCTTACAATATACATGATTCTCTGCTTTTTATTGAATGAAAAGTTATTTTGCATGTCATTTAAATTTTGGGCAGCCCTTTTGCTGCCTTTCCTAACATCTAGGTCGTCTTCTGTTGGCTTTCTGGCTGATTTACAGAATGTTTATTATCAACTGCAATGATCAGCTGCAATGGTTTGTTTAGCACCCACTATGTGCCATGTACTTTACATATATAATCTCCTTTAAGCCTCAGAATAATCCTACTTGTGGATAACATTCTCCGTTTTCAAACCCAGAGAAGTTAAGTAACTTGCGAGGCTGTCTGGATAAAAAGACCCTGAGCTGTTTTTTGTTTTTTGGTTTTTTTTTTTAAGTATCTGTTCTGTCTTCAATGTTCTTAATCTCATGTGCCTCCTATACTGCTATTCCTGAAAGGCCAACCCATTTAAACATTGACCTACAAAGAATACAAATGGATTCGTGTCGTTACTATTGCAGAAAAAAAAGAGGTTAGATTCCATTCTAATATCCAATCATTGGTATGTTGTGATTATTGTACTTTCATTTTCCCATTCTATTATTTTATTCTGTTAATTAAGGATATTTCTTTTTTTTCCAATACATGATTGTTATAATTGTTTTTAAAAAATTCTAATCTCCTCCCCCCCAAAATTCTAATCCAATGTTGGTAGTTCATTTTAGGGAGCATGAATGCCGACTGAACTTCTACCCTGGATATAGTTTCTAACATTTCTTCATGATTTTATAGTCTAGCTTTTTATTACAAGAGTAATGAATATGAAGTGTAAAAATAATTCCAACCTTAATTTATAAGTAAATAGATTCATTTTAAGTCTAATTTCTCCAATGAAACTATTATGTTACAACTAACCTTTTCATAATTGTTTCTACAGCTTCCTCATCAATACTTCTAAGGATAAGCGCTTTGTCTTTTACATTTATAAAGCCAGGTGTGAACACAGTGTGGCAAGGGGAAATGATACAGATTATATCTGATGAAGCTGCTTATATTTTCCTATTGATTCCTCCATTCTGGTCATCTCCATTTAAAATCTAACTTGTCAGACAATACCCCAGTGATCAAAGCCTTTTGTAAAACCCTCCCTCCATGTTTGGGTAATAGTTGAAAAATGGTGAATCAATTAATTCACTTATAAATTAATTTATAAATAAATTAGTTTTAAATGAATTTGAAAGCGCATTAGTTTTTACTCTAACATAGATTTTGAAACAAAAAAATCACTTGCCCAGGAAGGCATCTTTCCAATTTTTTTTTCCAGGAAACTTTTCCACATACTCCTATAACTCTTATTCAAGTAATTGTGTCAAAATGTGTAGCTAGAATTTTTCCCCAAAAGTTATGTCTGCTTTGCAGAAATAAAATGACCACCTATCCTCATGTGGCTGTGAAGGAGAAAAAGAGGAATGCAATCTAAAAAACATTGTTGAAGCTGATTACATTTGTTTATTCCCTATCAAACACGTTATCTTGAAAGGCTTTTATTTTTTATTGCCCCATTATTTGTTAGACAATTGCTGTCACCATCCTCATGGAAGGAAAATAATGTTTGTCTTTTGTCTTTTTTTTTCCTTTTTTTAAAGATTTTATTTATTTATTTGACAGAGAGAGACACAGTGAGAGAGGGAACACAAGCAGGGGGAGCACCAGAGAGTGTGGAAAAAGCAGGCTTCCCTCTGAGCAGAGAGCCCAATGTGGGACTTGATTCCAGGACCCCAGGATTCTGACTTGAGCTGAGCCAAGGCAGACATCTTAAGGACTGAGCCTCCCAGGCACCCCATTCGGTATGTTCACTTAGGCAAGGTGCCCAAATTCTGGCTTTTTGCTTAAAGTTGCCTCACTGCTTACAGATTTATTTACCTTTTTTTTTTTTTTTTTTTTTTTTTTGCATTTATCAGCAGAGCTTTTTAGTTTTTAGAACTTTTTGACCTATATGATCAATGGAGTCACAGTCAGTTTGCAACAATTATTTCAGTGCAACAGAAGAGTCCAATTGTACATGCTTCCAACACAAACATTTTCTAAAAATGAAATTTTGGGTGCCTAACTATCATTAACAAAAGTGCTTCCTTGGCCAGAGTCAAAAGATAAATGTCCTTTTTTTTTTTTTTTTATTAAATGCCTTGGGTAGATGTTTGTAAATGTGATTGGGAATCTTAATCTTATTAAAGGACACTTTTCATTTATTCTTCTGTTGAATCAAACTGTAATGTGTGTATTTTAATTAGCACATAGCATCAGTTTATGCTTTAGGTTTAAAAGACTAACAGGAAGTAGCTTATAAAATATTATTGTTAAGAACTCAATCCACTCAAGCATTTCAGATTTTAAAATAATTGCTCTCAGAGTCAGATAATTTTGAAAGATCTTCGTGCAAATGATAGTCATAACCTGAAACAAGACAATGAGATGAATACTGCCATCCCAAATACTGGGAAGCACCACTGAGTGTATTTTCTTCCTCTGCATGGAAACATTGTTTTTAAGAGCTTTCAAATACAAGTCTGAAATGCAGGTGTGTTTAACAGGATAGTGGGGTCTGGTATTTGGAATTGAGTATTCACAGGAAAACTTTCTTTTACCAAATCCAAAATATGATTCTTCACTGAAAGGTTATAATACATCAATGTATCCTGCATTAATTATTTACCACTAGGTAACTGCATTATAAAAGTTTGAGGAATGGTAAATTTGTTTTGTTTTCCTTACAAAGCAGGGAATATTCAAGTTTCCCCATTCTTATTCTCATTCGCTTGCATTCTGATGGACTCTCTGGAAAGTAGAAATGGAATTACTAGGAGCATTCCAGGAACTGGGCTTGGGAGTGTGTCCAGCTGTGGGTCATCCCTCTGCAGAGCTTCTGCAGAAAAAAGGCAGAGAACTGTGGCCACAGTGAAAGTTGCTTTTTCATTCAAAATGTCCTGTTGTGCAGAAAACAATGGGAAGTGAGATAAGTCTTACATGGTGAAAATAAATGATTACCTTTCCTTTTAATTTAATTACCAAAAAATAGGCTCGAATCATTCCTATTTGGCCAGATGAAAGAACTGAAAAAGAACTGACCTTGAATAAACAACAAATCAACAAAAAACAACAATAAATCAACAAAATTTTAGGATGATGATGTTTAAGATGTGCTTTAAGCATGCTGTTAAAGATAATGAGAAATACTATCCTTAATTTTGAATTCCTCCCTTTCAAATATATTTTGGAATTTAAGAATTTGGGGAGAATAGTATTACAGAAATAGGAGAAATGATCTGGAACAAAAGACAAAGAGATGGGGGCTTCTTATTGTATGCTTGTGAGGATATGTGTCCCTGAACTCACAAGTATAGCATCTGAGTTAGATTTCTGGAAAAATGGAATGTGTGGGAAGAGGTTATAAAAGTAATAGTGACATGACCTGTTGCTCTCTTTTGTGGGAGATGAAATGTAATTCCAAGCTAATTTAGGGAATTTAAAGCATTATCTCGAACTGTTTTACTGCTGGAGTCTTTATTAGCTTCTCCTTCTATTGTTTCTCAAATACTCCGATTCAGCGAGTGCCAAAGGGTACAGCACCTCACTTGGACTCCGTAGGGAGTGCCCGGCAGACAGATGTCAAATTGGGAAAAACCAATTTGATATACAAACCAAACCTAACAACTGGTAGTAGGGGTTTCAGAAAAGAAGCACGCATTATTTAATTACAGAAGATGATTTATTCATAAGCATTAGGAATATGAAATAAATTCAATTTATGAAGATTGGTTTCTTACTCTGGGCTGTTATGTGCAATAAGATATAAGGTTAAGTGGCTTATCCTCAGTGACTTGACCTTTCTCTTTATTTTCATTATCTTAACGATTTGATTTCATTAAAGAAACATTAAACAAGGCATTTTATGGTGAATAACTCAGGCCTGGCACTTCAGAATTCATCTCTGTGGCTATTAGTTGCAAATATATTAAGCCGTACGTCAATAACTCCTACAGCATTTAAAACTTTCATTCAAAAATTCTTAAAGTTTTGCTTCATATCAAAGTCATTTGTGCTTTACTAATTGTGGAATTTTATCAATACATTTTATTTTTGTAGTGACAGAGGGTAAAGGGTTTAGGAAATCTGATTTATTATCTATATCTTGCATTAATCACTAAGAGCAAGAAAACACATAACAGATGATCTTTGTCCTTTAATGCTATGAAACAAAAGATATATTAGGAGAGCAGGTGGTACAACAGTCTGTTTTTGTTTTAAAATGATTTCCTACCTAATAACTTATTTGAGCATAGCTCCTAAGCAAATTTATTTAACCCCGGATGTACCCTAAAGTTTATAATACCTACTTTGATTCATTTTTACCCAAATATTACCTTAATTTTTAAGAGAACAAATCTGGTTGAAATCTAGGAGTGAAATATATAACCCTTAACATTTTATTAATTACCCGTGTTGTATTATTTTTCAGATCTGCATTGATATAGACAAAGATTCAGGGACCAATCCACCTGCAAACTGGTAGATGATAGTAGCAAGAAGAAAAAGTTGAGTTAGGATTTATAAAGTAATGATGTTAATTTTTAAAAAAACAAAATATGTATAAAATTAACCTAATTTTAAAAATTGAATTAGTATCTGTAGTACCATCAAGTTTATGTATTGCATTTTCAAGTTTTATTAATTTTTAAGTCACTGCTTTTTAAATTAGCCTTGAAAAAAGTAATTTAACTTCATAATTTTTGTTTGTTTATTTGTTTGGCTTTGGCCATATCCTCACTGACAGCTGCAAATGACCTCTCTTTTTAAAATATAAAATGTTGTCAACATACAAAAAAGATATAATGATAGAGGATTCATCTATACTATTTTTCACCGTAGCATTTAAGCTCTGACTTGGTGTTTGGTTATATTTAATTTGAAAAGAACCTTTCCCCACCTGGGTTTAAGTAGTAATAGTTGTATTTTTCTAAAATTTTTAATTCACTGGACTATGACTTATGATGATGATAGAGTTCGTATATTTAAGTATCCATTATTTGTGTCAGCTGTGCAGAAAAGTAGCTAGAGATTAGGGATATGGTATTGTTCTGAATTGAACTGTAGTCCATAAAATTCATACACACGTTTAAGTCCTAACTCCCAGTACTTCAAAATGTGACTGTATTTGGAGATAGAGTCCCTAGAAAAGTAATTAAGTTAAAATGAGGTCATTAGGATGGGCCTTAACATAATTTGGTGTCCTTATGAAAAGTGGAAACTAGAAGACAGAAATGCACAGGAAGAAGAGCATGTGAAGACAGAGAGATGACCATCTATCTAGATGCCGCGGGGAGAGGTCTCAGAAGAAACCAAAGCTTCTGACAGCCTCCAGAACTGTGAGAAAATACATTTCTTTTGTTTAAACCCCCTAATCCACCGTACTTACTTGTGGCAGCCTAAGGAAACTAATACAAAATTTTAATACCATCTTTAAGACCCCCCGAAATTATGAATTGCAATTAGAACTGGAATTACAAAGTTCAAACCACATAATTTCCTTGTGTGTTGTGTTGCTTTTACCTACATAAGCATCCAATGTGAGAGTAAAAGAATTTGGAACTCAGATTTATGTCAGAAACATTGAGGAGTGTGAACTTACTGAAAATGTATAGTGCAACCCAGTCAATGTATAGTGTATAGTGTATAGTACTGAAAATGTATAGTGCAACCCATCTACAAATTGAAAGCTGAAACTGATGTAATAATAATAAATAATACAATAATCACTAATGTATCTAGTCTTTGCCATGTGCCAGGTACTATTGTGAACAATTCACATGTATCAAGTCTTCCAGCCATCACAAGTCTATGAGACCTGGGCATTATAATTATCCTCATTTTACAGATGAGGGAACAGAAGCCAAAAAAGTTTAAATGACTTGTCAAGGTCATACAAAGAGTAAAGGGCAAATAAAATCGGAACCCAAGCAATCTAGTTCTAGGTCTATGCCCCTTTCCGTGTCTTCTGTGTTTGTTGCTTCTCTTATAATGGTCCCTGGGAGCTGCAATTAAGAGCCATGACTGAGACAAAGAGACTGCAGAGGAGGACGCCTGCGCTGTAGCTGTGCGGGCACCTCTGTCAGAGAAGGCTCAGCAAGCCCGTGTCTCCAAAGAACAGCGCAGGCAAGGGGTGCAGCAAGTAACAGTGTCCTGTGCATGGGGGCTCTTGGGAAAGATTTCATTCATAGATAATATCATAGATAATATTCATAGATAATAACATTCACTTCTCAGTGTGGAGGGTCAGTTCCAATGAGTCACACCAGAGTTAGGAAGATGCATTACAAATTATTAAATGTGGCCTGAACTAGTGATTGAGTCACCATATTAGAAGCAATGATGGTGGGAGGTGCTGAAGATGGCTTTCAAGGTGGCCAGAGAAAAGCATTGATTTAATTCCTCCCAGTCCCACCATGAAATGTACAAAACCAAGAGTGAACCCTAATGGGAATGATGGACTTTGGATGATAATGGTAGGTCAATGTGTATTCATAGATTGTAACAAATGTACCACTTTGGGACCAGATGTTCATAGCAGGGGAGACTGCATATGTAGGGGCAGGGCATATATGGGCTCTCTCTGTACCTTCTGCTCAGTTTTGCTGTAAACATAAAACTGCCCTTAAAAATTTCATATATATATAATTTTAGGGCAGTTTTTTGTATGTGTGTATGTGGGGGTGTGTATATCTACACACACACGTATGTATATATATGTGTGTAAACCTAATTATATATATATATATAAACCTAAATTATATATATGTGTAAACTTAAAACTGTCCTAAATTTTTCTATGTATATACATGTAATTGTAATTATGTGTGTGTATATATATATATATATATATGTATATATATATATAAAACTGATTCATTGTTTTCTTGTTGAGTCATTGATGCAATAGTTCCACAGATATTTATTGACCACCTACTATGTGCCAGGTACTGTTTTAAAGCTGGAGGATGAAGTAGAGAATAAAACTCATTCAATATCCACCTTCATGGAGATTATAAGGAAGATCGACAACAGCAGATGCGTATATGGTGCTGATAGCCATAAGTATCATGAAGAAAAATTAAACATCTTAAAGGGATGGAAAATAATGTGGGAAGTGAGGAATCTTTCAGAGAATTTTCAGATATTTTCTCTTTTAGATATCTCTTAAATAGGTTTTCAGGGAAGGCCTCTCGGAGGAGGTGAACTTTGACAGACACTGGGGAGACAAGTATGAGAGGCTGAGCCATTCAGAGAGCTGAGGATTGAAAAATTTAGGCAGGAGAGCAAAGGCCCTGAGGCTAGTACAGGCTTGGTTCTTGTGAGGAACAGCAGGAAGGCCCCTGAGCCTGCAGCTCTGTGAGTCATCAGAGAACATGGGAGAGGAAGTCCAGAAGGGGTAAAGATATTGATTTTACTCTGATTGTGATAGAAAACCACTGGAGGGTTATGAACTAGAAAAAAAAAATGACCTGACCTAATTTTTACAATGGGGGACAAGAGAAAAAACAGGCTGGCTACTGGGTCCTGATGGCTTGGAATAAATTGAAGATGATGGGAAGTGAGTTGAGCCCAAAATGTACTTTTAAGGTAGAGCCAAAGGGATTTGCTGATGAACTGGACAAGGGTTAAGACTGAGAAGCAGGGATGATACTGGTTCAAACAGGTGAATGGTGATATGGAGAACACTCAGGGACAATCAAGTCTGGGTGCAAAAATTAAAAAATTTGGTTCTGATTAGGGTCAAGAGCTTATTAGACATTCAAATGGAGATGTTGAGGAGGCCAGTGGCTATGTGGAGTTCAGGAAAGAGATGGGGCCTGGACGTAGACAGTTGGGAGTCATATTCACATTGATTAGGCAGTGTGTGTTTGTGAGGAGCTGAAGACTGAACTCTGGGTTTCTCCAGCATGTAGGGAAGAACAGATCCAAAATAAGAGGCTCAGATGAGGCTGTAAGGTAAGAGGAAACCCAGGTACATGTATGCAAATCACACAGCAGGTGCCTACCAAAAAAATGAAAAAAACAAAAAAATGGTTCAAGTTGCAAATATAATAGGAAAACCATTAACATCATTAAAATGAGAGACTAGGATATGCCAAGTTTCGGTGTATCCAGGAATTAATGTATACCGGAAAATATGCTCCCAAACCTTCCTTTTCTTCCCCGTTCTATTCTAGGATATAATTAAGCTGCCATTTTTTTCTTTGCTATCAGAGAAACTATCAAAACCTGAACCATTTGGAGGTTTAACCATGGATGAGAAATGCCAACACAAAGAAGAATTTATTAATATGTGAGGATGCCAAGTTGTGAACAAGTGAATGTATAAAAATGAAATATGTCCTGACTAATTGGGAGGGGCTCACCATTCATTTTTTTCCTATTCTAAACCTTTTATTAAGGATTGCACATCAGAATCACTTAGAGAGCTTCAGAAAAATACCAATGACCACCCCAAACCAATTACATCAGAATTTCTGAGGCTTCATTTTTTCATTTTTAACAAAACTCCCCAGGAGATTCTCATTTGCAACCAGGGTTGAGAATTGCTTGTCTCCATCTAGATATCACTTTACATAGATGTAATTATTATAAGTACAATGTTTTCTGATCCTTTTTACTTAATATTATAAATATTTTTTGCATAATTGTTAAATTTAATATAATATTGATATACTATCATATATTTATTCAATTAAGTATACAGTTAAAACTTAGGTTGCTGCATTTAATATTTTGAGGCCGTATATAATACTGTAATGAACAATTATTTACCTGCCATATTGTATTCTTAAGCAAAATACTAGAACTTAATATGTAGGTCATTATATTGATATTGCTTTCCAAAGTTTTAAAATGATTTACAATCCCCTGGAGTATTTGGGAAATCAGGCTCATCACAATCTCTTATTAAGTATAAAGCTTTTTTTCCCCTTAAATTGCTGGAGTAATGGACGGTGTTCATGAGGTTGTGTTTCCCCACAAGCAGTAGAAACCAATTTGAAGCTCCTCAAAACAAAAAAGAGAAGTATTTTCTTATGTGACTAAAATAGTTCAGAGGTTTATTTAAATTTGAGCAGTGATGAATCCAGGTCCCTAAATAATGGTACAGGATTCAATTTCTCCTTCTCCCGAAGTCATCATTGTATGCTTCTTGATTGGCTTTATTCTTGGACAGGGTCATATATTCTGCTACTGCATATTTTGTTCATAATTCCAGCCAGTGATTGGGATTCATTTTGATCAGCTTGGTCTGGACGAATCATTGTGGCTACTGCTACTAGAATTGGAATCCTTACTTGTCTCTTTTGGATTCAGCTTTGAGGTTACCACACCAGAAAGACATAGATTCAGAAATGCAGGGGAGAGGGGCTCTAGAGATGGCAAGCAATAAACAAAAAGTGTCTGTAACATAGATTTAATGTGATGATGAACTTTTCTTTTAACATGCATTCATGTTAATTCGTACATTTTTTTTTAAAGATTTTATTTATTTATTTGACAGACAGAGATCACAAGTAGGCAGAGGGGCAAGCAGGTTCCCTGCAACCAGGGTTGAGAATTGCTTGTCTCCATCTATATATCACTTTACAGAGAGAGGAGGAAGCAGGCTCCCTGCCGAGCAGAGAGCCCAATGCGGGGCTCCATCCCAGAACCCTGGGATCATGACCTGAGCCGAAGGCAGGGGCTTTAACTCACTGAGCCACCCAGGTGCCCCAATGTTCATATGTTGTTTAAACACAATATTTAGGATGTTGATATAGCAATACATACATCATTATTTTTAAAAATTCATTTATGTAAATAGAGTACTCTAGAATATTTATCAAAAAAAAAAAAAAAAAAAAAACCAGAATGGAAAGTCATCAGAGAGGGAGCAAAATCACGAGAGATTCTTAACTCTAGGGAACAAACTAAGGGTTGCTGGAGGGGAGATGGGGGGGTGGGGTAATTGGGTGGTGGGCATTAAAGAGGGTACGTAATGTGACGAGCACTGGGTGTTATACGTAACTGATAAATTATTGAACACTACATCTAAAGAAAAAAAAGAAGTAATTTTAGGAATAAGACCTTTGCTTTTTAAGAAATATATATATCCCTTTGGTTGACATCTGCAGGTCAGGGCTTGGTTCAAATGCTTACTTGTGAAATTTGAAATGGAGACTATCCTATTGTTCTGTGTGATAGTTATTCAGAACATATTGTGCTTCCACTAATCATGTCTCTGTTGAATTTCGGGAGGGGGGAATATTCAGCAGTTCCCAACAATATTCCTTTTTAATTTGTTGGTGGTTTATTACAAAGTTAAACCATAACTTAAACAGTTCACCACCATAATTTTAAAGTTTGCAAATCAAGCCAGCAGTCCTATATAACTGAAGTTGTTTTAGTAATGCTGAAAGTTATTAATTATATATTCAAGGTAATAGAGTATAATACTCAGGCCTCAAATATTCTCATCTGAAGGAAAGATGAGAAAGCAATATAACAATTTCCCCCAGAACCAGCTTATCATTTATATGATTCAAGGTAGAGAAGCAAAAAGATGGAGTTTATGTTCATTTCTGAAAGCAGCACTGATCTATTAGAATTTAAAGTGTGAAAAGGTCAAAATTATATCAAATTTTATCTATAGTGATACTGAAATATTTGGTTACATTTAAAAATATTGTATACTCTTCTATATTTGCTTCTTTTTGTTTTCATCTATAAAATTAATGTGATCTCTAATAGTAGCATGTCACATTCCTATGATATATCAGGTGTATTTTAATGTGCTATATTAGCAAGAATACTGCCTAGGAAAGGTTTTAGTTTTTTTAATGTTTTTCTTTATGCTTACAAATTGAAGTCATTTGGTTAGAGAAACAGTGGAAACGTGGCAAGATAGAAAACCTGTATAATTATGACAATGTATAATATTTTGAGATAATGAATATGTATTATTTTTTATATAGGCTAAAAGTAAGTGATAACATGTATCTGTTACAGATAAATTGACAAAAAAATAAAATGTCTAGATTGATACTCTTAAAAATTGGTGTTCCCAGTAATTTGGCTTTTAATTTTATTTTAACTTATAAAGTTAACCTTTGATTCATTGTATATTAAAAGTAGTCTAGCGACTAAAAGGTATAGAAATAATATCAGTATTAATTTGCCTAAGAATGAAGACATTCTTCACACTTAGAATGTGTAAAAATGTTTTTGCAATTACTGATTAGATACAGACAAACTTCTCAGTACATGTCAATTTCTAGAATTTCAAATCATCAGGCTCTTTTACACAATCCATCCTTGCAAATGTCCCAGTAGTGGACATTATACCTATCTCTACATTTCTGTTTTTGTTTTTTTTTTTAAGATTTTACTTTTAAGTAACCTCTACACCCCATGTGGAGCTCAAACTCACAACCCTGAGATCAGGAGCCTCATGTTCCACCAACTGAGTCAGCCAGGCACCCCTACATTTTCTTTTCTTTTTTTTTTTTAAGATTTATTTTTATTTATTTGAGAAAGAGAACATGCACACGCAAGTGGGAAAGAGGGGAGGAAAGAGAGAGAGAAAGAAGCAGACTCCCTGCTGAGTGATGTGTGTGGGGGGGGTAGGGGAGGCCTCAATCCCAGGAGCACGATGCAGGGCTCAATCCAGGACTCTGGATCATGACCTAAGCCAAGGCAGACATTTAAGAATGAAGCCACACAGGCGCCCCACCTCTACATTTCTGTATTTCTAATATGGATTCATTCTTGCAAGTTGAGTTTCCCTTAATTTATTCTTAAAATAAGAGCTAATACTTAAATATATCTATATGTCACTATTCTTCTAAACAATTTACCTGGATGTTGGTATTATACTACAAACAAGGAAGCTGAGTCAAGGGAAGTTATATGTCTTGCCTACAAACACACATGTAATAATGAAGGCATTTCGGCTAGGGTGGGCAACATTATATGACTTCTCATAATGCTTTACGTAACCTGAAGAGTAGAACTTCTCCTTTGAAAGAGTTAATGTGTCCATCTACAGTGATGTCTCAGAGTGGTAAAGTGCTATAGAGGTACCTGAAGCTTTTTTCTAAGACACCAATCAATGAACATTGAAGGAGATGCCAGGAAGCAGGGAAATTTTGGCCATACTGTCCCATAAAACGTGACCAGCCTTAGAGATTCATTAATGATTGTGTTTTTCAAAAAACCAATATTAAATTTAATTTTAATTATTTTTATTGACTCAGTTATAGTAAATCCTACAAAAGTCTTCAAAACTTTCTCCTACCATGGTTCTTGTTCTGTTGAAGAATCGCATGGATATGACCAAATCCAAAACTGATATTCTCTCTCTTTCTCTCTGGTGGTATGAAATATAATGACTTCTAGTAAGGCCAATTTGATGTCATTGCCTTGATTTGTGCTAAGGCACAAAATTTTTCCCAACTTTTTTTTTTTTTTTTTGCATTTTTAGTTTAAATGTTGACATAATAAGAAGGCAAATGATGTTTTAGTGTTATTATAAAAATAGTTTTGGGAAAAAAAATAGTTTTGGGAGGTGCCTGGATGGCCCAGTCAGGAGGGTGCGGGTTGAGAGCCAGAGGGAGAGGGAGAACGAAGCAGACCCCCAGCCAAGCAAGGAGCCCCACACGGGCTCCATCCCAGGACTTTGGGATCATGACCTGAGCCAAAGGCAGGCGATGCTTAACAGACTGAGCCACCCAGGTCAAATAAATATTTTAAAATAATTTGAAATATTAAAATATTTAAAATATTTTTAAAAAATAGTTTTGGCTTCATGGACGCCTTGAAGGGGTCTCAGAGACATCCAAGGCTTTGCAGATCTCACTTTGAGAATCCCTGATCTAAGGGAATATTGTATATATAGTATCCATCACAGATACTTGGTATTAGTTATTTTAAGTGAACACTGTAAAAGTGCCTACTTTTGCTCATTGTCATAGAGGGTAATATCTACATTCAAAACCATATGCATCGCTGGAAAAAGTACTTCAAATATCTATCCAGTTACCCATCAGAAGTCTTTCCTCCATATGAAGAAGAGTAAATTTTTAAAAAATATTCCTCATCTGTATGACCTTGAGCAAGTTGTTCATCACTCTGTGGTTTAGTGAAGCAGTTGGTTTAAATTATTGACTAGCAGTCAGGGAAATACTGCCTCCCTGGAGGTTGTGGAAATACGTATCATGGTGTTTCGTTCTGCTAAATCTGTTGCTGCAGTTGGGAAGGGGATTCACTGGCATTCAGTACTCCAGGGTCAGGGTTGCTAAATGACTTTCCAGCCAGTAAGTCCTACCCCAAATGCCAATAACAATAATACCATCTTTGAGAGAAACACTGTAGTTTTCTATAGTTGGATGACACTTACCATATTCCTCCAGAAGGAATATCAAAGCAGAAGGGAAATGACAATATACTGCTAACTGGCTATGGGCTAGAAGGCTAGAAGGTCAAGGCTATCTGTCCTTGACCTTAAAAGAGTTCAGAATGGAGGGAGAAATGAGGAAGGACAGCATCTGTGAGAACACCAGGTCTTCCCTGTCACTTACTCTCTCTATCTCATGCCCCAAGCTCTGGTTAGTATATTGTTACCACAAAATCCGTTTTTAATTTTTTATTTATAATGTGATATTGTAACTGTATTAAATATTCAAAAGATATTGTACTTACAGCTCTTCATCATGCCATTGAATGCAGTGTGAACAAAGTTCTGGAGTAGATAAAGTTCTTATTTTTTCATACACGGCCATAGAAAATCAGGATAAAAGAGAGACATTTATTGTTTACAGAGTCACCAATTTTTAACTACCTATTCCTCATTGTTTCAAAATAGGAAACTTATACTCCAAAAGGGGAATCGATTTAGTCAAAATCACATACTTAGTGGCCAAATGAGATAACTGGAGTTTAAAGAGAAGGGCTGGACTAGATATTTGGAATTTATTTGCATTTTAAAATTGGAGACACATAATTTACAATCATTGCAAACTTGTATGAGTGAAGCTCTAGTTTTGTTGCTGTTGTTTTTTTAGTTTCAATGTCTTATAAAGCCCAGCAATTAACGTTGAAGTGACTATCAGAAGGAATTCAAACAAAGTGTTAATATTTTATGTAATTTAATCATACAACACTCTTAGATTTCCGTCCTTCCTTCCTTCATTCTCCCTCCCTCTCTCTTTCTTTCTTTTTTTATCTTTTCTTTCTCTCCCTTCCAGTCTCTCTTTCCCTTTCTTTTCTTTTATGAGTTAGCTGGGAGCTTAAACTCTGCCTCTTTTTTGCTCCAATATTCTGTGTTTTGCGACTCCTAAAATATCTAATGCTAATTACCCACTTAATTTCTATTTCTTTGGTTGCCTTAGTAAAATAAGTGATTGAGGAAAAGGAGTTTTAAACAAGAAAATTTTGCCTAATTATCATTTCTACTTATCTAGTACTTGGCACTTTAGATCATGCCCCTCCTACTCATTTTATTAGTTATGAGAAACTGATAAATTCAATTTGTTTTTGAAATCAGAACAAGCAGAGATTACAATCCTAGCTCCACTTCCTCCAGCTGGGTGACATAGGCAAGTGTCTTAAGCTCTTTGGGACTCTGTTTTTTTTTTTTTTCACTTGAACAATAAGGAATGAACTTGTAAATTGCAATCCTTAATGCCTGGCAGAAAGTTGACACTTCATAAAAATTGTTCTCCTTTCTTTAGTTCTTCCTTAAGATAAAGAACTAATAAACAAATACAACACTGGATATGTACTTTTTTTTTTTTTTAAGATTTTATTTATTTATTTGACAGACAGAGATCACAAGCAGGCAGAGAGGCAGGCAGAGAGAGAGAGAGAGAGGGAAGCAGGCTCCCCACTGAGCAGAGAGCCCGACGCAGGACTCGATCCCAGGACCCTGAGATCATGACCTGAGCCGAAGGCAGAGGCTTAACCCACTGAGCCACCCAGGCGCCCTGAATATATACTTATTTTAGATTATCTTTTCTTTGCTTCACCCTAGTTCAGATTCAGGGTTCAATTCCTTTTGAGGTCTTATTTTAAATTTTGGCATAGGCTTTCATAGATTTGAAGTTTGGGTCTAGGTAATAATTATTGATGTTGTTCCTCTTCTGAAGGGGAAAAGCTGTGGATAAAGAGTGTTTTGGAAAGAGGAGATGGAGTTAGGGAGGCTCCATAATCATCTAGGACTTAACACAGCATCTGACATATAGCAGAGTTCTTGAGAAATACTTTTACTGAACAATGAATGTGTTCTGTCTCTGATGTTGATCACACAGACCCCTCTGGGTGTGTTCATGGGCAGATGGAAGCCTCCTTTGAGGGTTGGCTCAGCACTGGACATATTTTTATTAACACATTTTTATGTGACTATAAAAATTATAAACCTTGTATAATGATTAGAAAATACAAGTGAGAATAAATAAGAGGTTAAAAATAATCTACAGTCACAGTTCTCATAGGACCTGAAGGTTAACATCATATCCCTGCCTGATTACTTTTGGAACAAATATATGAGAGCTGGCTAAATTAAATCCATGTTTTGAAAATCAGGTTTTTAGCATTAGTTAGGCAAAATGAAGTTTAACAGAAAATTCAAAATGAAAATTTGGGCAGTTTTAAGGCATACAGAATTCTTAAGAGTCCTATGTTTTCAAAGGATTGACTATTGCTGTTAATAAACTGTAACATTTAACAGTATCTTATTTAGAATTTCTTCAAATCCATATTAATACCATCTACTGAACTAGTATTTTTATGAATTATGAAGCTGCTAATATTTTGAACCAATTTATCTTGAGGACTGGTTTCAGCGTTCAGTCATTTCTCAGCTTCAATGAAGTCTAGAATTCCTCCACCCTAGAAAGGAAACAAAAGGCAACGGAAGGGACAGCAAGCCCTCACTTGCTTGGCTCCCAGCTTTTAGCACAAAACTGCGGTCTACACAAATGGTGTTACCTGCTCGCCAATGTGCAGACAGGCAGGACCACAACAGGTCAGCCTCGTATTGACTTCAGGCATTTCACTTCAAAGGTGATTGGGATTCACCAACTGTCTCAGGGATGTGTGAAAATGTGGCTTGACTAAGGAACTCTGTGGCCAATAACAGGTTGAATTTTGAGAGTACTGCATGGAAAGTTTATGAAGATTTCCCAAGGCAATGAGAGTTTGAGCTCTCTCAGCTAGCACTTGTAAGCATTCTATTAAATCCTATTGCCAAATTTTAAATATCCCATTGAGATTTTCTAACAGTAGTAAATTACGGGAAGGAAAATCTTGCCTTTGACTTTTGAACAACAACTATTTACCTTTAGAATTCTAAATGTGGTTCCACTGTAGTAAGGTCTGCTTGGTTGAATCAGCTAAAAACTTGCACATCTTTGCATATGACTTCTAGAACAGGCTGAGTGCTTGCTGGTGGTAAGTGCCTATAGATACATGATTCAAAAAAGAAGCAGAAACTGAATTGGCCCTTATTGTACCAATTTTGTGATGTAAAATTTGCTTGGAGGTTCTCTAAAAATTTTCATACACTTGGCAGCTCAACCTGTCTAGAGAAAGAATAGGTCTCTAACACTGTGGACTAGGTTTCGCATTAAATGTTCATTACTTTCTGACACCAATATTTATTATCTTTATAATTAAATCCAGTTTTCACTTACCATCTAAACCAGGCAACCAAGCTAGGGAACATCCGCCTTCTCTTCCCTTATTTTGAAAAGCGTCTATGGTGACCCCTCAGCTGACTCCATCTATGTTCAAACTCCACAATTGACTCGCAGCCTGTCCCCATCTCACGAGAATGTATACAAAGTGATTAATGGCAGAAAGAATTGAGGTTTATAATTATAAAGAGTACTGACTCTCGGAATAGCATTTTCTAAATGATCATTCTTTAGTGTTCTTTCAGAATGAAAGATTCAAGTAAAGAATGAGAATTCTGGCCTTGCTCTTGGGCTCATCTACACAAAGACGTGAAGCAGAGCGGTCCTGCATTCAACCTGTGCGTAGAACAGCCCTCCCGAAGGAACTCCACACCACTATTGTTCTCCCCTGATTCTCCGGTAATTGATTCAGGGAGCTTTCTTGAAGAATGGGGTTTTCCACTTTATTATCGCTATTGCGGAATAGGTTACACATGGATTGTCAAAAATTTGAATGTCATAAAACGAACAGCAATACATCTACAATGAATATAATTTAGTCCTTCACGATGAATATAATTTAGTCCTTCACGACGGAGGATTTGCAGTCGTGCAGACCTCCATTATGAACATCAATGATAATTATGTTGTAGCTATAAAAAATATAGGAAATGGACTGAAACAGCCTTCATCCTTTAATACTCTGCAAGTTGTCTGAAAAAAGGACTTATCATTTGTTTACTTGTCTCATATAGGGGAAGGCAGTAAGGAAGTGGAGAGTCGGGAGATAGCGAGATGAGGAGAAAGGGCAATGGGTATGTGACATGGGGTGTGGCTTTTTATTTTGTAAATGTATTAAGCATATAAGAAACAGTGACAGGAGCCAGGCTTCACAATGCTCCGCTATAAATGTAACCAAAGGCAGGGGCAGAGAGGCAGGACACCTACCAAGCCGTGTGATATGGTCTCAGAGATGAGACCATGCCTACTTGTTCTCTTCCCTCCTAGGGAGCTCAGGTCATAGTAAGTGGGAGACTGTCAAGCTTAGTTACCAGGTCATGACTGGACGGTCGACTTGATCTCTCTCTTGTCACTTCCTTCCATCCCACAGGGATTCCCTGCATCCCTTGGCATTCTGTGCCTGCCAGTCTGTGGATAGAGAGGGCTGTGGTGCAGGGCCCTCTGTCCTCAGGAGTCACCCGGCTTCCCTCAGCCTTCCTGGTTCTCTTCTTTGGAATGTGGTTGGCGGTGAGCCAGTGTGGCGAGCTATCCCTTCTCCAGATCACCGGGTATAGAGGAGAGAGCCACCCCTACCGCTGCTGGGCCCGCTTTCCTGTGGGATAATTCCTCCCCATTCCATTTCAGAATGTAGTCAGGGTTCATCCACTGTGTTCCCACTGCTACCACTTTTTTGGAGCACGTAAACCAGGTACTTTTCCCCATAGGCTGCGGCTCCCCGCCGGGTTGAGTCCTCCTGGAAGGCTTCATTTCCTGCTGAATGCCTGATGGAAGGTGCTGCTAACAGGGAGTCCAGTTAATAAATAGCTTCTCCAGCTGAGACCATTTGTCCGAGGAATAGTTCTATTCCTTACAATTGGATCCTGAAATATTTTCCTGTAGTATGCTGCAATCTCCTTGAGCACCAGAGCAAAAAAAAAGAAACTTTTTTTTTTTTTTTTTTTTTAATCTAGCTTTACCAAGAGGAGGAAGCCTCCCTCTAAATGAGCAAGACTCAGCAGGTCTGGCACAGCGAAGCTTGATCCTTCCTAGCTGGTGTCTTATTGCTGCTTCTTGCCCAGCTTCCTTTCTGTTTTTTAACCTGGTCTCCGCTTTTATGTTCACTTATTCCATGACTTGAAAGAAAATAGCAGGACCTAGAAACTCCAGTCCAGTCATGCTCTTGGACTCCTGTCCTGCCCTGCGGTTTCTTTTGATCTAAATTTCTTTCTCACTATTACAAATGTGGTAGCTTGAGAAGCCCGGGGACTCGGAAATAAACCGAGGATTGTGTGGGGATGTGTTTGTAAGCGCGCGCGAAGCCAGGTACATCTCCCCTATCACTGTCTGATCTCAGGTTGGCTACAACTGCAGATGCCCCGGCCTCCCTCCCCAAAGGGAGGTTTTATGGCCACACAGAAGTGTGAGTTCCTACATTTAATTACCACATATGGTGAGTTACAACATGCTTGGTGCTGATTTCACACTTGCGAAGCAATTGAAGGATTGTCCGTTCTTAGATATTTAATTGCCTCACGGCTGGAGAATAGGTATTGCCACAAGCTGGTTTCCCAAAGAAAGGCCAGTGCCAGGATGCTCTGGTTTAGGCTAGCTTGCTTTTCTTGGGCACAGACAACACGAAGTCCTGCCTGCCTTTGTGATACCATGTTTGACAAACAGCTCTTTCATCTGTATTTCCTGCTTTCCGCACTGGCTCTTAAAACAAAAAGAAAAACAACTCAAAATTTTTAAAAAATGGTATTTAAATTGGAAACTGACCACACAGTATTCAGGGAAAGAGGGCCTATGGTGCATTCTATTACATATACCTATGCGATTTTATACTTTTCATATGTGTGTTTATATTTGAATTTTTTTTGAGTGGCTGTCTTTTTCTTAAATCTAATTCATTCAATAAAAATGTCAGCACCTATAATATACCAGATGCTAGAGTTTTAAATTTTATATCTTATAATTGTTTTTTTAATAGTGTGTATTTCATATTATGTCTTTCAAACCATATTTTGAGTTTGTTTTTGTATACTCTTTTCAAGCTGAGCAATTTTGACTTTCTTGAAGAATTCCAAAATACAACTTACATCTTTATTTGCAGTGTTCAATGGAATCATAATGATTTTCAGCTCACTTAAAATACTAGGCTTCTAATCAAATTGATTTGTTTTGTAGAATGTTATGTGGTAATTAAAATGTTTCTTTGATACAAACTTCAGTACATTCTGTTGCTATGGATTCATTTCTCACATTTACTTCCTAAGCTTTAAAAAAAAAAATTAAAAATCAAGCCCAGAATATTTTCATTCTAGATGAAACCTAATGTTTTTACAGTTCTGATTCTTTTTCCGTCTTAAATCAGGAGAAGAGTTGTAAAAGAACATGACTGACTTCCATGATGTCAACTCCAAAAATCAATCAGGCCAAACACTATTCCCCACTAAAAGGAATGAAGACTTCTTGAGAATGGTTGATTCCTGGACAGTTATGTACACGATGAAAAGGAGACTATTTTTTTATGCCAGAAATAAGGAAATTCTCAAAAAATGATGAGAACCCGACAAAAGTACACACTGGCAGTTTGGGTGAGTTCCCACACGCCATATCTAGGACTATTTGGGCAAGAAAAAGAAAGGAGGAAGAAGTGCATTAATGGAATATAATTGAATAAAATAATGGGTCCAAACTGATAATAAATAATTTTTTTTTAAAAAAGCTGTTCCCTACTGCCTGATAAACAGAGAAGACTAATAGATAAATGGAGTTTAAAAATTGCCATTTTGCAACCATCCCAGTAAAACTGATTCAAGCTAGGATGATCAATGGGTTATATCGAGGGGAAGGAAGTTTGATGAGGAACAAGATATTTACAGTCTCAAAATATCTCTTCACAAGCTACTTACTAATTTTAAAAGAAAATATAGCATGCAATGGAGAAACAAGGACACATCTTAATCAAGTGGATTGACATTTACATCACCAGCAGGAGGCAAAGTTATACCCAGTGCCTCAAAGGGAAATCATGAGAAAGACCTATCACTCATGTAGAAATCCAACCAAAAATGGCTCATCTGAATTCAATCATGAGGAAACCAAATCTTAATCATATATTCAATGAAATAACTGGCCTTTGTTCATCTGAAATGCCAATGGCATGAAAGACAAAGGAAGGCTGAGGAACATTTCCAAATTATATGAGAATAAAGAGGCATGACAACGGAACTCAATGTGTCATCCTAGACAATCTCCTGAGTCAGAATAAAAACATGAATGAGAGATATTATTGAAACAATTAATGAAATTCAAACTTGGATTTTCAAATGTCTTATCAATGTCAAGAGTCTTAAATATGATAATTGTACTGTGATTATGTAAAAAAATACGAAATATATGCTCTTAGGAAATATAAACTCAAATATTGAAAGATAAAGCAGCATGATGTGTGTGACCTACTCTTGCACAGGTCAGAAATGATATGCATATTTTTAAAACATGTAATATATATAATGTAAATAGATGAGAGAGAAAATTGTTTAAAGTTGGTAAAGCTCAGTAACGGGTAATTAGGTGTTTTTTGTACTGTTTTTGAAACTCTTCTATAGGTTTGAACTGATTTCAAACACAAACTTAAAGGAAAAAAAACCATGGAAGAGAAAGAATAAGCCAACTCATTTTTACAGAATGCCTACTACAGCCCAATTACTCTGAAAAACAGAGAAACTAAGAAACATCAAACTCCACATTAGAATTTTTAAATCTATGTGAGAAAAGTTCATTACTTTAGCAAAGAAACTATTAAACAAATGAATCTCATATAATAAAATAGTTATGATTGTACACAAGTTATGGAATAAGCCTTCAGAAGTTAGGAAGGCACATTTATACCATGGACATTGTCTAACCATATGAAACTACAGGGTTTACGTTATTCCTGAAGTTAGGCCAAATCAGACTTATTATCTGGACTTACACTGTTGTTAGACCTTCTATCTATCTATTTATCTATCTATCTATCTATCTATCTATCTATCTATCTATGTAGCAGAAAACCACTGCCCTAAGACTCAGGACACTTAATTTTTGGACTGGTTCTGTCATCTAAGAGCTATTTGACTTCATCAAGTCAACCGTGTGTGGGCTCCGTTTCCTCACCTATGAAAGGAGGAAGGTGAGCGCCAGGATCTCTGAAGTCCTTTCACCTTTAATGGCCTATGATTCTACACAGGATGGAAACTATGAAAGCAGCAGAGAGCAGAGAGCTGATCAAAGTACCTTGGTATTTTGAATATCTTCTGACAACTTGCAGTTAGAACGCATAAGCAAATGGTCAGACTTCTATAAAAGCTAAACACTTTGATGATAAAAACATTTTTACTTCCCCAGGGGCTCCTGTACCTTTAATTTTATATGACATTCATGGCAAAGCTGTTGTGAGACACATAGGGCATATTTCATCGATCCAATTTTTCAGGAAACAAAACAGGCCCTCCGAGGTGACATTTATATCTGTAAATAATATTAATATTTCTTTCTTGGTCTATCAACTTCAGAAATTTGGATTCACAACCACATAAAATGAGAAAATTAATGCTCCCATATGCTTCCTTCCATCTCGGCTCCCTTTACATGCCCCTTCATTTTATATCATCAATATTTGTATCACTGAACTCCTCCAAATGGTCGATTATTCCCTGCTTTGCCAATAGGTTGAGTAAAAACCTTTTTTTTTTTTTTTTTTTGCATTTTTTTTTAGAAGATTTTATTTATTTGACAGAGCAGAAGAGATCACAAGTAAGCAGAGAGGCAGGTGGTGGCGGGGGTGGGGGATGGGGGGAGAGAAGGCTCTCCACTGAGCAGAGAGCTGGATGCAGGGCTCGATCCCAGGACCCTGAGATCATGACCTGAGCCGAAGGCAAAGAGGCTTAACCCACTGAGCCACCCAGGCGCCCCAAAATCATTTTTTTAAGTAAAAAGTTTTTGCACTTTTATAAAAATGTGAATATTATTACCCATGGCAGACAGTAGCATAATTAGGCCTATAAAGAAGCAGAGCAGGAGAAATGGGTAATTTCTTTTTTTTTTTTTTTAGTTTAAATAAATTGAATTATTAAAAAAAAAAAAGTAAGACAATTACAATCCAATCTTAAGAGGAAGCACGTAGCATTATTCTGATAGAATGTGTACCCAACATGGTCAAGAACATGTTTGTATTAATATTTAAGAGTTATGTAATTAAAATCACATTATTTCAAAATTCTCCCGAGATATTATGGAATATTGAGAATATATTCATGCCCCCTAAATATCTGCAAGTACCACTTTGGAAAAAAAACAAAACAAAACAAAAAAAAACTATCCTACATTATCTAGAGTTTTTGATTGTTTGTGCTTTGTAAAATTCCTTACCATAAATCTCCAATTCCATAAATATATTCCATAGAATTAATATTAACAGGTAGTTTGGGGGGAGGGGGTTTATGCTCATATTTGGTAGACATTGGATTAGAAAGCTTTAAATAGGTGTTTTCAATATAGGAATTCTGAGATCCTCTAATATGCCAGGGCACAATTTGTCTCATTTGTTTCTGGAACATTTGGTCCATTTTCCCCTTTAGAGTAGCTCAAGGTAGTAGTTTACATATTGTCAAATAAATATTGTTACTTAATATACTTGGAGGCAGGGAAGCCAATATACAAAATAAACACATTTCTAAATACCAGCAATGAACATTTGGAATGAAAAATATTCAAAAACAATCACAAGCATAGTGGATATATCTGGCATATATAGGATGCTCAATATTTATCAAATAAGTAAGTCTGCAATTTGTCTTGCAAACATATTCTATTTTTGTTTTTCAATATATTTACATTTCAAAGTTTAAAAATGGAAGGGGATCTATCCCCATGTTCATAAATCTGTACTTTGTGAAGAAGAATATTTCTGTGTTGAGGTCAAATTGATTCTTCTTTTTCAATTTATTATGAATTAATTACTATAATAGTTTGTTTTATATTTAAGTCATAATTTCTTCATACATTTTGGTAGTTGTTTTAAATTTCTAATTAACTTTCCTTTTCTTGTGGACAGAATTCTAATATGTTTCATCTTGTTAATGATGAAATTAGTAAGAATATTTATTTATTAGTAAGAATTTATTAGTAAGAATATTTCCCACAGGAATGTTTCCTACTTGAGGACCCTCTGATTTCCTGTTACTATTTGAGCTATTGATTTTCTTTTTTTTTTTTTTTTTTTTTTAAAGATTTTTTATTTATTTATTTGACAGAGAGAAATCACAAGTAGTCAGAGAGGCAGGCAGAGAGAGAGAGGGAAGCAGGCTCCCTGCTGAGCAGAGAGCCCAATGCGGGACTCGATCCCAGGACCCTGAGATCATGACCTGAGCCGAAAGCAGCGGCTTAACCCACTGAGCCACCCAGGTGCCCCTGAACTATTGATTTTCTAAGCTTGCTGAGCAGCTTTCATCTCATAATTATTTTTCATAAATTTCTAAGTCGAGTTGACTTTTTTTCTTGGCTGCCATGACCTTATTATTTTTTTATTTTTTATTACTTTTCTTTTGCTCTAGTACACATCTCCCAATATTTCTTTCCCCCAGAAAGTATGCATGGGAGATAACATTTTCTAAGCTCTTGCATGTCAGAAAAAATGTCTTTTGGACTGGAAAAATAATTTAGATAGGTATATAATTCTAGTTTCAATAGAACTTTTCCTCAGAACTTTTAAAGTATTTTCCATTTTCTTCTAGCAACTGATTTTGCTGGGGAGGAGACTGACACCAGTCAGATTCTCATGTCTTTATAGATAACCTGTTTCTTCTCTCAGAAGTTTTTGGCATTTATTTATTTATTTATTTAGACATGTTAAGTTTCAGAAAAGCTGCCTCCGTGTGGCTCCCTGATTTTTCATGTGTTATTTGGAGATCCTTTTAAGTGAAATCATTCCTTTGGTCATCAAAAATAGAGAGGCTATCTATTATATTCCAGGCACCCACAACAGGAGCCCTAGGCCCCTCACAGGCAGGTTATTCAACTTCTTTGGAGAGAACAGCTTTGATTTGGGTTTACTTAGGGTATATATCACCCCTGCGAGAGGATGTGGGAGTAGAGAATGGTGCGAAGATGGCCTCCATAGTGTTTCTGTAGATATTAAACCAACAGCCCTGATTTCTGCTTTACTTTCTTCTGGAATTCCTGACAATTTCCAGCTGGAACTTCCAACTTTCTTCCATGCCATTTCTTAGCGGAAATTCCTTGGCTTCCGTTTATAATGAAATCTGTTACCGAGCTGTGTTTCTGAAAGTGTTGTAGGTGATTCACATAACTTGGCCAAGCCACACAACCACCCTATGCGGGGAGGTCCTATAATTATCTACGTTTTATAATGAGGAAACAGACTTGTTCAAAGTCACACAGATTATGATTGGTGGAGCTGACGTTTGAATCCAGACCACCTGTGATTCCATCCCCCACACACCTTGGAGAAATATATAGAAATCCTCGATTCCCTGATCCTGGGATTTATTATGAACGTCACATTTTTTTTTTTTTAAACAGGTATTTCGGTGGAATGGGAGATGCAAAGGCCTAGAAGGAAAGGTGTGTGTTCTGTCTACAACCTTTAACTGAAATCTATCCATACCTTTGAATTCTAAATACACAAATGCTGCTGGCCAAACCGCGTCTACGCAATTGCCTCTGCTGTGAGGTTAGGTAGCACCACAATGGCCGCCAAAAAATAGCCAGATGCTTACTTCTAGAGGTAACGCTGCTGCGGTCCCTCTGTTCCGTTGCTTTACTACTCTCTCTTGCCACCACTGGCACACACACCTTTTTTTTTTTTTTTTTTTTTTTTTTAAACACACCCTCTCATAGACAGAACCTAAAGATGCAGATGAATTTCCTCACTCCTGGCCCTGCTCATTTTTCTGATTAGTCCGGTCCAGGGCTGGCAGGCGGAGGGTGGCTGGCCACCCAGGGAAAGTACCCCTAGGGCTGAAGGAAGGTCGGAGTGAGGAATGGAATTTGTGTGGGAAACTACACTTGGCGTCTCTTGCCTAATTACTCAATGTCCCTAATGGAACATGTGTTGCTCTAGGTATTCTCTCATTCTACCTAATTTTTACAATGACCCTGTGGCAAAGGTATGATTATGCCCATCTTATAGATTAGGACACTAAGGCTTAGAGAGATTAAGTAATTGGCACTAGGTTACACAGGTGGTATGGTCATCCGACCCAAAAACCCTTGGCAGTTCCACTCTATCATGCTTTCTTTTGACTCCTGAGTATTTGGAATGGCACTGCGGCTTGTGAATGCTCACCCTCCCTTCCCTCTCAGTACACTCATGCACACGCACACACATGAATTAACTAATTCAACCAATACCGACAGAGCAGTTATGTACTAGGTGTTTGGTAGAGTCATGTGATTGATGCGCTCCCCTCCAGGCGTCACAGCGTGCCTCTCAAGCACACCATGATGTAATGTCCAAGGGATAAGGGGACCGGGTGTGGGATCTATGCTCAGGCCCATGGCTATCTATAGATCAGGCCTGGAAGTGCTGGAGGAGAGTGCTTTCCAGAAGAGCTCCTTCTCCTCTCCTACTGGGTCCACAAGTCGGACTCAAGCTCAATTCCCTCGAGGTGAGATATTTTGCCAAATTAAGAAGCACACTACCTCCTTAGGAGTCCTTATCACCCTAGTGTGAGTGAAATTATGGGATTTCTTCAAAATGATAGTGTGATGGGTCACAAAACTGTCACAAATTACTTATATCCCCATAGGCAGGTCCCTTTACAAGGAGACTTTTGCTGTGCCTCCCCTCAAAAGGTTGAGTTTATTTCTCTCTACTTTGAAACTGGATGTGACCAGGTAATTTCCTTCAGGCAAGAGGACATTAGAAAACCTAGTGCTGGGACACCTGGGTAGGCCAGTTGGTTGAGTGGCTGCCTTCTGCTCAGGTCATGATCTCAGAGTCCTGGGACTGAGCCCTGCACCAGGCTCTCTGCTAAGCTGGGAGTCTGCTTCTCCCTCTGCATGACCCCCCCAAGTTTGTGTTCTCTGTCTCTCTCTCAAATAAATAAATAAATAAAAACTTTAAAAGAAAGAAAGAAAGGAAGAAAATGGTGTAGAGGACTGGAAAGTGCTGCACTTAGGGTCTGCCTGCTGCTGGGAACCCTTCTGCTACCATGTGGACTGGCTTCCTTAAGGGTGAGACCCCATGTGAAAAAAGGCCTTTGACATCTTAGCTGTTTTTGTTTTTAAGATTTTATTTATTTATTTGAGAGAGACAGAATGAGAGAGAGAGAGAGACCATGAGAAGGGGGAGGGCCAGAGGGAGAAGCAGACTCCCTGCTGAGCAGGGAACCCCTTGCCGGACTCCATCAGGGGACTCCAGGATCATGACCTGAGCTGAAGGCAATCAATTAACCCACTGAGCCACCCAGGTGCCCCTAGCTGTTCTTGCTGTAGCCTCAGAGCCTCAGACATGGGAGGGAGGCCACTTCTCATCACTGAGCCCCAGATAGACTGGCATAGTGCAGAAGAACTAACCAGATCACTTACAGAACTGGGAGATATAATACATGGTGGTTGTTTAAAGTCACTAGTTTTCTGATGTTTCTCTATGCGGCAATAGCTAACTAATTATATATCTATATCTATATATATATGGTCATATATAATATTATATATCATTATATATATCATACTACATATATATAGTCATATATTATATTACAGTTATATATGTGTAGTTACACACACACATATACAGTTGAAGTGGTTGGGGTGGGGGGCAAAACAGCAGGAGAAAAACAGAAAGAAAAAGGCCTTGATTTTATTTGTGCAACCTGAGGGCTCTGAATGGATAGAGGCAGAGGAGCTCTTGAGAAGAGTGAAGCACAAAAAAGGAAGAAGGGAGTACACTGAAAACAAACTTCACTCTTCCTTATGATTGATCTTTTCATAGCTCCAAGAAGAGACATTTAGAATGTCAGCATCTTTCTTCAGTGTTAGGGTTTTGCTGTAATTCGAACAATCCAGATGTAATCGGACACTTTTGTTTACCTCTTATTTAATAGCCCGGGAGAGATAAATAATTTCTCAATAGATTCATTGAGTTTCATCTTGACCCAGAACTCTGAGTCTAAATACAGCCATTATCTGAAACTGTGAAACATCAGAAGGGGAAGCCGACTCCACTTGTTCTCCATCAAACTTCTGCCCCTTGTTTTAACCTCCTACTATGTTAAAGAACACCAGACCCTAATGTTCTGATTCACTATCACACCCTCAGTTTCCCTCCTCTGCTCTTGACTATAATGCATTCTATCTCTTCTGCACTGTAAATAATCTACTTTGCAATCTGGTCATTTGAATGGATGCCTGTTGTCTTTGCAAACTTTAAGTTTCAGGGAACTTGTTTCATTAATTTATCCTTTTTTTTAAAAATAAGATTTTATTTATTTGACAGAGAGAGGGAACATAAACAGGGTGAGTTGGAGAGGGAGAAGCAGGCTTCCCCCAGAGCAAGAAATCCCATGTGGCACTCAAGCGCAGGACCCTGGAATCATGACCTGAACCAAAGGCAGATGCTTAACGACTGAGCCACTCAGGTGTCCCAATTTATCCTTTAATTTATTACTTTTGTGTAGTGACAGTTCATCCCTGCTCTCAAGGATCTCACTGTCTAAGCAGAAGAGAAAAAACATACATCAGTTTTTAAAGTACATGTCACATTAATATAACTTAGAAAATGTGTGAACACAAAGAGAATTACTTTGACTCACGCATCTGTATACTCCATTGTCTTCCTGCTTCTACACTTGACCCACATATTATAAAATCCAATGTGCTCTCAATAGCCAGAAGGATTTATTAAAATACATTGGAGTAGATAAATTCTCTGCTTTAAATTTTCACTTTAAACTACTGACTGGCCATAGAAAGCCTTTCTCTCTGATTACACTTCAGTCATGCTGGCTCCTTTCAGTTTGCTGGGAACCCAGTCTTGTTCTGGATTTTAGCACCTTGGAACTAGTGTTGCCTATCTCTGCCTGACTGGCTCCTTGTCATTCAGAGCACAGCTTTGGTGGCTGGGTCCCTGACACCTGACAGAAGTAATCACTTAGTCACCCGACATCAAATGGCCCTGTGTAATAGGTGGGCAATGAATACTCCTTGAATGTACAAACAGACAGAATTCTGAATGCTGGAGGATTCACCGATGGAATGGGGGAGAAACACCTTTTCAGACAGAGAAAGCAGCACCTGATTCAAAGACAGAAAACAATGAATGGCTCATTAGAGAGGTACTTTGGCCTGGCTGGAGCACAGGTTGTGAGCTGAGCTTGGAGAGAACCGAAAAATAAAAGGAGGTGAACTGAAAGGTTTTATATATATACCCACATCTCAAAACATGGTTTTTCAACCCAAGACCCAGTTTCTTTACAGACACATGACAATGCACACTTCTTGGGTTTTTCAACCCAAGACCCAGTTTCTTTACAGACACATGACAATGACACTTCTGACATTGTTGCCCTGCAGGAAGAGAGGGACATGGTCTTGAAAAAGATAACCGACAAATTTGGTCTGCTGTAACAACTCATTTCAGCGTTTTGCCTTTGGGCTGTTTGTAGGATAATTTCTTTTCTTTTTTTTTTTTTTTTACAGTTTAATGAATGAGTTGGAAACATATTTTAAAATGTGGCCAAATATGGGAAACATATACAGCATCATTTTATGTCATTTATTTCTTTGCCTCTTACAACAAATCACTGCAAGCAGCAATTTCGTTTATGATATTATGATATTTTTTACACATTTATGATATGGTATGTTTGAACTTTATTCATTTATTATTTGAGAGGATAATTTTTTTTAAAGATTTTATTTATTTGAGAGAAAGAGTGGAGAGAGAGTATGGGGGGGGTCGTTAAAGGGAGAGGCAGAATCCTCGCTGAGCAGGGAGCCCAAGGTGGAACCTGATCCCTGGATCCGGGATCATGACCCCAGCAGAAGGCAGAGGCCCAACCATTTTGGGAGACAGGGAAGAGGTTTTCTTTGATAGTCTCCTCAACTGTGAACTGGGAATAATAGCAGTTATTAGTCTCAAAGGGTAGTTGTAAAACTAATATGACTCAAAAGGTATAAGGTGCTCACAGCAGTCCTAGGTATAACTGTTAGCCTATATCATAATTAGGCTCTCATGAAGAGGAACATGGTATAACTTCATTGAAAGAATTTACACTGGGTTTAAAAATCGCCTGTAAATTGTTTACATTTTGCTGGAGAGACACATTCTGCCATTTGGCATTGCAGAGACTGCTTAGTGATGATTAACGTGGTTTCTTGCGTGCTTTGGTTTCCAAGATTTATTTATTTACTTTGGTGGGGAGGTGCAAAAGGAGAAGGAGAGAAAGAATCTCAAACCCTCTGGGCACCTGGGTGGCTCAGTGGTTTAAAGCCTGTGCCTTTGGCTGGGGTCCTGATCCCAGGGTCCTGGGATGGAGCCCACATGGGGCTCTCTGCCTGGCAGGGAACCTGCTTCCTCCTCTCTCTCTGCCTGCCTCTCTGCCTACTTGTGATCTCTCACTCTGTCAAACAACAACAACAACAACACCTTAATAAATAGATATTTATTTATTTATTTATTTGCACAGAGCACAGGGACTGGACTGGGGCTCCCTCCTGTGACCCTGAGATCAGGACCTGAGCAGAAATCAAGAATCTGAGGCTTAACCAACTGAGCCACCCAGCTGCCCCCGACCTTGCATGCTTTTAAAACATAGTGTACACGAAAATCACTCAGTTGAATTGTGCCCAACTGTTTCTCTCTAGGTTAAAAACAATACAAAGGTAAGAATATACCACGGCGACGCAGGGTGTCTCCACAGACAAAGGGTCCCCTAGGATAAAGAGAGCGCGCCTTCCCTCCAGGGAGGTGGCCGTCCCGCCCTTTGGAGCCATTAAGGGAGCCCACCTCGGTGGCTCAGTCTCCGCCCCCTCCAGCCCTTCTCATCAAGACTCGAGGCTGCCTGGGGCCGGTGGTTCAGCAACCCAGCTGGTCGGGAGGGCAGGAAGGAAGGGTGGACCCGCTTGAGATTTCCTGTCTCGCTGTGAGTCACTGATACCGAGCACTTCTCGCATTTCGCTGCCTCCTCTCCGGAGAGCGGGAATGCGCGCAGAAGTCAAACCCCATCCCTCGTGGTCCCGCGGACAGCTGCCTTCCCCGCGGTGAACGCGAAAGGTCTGCACGGCTTCGGGGCTGGCTTCCCCTACGGGCAAGGCAAGAAACCGACGGAAGGGCTCCGCAGTACCCCTCGCAGGAAGCAGGTAACGAAGCTTGCGAGAAAGAACATCCTTGTGTATCACGAAGGTGCAATGCAAAAGGACACTCATTGTGGAGACCGAAGTTATAATTTCCAATTCTGACTCGGCTGGCAAAGACTGTAAGCCTGTCTCACACCTACTTCCCTTCCATCCCCCGCCTGCCAACATTGCAAACAAACTGAAGTTGAATAGGGGGTTTTGAAATTCCTGTAAGTAACTGCCTTGCAAATAAAAATTTGAAAATAATCTTTGCTTGTGAAACCAGTGAAGGGGATTAATCTTTGTAGAGAAAGTGTCTCAAGAGGGAGTGATAACAGTTGTGCTACTCAATTCTAAGCCCCCTGGGAAGATTAACAATAATAATAATAACAATAATAATAATAATAATAAATAATGGCTACTGAGCACTTGTTTTACACGGATATTATACATTATTGCTAATCCTCATTCCAAGCCCTCTCAACTCCCTCCATCCTGTCAGCTGTCTTGAAACAGGATTGATGACCGGGACAGTGCTTTGAAAATACTAGTCATTAAATAAAATTATTTTTATATGAAAGTATAGCTGTAATTAACATTAACAAACATTCCAGGAATAATATTTTACTTAGTTTACAAAGAGCATGAGCTTTGGGGTTACACTAACAGAGTTCAAATACCATTTTTGCCCAATAGTATCTGTAGGATTATTGTTAAGTCTCTCTGAGCCTCAGTTTCCTCCCTTGTAAAATAAAAGCAATAACAGCCCCTCTTAGGACTATAGCGGGCCACAAGGATAACGCTAAAAAATTCCACAGCTCTGTGTCTGACACACAATAGGTTCACCCCAGATAGAAACTCCCCTTTCTTGACCATTTTCCCCAGAGACAACAGAATCAAGACAAAAATCTTCAGAATCATTAGTTAGGTGTCTGATCATTTTTTCCAAGTGCCTGCAGAAATACCAAGGAGGAAGAAGAGCAGGCAGAAGAATGAGTCACAGAATGTTACAGATGAAAGAGTTTGCTGCTGGTGAGGAAAAAAGTCCGGTTGTTCTCATAAAATGTTAAAAAAAAAAAAAAAAAAAAAAAAACTTCAAAAAAATTTGTGATGGGGTGCCTGGGTGGCTCAGTGGGTTAAAGCCTCACCCTTCGGCTCAGGTCATGATCCCAGGGTCGTGGGATCGAGCCCTGCATCCGGCTCTCTGCTCAGCTAAGAGCCTGCTTCCCGCCCCGCCCCACCCCTCTCCCTCTGTCTACCTCTCTGCCTACTTGTGATCTCTGTCTGTCAAATAAATAAAATCTTAAAAAAAAAAAATTGTGATAGAAGAGCACTCACTATAAGTGCAGCTTCTTTACCTATGCATTGATCATAACAACATAACTTGATTCTAGGGCTTGGGTAGGGAGGTGGCAATGAATTCAGTGGTGATAAGAATGAATCTGAATTGTGAGTCATTAAGTGGTCGCCTCGGAAAACTAGAAACTTGGCCTCTCTTACAGGGTATTCATTAGAGGAGAGAGATTGTACAGTGGTCACCGCAGTGCATTAGAGAATTAGATATTTGCAAAATTTTACTTTGCTCACACAATTAAAGCTTTTCTTTTAACTGTGGAAGCTGGGTCAGCTCTCAAAATGATAATTATTTTGTTAAACAATCAGCCCCCTTTCCCAATCCCTCCCTAACTTTACACTTGAGAGCAGGAAATGGTAGTGATGCCTTTCTGGTATCAGTGCTGGTTACTGTCAATACATTTCAGGACATTCTCTGCTTTTCATGGGAAATTTTATGAATGTCGAGTCTGTTAGTGCATCTAAGAGACTGCTTGTGCTGCGCAAAGAGCCTTGTGAACTATCTCAGCAAAGGGAATGGCACATGTGGCCAATGCAGAAGCATTCATGTGAACTTTGTAGAGACTGGAGCATTGGGTTGTTGGGTCACTCCGAAAGACCTGCTAAATAAGTAGCATTCTTTTTCTACCATTTTGGGAGCTTAAATATCTGGTTTGAATTCTATCCGCACAACTGAAAATAACACATCCTTTGCAAAGGAAAGACACGAAGACCAAATAATAATTATTATTAAGTAATAATAAACTCAAATAATAATAAACATTCTTAAAAATAATAAATAATAGATAAATAATAAACTTAAAAAATAATACAAATAAAGAAAATAATAATAAGTTCTTTTTTTTTTCCACTGCATCTTCTAACAAAATACGCACTCTCTGTACCTACAACCTCTACCCCTGAAATGGCTCCAATGGTGGGTGCTAAACAGAAGGCCATCCAACAAACTGAGGACATAGACCTGATAATTATCTTGCATATTATGGTTTCAGGGGCTGGGAGAGTTGGATTTTCTTATGGTAGTTGACATTTATTGAATAAATATTTGATAAAGAGTTTAAAAGGCAATATCTAAGGGTTTGAGTCCACGTCATTAAAAAAGATAGAGGAGGGTAAAAGAAAATGAGTGAAATGTAGTGTCTTCCTCTTTAAGGAGCAGTTTAAAAGATCTTAACGAATGGCAACAGTGTTGGTTGTAGTTTTTATTATTCATGGATGTCCTGAGGATATAACATAAAAGTATTTTAATGCTACTAATATTGCTGAGCTTAACATGAATTTTCAATATGAAAAGGGGATTTTCTACTTGTTTAGTTCCTTGTGACAGAATTATTCTTAGACTAAAGAACACACCATGCATTTTTTAAAAATATATTTTGGTTATTTGATATCCCTGATCCACACAATGTAGGACCCACATCTAAGGAACAGAAATCTGGGAGTGAGTCACATGGAAAAAAAGAAACTTGGCTGTTTTTAAGGGCAAAGGAATTTAACAGTGATGACGTAAAATGGGCAAACTCAACCTTGCCACACCTTTAAGAAATACTCTTTTTTCCTCTCTTCTTCTTAATCTTCCCTGTGTTATAAAAACTAAATCTAGAGAGGTTTGTCATTTTCAGAAAAATTACATTTAACACAAGAAGCCACAAAGGGCAATTATGGAAGGTAAAATTGTTGTCTTCTACTGGTTTTTCCTTTCAGTTTCCAAACACACAGAGTTGACCCTTTTACTGAAGGAGTTCAGAAGGCAGCAAGCCCTGGGCCATTCACAGACCTGGCAGTATTTAAAGAACTGGAGATCCCACATTGATCCTGCACCTGGGATCTCTCTTCTACTCTCAAGTTTCTACTTCTACCATTTACTTGAAAAGCTCCTCTCCCCTGTCAGAGTGAACCTGCACTCCACTAGCAGATGCTCCAGCTTGGTGCTTGGCTTTCTGACCACACAGGTGTGGTCTTGGTGCAAATCTGCCATCTGTGACTGCCACATCACTGTGCAAGGGCTTCTCACACGTCGGTGTGCATCAGAGGCACCTAGAGAGCTTGCTGAAACAGCCTACTGGGCCTCAGCCCTGGAGTTTCTGATCTATTAGGTCTGGGGGTGTGTGCCTGGCAGGTGGCACCTCTAACAAGATATCAGGTGATGTTGATGCTGCCAGTCTGGGGTCTGCCCTTGAGCACCACTGCTGTAAAGCAAAGAGCCTGGGGTGGAAAGTGACAAAGTCTTGCCTTCGTCTCATTTCCTAACTTCCTTCCACCAAGACACTAAGGTGTGGCCTCTGGGCCTTGTTTCTTCCTTTGTAAAACAAAAAGTGTTGAGCTGGGATGTTCTTGCTCAGGATTTCTCAGTTCTGTCCATCTCACCTTAAGTTTATGGCATAGTCCCATCGGTTAAAAAAAGAAAAGATTCATTCCAAGAGCCATTTCGATTTGTGAACCTCTTGTCTGACCACAGATCTTAGTTTCATTGAAGGTGCTGGGTGGAGGGAGTGGTTAGGTAAAGCGCATCACTTATTTCTGAATATGAAGTCAAACATTTCACAATTCAATTTTTAGATCAGAACTTCCCAAATGATGGGCATGAAGGGTTGCAGGTGTCCTGAGATATCGGCTTCCCTGGACCTGAGGTGTCAGAGTCCCCCAGGACGTCCATCTTTAAGAGCGTTCCTTTACCCTAGAGTGCCATTCAGATATTGTGATTTTCTGTGGACCATAATATGACCGAGTTTGGGAAGCCCTGTTACGGTAAGTAAAATGACTTTGTTCTTTCATCTGTTCTGTAGATCTGACATTCTTCTCATCGAATGATATGTAGGAATAAGAGCAGCTATATAAGAAGGTCTGCTGTTTTTTAAAAAAATGTTAGCTGAAACACGGCCATCGTTCTTGATGTATTTTGCTTTGATACAGAAAGTTGATAAGGTATGGAAGTGATGAGTTGATTTCCCTGAAGCCATGTGGGCTAGAGAGTGCTCTCCAGCCCGGTGTTGCACCCTCCAGCTGCACACTGGGCTCGCATGGGTGCATAACCAAAAATCAACACTCTGCGATTCACAAGAAGCAGTGGCTTCTATGCAAGTGTGTGCTGTGCAGTGACTGTCATTTAAGGATGGAGAGTAGTGGGGCCCTTGGGTGGCTCAGTTAAGTATCTACCTTTGGCTCAGGTCATGATCCTGGGGTTCTGGGATAGAGTCCCAAGTGGAGGAATCCCTGCTCAGTGGAGAGCCTGTTTCTCCCTCTCCCTCTGCCCCTCTTCCCTACTGGTGTGTGCTTACTCTCAAAATAAATGGATAAAGTCTTTAAAAAAAAACAAAAAAAAAAGGATGGAGAATAGGGAAGAATGGTGACGTCCTTGGGTAGGTCTTTCAAATTTCCTGAACATGTAGGCAAATCCACCGCCTGGATCTGCATCTTCCCTGGAAGGAAATCTCAAAGAATTTCGGATAGAAGCTAGATCTATCCCACTGTATCCTCAGAGATTAGAGTAGTGCTTGGAGCAAGATGGGAGCTCAGAACATGGCTTTGAATGGCTTGGTATAAAGGGTTGACAAGGAACCTCTACTGTCTGGAAACCTATTTGCCCAGCATATAGAAGGAGCCCCACAATGGGAAGTGGCATGGAATGGAAGGAAGTATTTTACTCTATTAACTGAGCCACCTTATTATTCTAAACCATTTTCCTATGTTATCAACTTGCTGCAATTCGTTTTCTAGGTAGTTTAATTCCTGATTGTTTTTGAGAAGTAGTATTCTCTTATCTTGGTTGTTAATTAGTCTTCAAATGTTTGTCACCTTCCTTTTGTAAATTTCCACAGCTTTTCTGCTTGCTGAAGTATTGTCTAATTTACTGCTTACAAAATAGTTTACAAAATAGTTTAAGCTGACCCATGAGCTCCTAAGAGAGCTGTTCTCCACCACCAACTGCCTCCTCCCTCACAGAAACTATGCCAAAGCTCTCTAATATCTCACATTACAGCCAAATGGCGCTCACACACCATGAATAAAATTAATTCATAAAAATTAACTATTCTGCTGGTAGTCCCAAACTGATTTTCACCTTTAGTTAGTCATTTGATCACTTTTAGTAGAGGAAAAGTAAGTGACCACATTGTGGTTGTTCTTAGTCCTTGCAAAAAACCACAAAAACAACAATAACAAAAACAAAACAAAAGACAAAATCCAGAAGGGACTGAAGACTGCTTTATCTCTGAAGTTGAGGGGGAAAAATTGCTTCCCTGGAACTCAGTTCCATTTTATACTTCTTCAAATTTCATTTCTCAGCTTATTACTCATTGCTGATAACTCTGTGCTTGACACTGGTTGGGCAAGATCTTGAAATGGCCAACCATGTATTACTTTCATTTACAGTTCCTTCAGGCTTAAAAGAGATCACCATTCTTTGATGGGCGAATCTTCCAGATGCACTTCCCAACAGATATGGAATTCCTTTCCTTTATTATCCACATCTGCTTTCTGTAAGCCGGGCTTCTCCTAGCACTGCCAGAGACAACCATCAACTTATAATTTGTGAGTTTCTACTCTGCAGATACCGGTTTTCTTAAGAGTATTTCTACTGAGACTCTCTTGAGTATTAAAAACAAGTGTAATGTCCACAGGAGCGCTCTTCACTAAGGGACAGTGCCACCAGCAGCCCCATCACCCCCAAAGCCTCGCCTGAGTGTCCTCGTATTCCATCTACTTCTTGTTCACCCACACCTGTCCAGCTCCAGGAGGGCAGAGATCCTTTTTTGCAACTTTTGCATCCTTCCGAGTAATGGAGCATTGAACATTACGTGGATATTCAATAAACAATTGCTGTGTCACATTGAATTAGATATCTGCATATCTCTGGTGCTAACCAAGGAAGCAGCTGAGCCTGCTCTCTACAGTCCGAAAACTATCCTCAATAAAGTAAGAAAGACAAAGATTACTGAGAAGGAAAAGCCATAAAACGACACAAAATAGTACAAAGAAGGGTTAGAAGAAAAATAATTCCCCTTTAATCTCGTCCAGTCTCTGCTGCGGACAGGCGATGCTTGGTAGATGTCTGGGAAAAGTTACAACACACAGGGTGTGATGTGATTGTCACATTTACTAACAGAATGAAACAAAAAGATTCCCCCCCCCCCACCCAGGTAAGCTTGAAGTTAAAATTAAAAGTTCTGTGTTTATTTCATATTCTCTCTTTGACTTTTGGATTTGTAAGCCCATGTCTAAATAATGAAAAGTATTTCTCCAAGCCCATGACTAATTCCTAATATTAACTCAGACAGTAGTTTTCATGCATATTCTTCCTCTATTGTAATCCCTGTGAGTGTCATGTGCAGGAAGTAAGACAGAAGGCAGCACACAGAGGCTTTCTGTGAACTTTAGTCCTCTCTCATGAGCTTTCTAGAGCACTGTGTGCTTGCTCCAGATGCTACCACCCGGACCTTGTATTCCTCCTTGTGATGCCTTGACTAGCTGCTGGGGTTTTTTGTTTGTTTGTTTAAGATTTTATTTATTTATTTGTCAGAGAGAAAGAGAGAGAGAGGAAGCAAGAGAGGAGCAGGCAGAGGGAGAAGCAGACTCCCCACTGAGCAGGGATCCTGTTGCAGGGCTTGATCCCAGGGCCCGGAGATCATGACCTGAGCTGACAGATGCTTAACCGACTGAGCCACCCAGCACCTCTAGCTACTGGTTTTTAAAAACTAGTTTTGAACCTCTCTCTCTCTCTCTTTTTTAAAAATCTCTATTATAAAATCTTTCTCTTTATATATTTTTCCCCATCCTTCCCTCGGTATAGTGGGATAATGAGCAGATTGTGGATTTTCAATCATAGACTTGCTGAATCATGTCAAATTGAATTTAAAATTTAAAAGAAATTTTAGGGGTGTCTGGGTGGCTCAGGGGGTTAACATCTGCCTTCGGCTCAGGTCATGATCCCAGGGTCCTGGGATCGAGCCCCACATGGGGCTCTCTGCTTAGCAGGGAGCCTGATTTCCTCTCTCCCTCTCTCTCTGCCGGCCTCTCTGCCTACTTGTGATCTCTCTCTCTGTCAAATAAATGAACAAAATCTTTTAAAAAAATTCTTTTTTAAACCACTACACTTTGTTTCTAGGATGAAGGTTTTTCATGGTAGCTATGGAACAATACTATAACCAAATAAATATTATAAACTAAATATTATAAAATATCATAAAAATTGTTAAGCAAAATAGCAGTTGAACCCAAAGTGGCCATTGCATACAAACACAGTCAAGTCTTGCTGTTTCTTCTAATATATCTGTCTTAGATTTTTTTATATAAAGATGTATCTGTGAAAGCATTGACCACACTTAAAAGTATTTGGAATTTTTTGTTGTATAAAAATGCTTAGGTAGCACCCTATGAGATCCTTTATTTCTGTTAACTTGGTTTTTGGAAAAGTGAATTCAATTCTTTTTTTTTTTTTTAATTTTTTATTTTTTTATAAACATGTATTTTTATCCCCAGGGGTACAGGTCTGTGAATCGCCAAGTTTCACACTTCACAGCACTCACCAAAGCACATACCCTCACCAATGTGAATTCAATTCTTTAAATAAGTTTTTGGGAATTATGTGGAATATGCTGTATGTTGGCCCCAGACCGCGACTTACCTGTTATCAACATACAGGGTCCGTGTGTGATCTTATCTGTAGAGCTGATCTAGTGATTCATTTATGTTCTTGATTACCCCCTGCCCCAATTTTAAGGGATACTCTAACATGATTTTTTTATTCTTTATTTCAAAGGTCACCATTGTCATGGGCAAAGCTAGAATATTTTATAAGACAGTCATGCTGAGAACCTGGGGACTGTTTAGCAAACCTGAGCAGGGAGCAGGCCCATTTTGCTGCTGTGTTGGCAAGTCTGATTAACTGCCGTTTTTCATATACCGTGGAACCCGCAGCAGTGTTTCCCAAAGCATGGCCTAAGAATCATCGAGGAAATGTGTCAACTATGCAGATTCTCAGGCTCTACACAGACCCACAGAATCGGAGCCTCTGGCTGCAGGACCCGGATATCTACATTTAAACAAGGATTCCATGTAATTATCATGCTCACAGAATTTTGACACCACTTAGGCTCACTTTTAACAATTTAAAATATACAATTCATATTTTGAAACAGAATTTGTATTTCAATAAGGCTCTCCACTCAGGACTCTTCTATGCCATTTCCTACTTTCTCTTCTCTCATCACTTGCTAAGTCTCATAGACTTTTCGAAGGTGAGTAATTAGACTTCTTTGGTTGCAAACAACAGAATCTAATGCTGAATGAATTGGGCTAAAACAGAATTTACTGCCATTTGTGGGGGTAACTCCTAATCTAAAGATCCACCGTTAGGAACAGGTAAGACCTAGAGTAGCTCCAGATATGTAGAGTAGGAAGGACTGGGGGTAATCAGCTCTTATGTCACTTTACTCACATTTCAAATTATACTGGGAAACCAGAAGCTTTGTGCAGAACGGCCATCTTCTTATATCTTGGCCAGAAGTGAGCATGTGACTTAGGGACAACTTCCAGATCTATGTCCAGGGACCAAGGGGCAGACTTCCAATACAAAATTGCAGTACCACTGCAAGAAGAGTAGAGGAAGATTTCTGTGTAGTCAAAAATAACAGCTTTACCATAAAGCAAAAAACTCTGGAATGCTGAATGCAGGGTCCTTATTTTCTTCTGAAGTCATCTCATTCCTGAACTAAGCAATACTTATACACCTGGTGGTCTGTGTCTGGTGCTCTGTTGGGTTTTAGAGAATAGCAAAGAAGTTACTAGAGGTCAAGGGCAACAAATTAAGGCAAATAGTAAGTGAGCTAGTTGAGACTGACTATGTTTGTAATAGAACTTCTCTCATTAGGAGTAAGTAAGGAAAAGCCTGTATAAATGGACTATTATTTCTATTAACTAAGAAGAGTCTGGTAAACATCACTTTGCTTGTGGGGTAATTTTATGGGGCCTGTCTTGAGGAAAAGATATGGAGGCTTGCAATTTATATAATGGTTGGATTAAAGTTATTGAATAAATAAAACTATCTGATTACAAGGTTTTCTTTTTTTTTTAAGATTTTATTTATTTATTTGACAGACAGAGATCACAAGTAGGCAGAGAGGCAGGCAGAGGGAGAGAGGAAAGCAGCCTCCCTGCTGACAGAGAGCCTGATGCAGGATTCCATCCAGGACCCTGAGATCTTGACCTCAGCTGAAGGCAGAGGCTTAACCCACTGAGCCACCCAGGTGCCCCAAGATTTTCTCCCTTTTAAGTAGGCAAATAGTCTCTCTGAAAATATGTTAAATTATATTACATTAGATTATTTATTCGAACAGACCCTATCATTTTGACCCACTTTTACTGAGCACTTAATATGTGCTAGCTATTGGGGTTAATTTTTTTTTAATTCCCTGAATTCAGGAAGCTCACATTCATTTTCAGGGGGTTTCCTTCTTCAGAGATAATGGTGAGCAAACTTTAGCCTGGTTTTATATTAACTTATCACAAATTCCATGATTTGACCTTTTCTACTTGTCTTTGCACAAGCTACCCTGCCAGGAATGCTCTATCCCCCACATATCCACCTAATAAACATCCACTCATCCTTCATGTTTAAGATCAAAAGATTGAGTTTTCGCTGGCTTCCGCTACAAACTTAAATCTTCCTTGTGACCTTTTATGCCAATACTTCATCCTGTAATTGCTAATCACTGCCTTGCTCCCCATTTGACTTTCACTACCTTCTTTTTTATCTTCCAGGAACCTAGAACCTTCTTAAACATGTAGCTTCTACCACCATTTGTATTCTGAGAATGCTCAAAGCTGTGTCTCCGACTCAGAAATGTTCATTGATTTCCAGATTTATACAGCCTGCTGCACACAAGGAATTTCCAAATCTGATCTCATTGATTGTCCCTTCATCTGTTTCCTCCTCTTAGAATTCTCAGTCTGAGTGAAAGGTTCTGCTATCTACCTAGTTTTCCAAGACACAAGCCTAGAATCTCCTGGCCTCTCCCTTGGCTTCCTCCTTCCATGCAAATTCAAAATGCAAGCTCTGAACTTATTTCCACCTTAATTTCTTTCTCCACTGCCTGCCTGACCATCTGTATGTCTACATTCCCCCTACCACTACCTTAGCTCAGGCTAGCATAATTTTTGTCAGGAGGACTGTAGCAGCTTTTAGCCTTAGTCCAGCCCCTTTCATATCCATCTTCCAGAGAGATAGTGGCAGTTGACTTTATAAAACAATCTATTTCTCTTACTTCTTTAAAAAAAATTTTTTTTTTCAAAAGTTCCTGTAGGATTAAGGATAAAGTTCAAGTTCCTTCACATAACATAAAATCTCTCCATTAGCCACTCCTGCCTATCAGAGGCTAGCTTCCAGGTATCCCCAATACAGTATGTAGGGTTGATGCCTCTACCCCTCACCTCCCCCTAGGGCAGATGTGAGACTGACTCCTGCTGCCTGAGGTCTGTTTCTAGCAGTCCTCCGCCAACAAGTATCAAAAGTTGATGCATAAATGAATACTCCATCTTTCTTATCCTCCCTCTAGATAACTTGGATGCCTGGATCTTGCATAACTCTGAGTTCCCCAGTGTAGCTGATTTCCATTTCCACACAGTGGTAACAGGCTTGATAAAGTAGACTCGATGGCTGCCTTTCCTTTCCTAACTTACTTTCCCACATTCCCTGCCCCCTGCCCCTGTGTTTCCTGGGATCACCTCACCCATGCACTGAACCTTATGGCCCTGCATCTGACTTGAGGAAGTTAAATAAGACACCCAACATGTATTCTTTGTTTCAGCCAAGAAAGTGGATAGAATTTGTTTGTTTGTTTGTTTAAGATTTTATTTATTTATTTGACAGACAGTGATCACAAGTAGGCAGAGAGGCAAGTAGAGAGGGAGAGAGAGAGGAGGAAGCAGGCGCCCTGCTAAGCAGAGAACCCGATGTGGGGCTCGATCCCAGAACCCTGGGATCATGACCTGAGCCGAAGGCAGAGTCTTTAACCCACTGAGCCACCGAGGCGTCCCAAGAATTTGTTTTTTAAAGTGTTATGTTTTCCCATGTTTCCTCTGCATGGGATGATTCTGGCTCCCACCTCCCTTACCTAGCTAAATTTTATTGATTTCTTCAAATTATGCTCAAGCACTGCCTCTTTAAGGGAAGTTCTTTTCTTTTCTTAAGATTTTATTTATTTATTTGACAGAGAGAGAGAGAGAGCATGTGCAGGGGAGCTGCAGAAGGAGATGGAGAAACAGGCTCCCCAAGGAGCTCCGGGAGCCTAACACAGGGATCCATCCCAGGACCCTGGGATCATGACCTGAGCTTAAAGCAGATGCTTAACTGACTGAGCCACCCATGTGCCCCTAAGGAAAGCTTTTCTTAACACTGAACTGTGGACTGGAAGTTCTGCCTCACTGTACTCAAGCATACCTATGTCCTGGCCGTTGCCTTAATCTTAGATTTGTTTGTCTGACTCTCCTAGTAGACTGTGATCTCCTTGAGAGTAGAGAATAGGATATATTTAAATGTTCAGTCCAGCCCTCAAAATATAAGGGAAGACCTTAATGATAAAGCTCACTAAATGTTTGTTTGAGTGAATGGTTTTTATGTAACAAATTTATGAATGAATGTACAAGTAAAAAACCAACCAGGGCAGATTTAATCAAGGAATAAAAATCTATTGCTGAATGAAAATTTCTGCAATTAATCCCAGATAGTTTTGGATTATATATACTATTGTTCTTCCCAGGAAGTGTGGGTAACTATAACAGTAAAACACATACTGAACAAGTGTTATATCTCAGACATTGTGTAAGCACATTAAAAACATATGACGGATGCTGTGATATATTGTATAACATTATACCTATTATTATATTAGGTAGAGTTTATTATTGTTATTATGACTTTTGTTATTCTTATTTCCATTTTCCAGGGAGTAAATAATGCTCATGCCAGATATTTGAAAGCAGTTTCTTTTCACAAGCCCGAGAGTCTCAGGAAGTTCCATTATGCTTATCAAGGAGGTTCAGAATAAATTCAGCTGATGGGTTGGGTTGGGTACTTCCCTCCTCTTGCCCTGCTCAATATCAAGAGTTAATAATTGCTAGGGGCAAGCTTCTTGTCTCACACTGTTTCGTAACTCGATGTAGCCAGAGCACTCTTATTTTGACTATGGGGTAGAATTTTCTAAAACCTGTTTCAGTTGTATTTTTTTGAACACATTCAAAATTTGGGTTCAAAAAAAAAGTAATAAAATTTGTTTATTCAGCAAACCCATATAGAACCCTTTCTGTCTATACTGCATGGTGTTAACTTCTAGGGATACAAATTTAATGAAGTCAGGATTCCAACCACTGGCATCATATCTTAAATAATAACTGCCTTTGCATCTTTAGGATGAACCATCATGCACCATCTCAGTCTTTCCCCTTCTACTATATTTGGAACTGAAAATAGAAATTGACTTGATCTTTGATAATTTCGTTCTTGCTCAGAATTTTTCTGGCAAGAAACTCCAGATGTTTTATAGATATTAATATATTTATCTTGAAATGACTACTCCCTTTGTGTTAGAACTGAGCTAAACAATATTTTCATGTATGAATTCTTTATTTTCTTCTTATTATTAGATTTTATTTACTCTTCTGGCTTTCTGTAAGACTAAGTTTTTTGAGGAAAGGAACGATATCTTATTTTTACAAAATATCTTAAAACCTGACATGACTCCATGCACCTCATAAGCACTCTCTATTTCTCCAATGTGTGAAAAAAAAGAGCTCTCATAAAACATTTAATATAGTGCTTTTATTTTTATTTATTTTTAATTAAAATTTTTTAAAAAGATTTTATTTATTTTTTTGTCAGAGAGAGAGAGGGAAACAGAGTGCGGGCACAAGCAGGGGGAGCAGCAGGCAGAGGGAGAAGCAGGCTCCCTGCTGAGCAAGGAGCCTGACATGGGACTTGATCCTGGGACCCTGAGATCATGACCTGAGCCAAAGGAAGGTGATTAACCAACTGAGCCAACCAGGTGCCCCTAAATAGTGCTTTTAAATGTGAAAAACTAGAAATGATTTTGTGGAGTGCTTATATATGAATTTCATCAATGAAGGCATTTTAGTTTAACTTCTATGAACTAATCTGTACCTTCTTGAATCCCCATCCCAGTATCTTTTCTTCTAGACAGAATTTGAAGTCAGTGATAAATTCCAATTCATAAAACTAATCTCTAGTGTTACATCCTGTCTGCCTCATTCACTAGCTTTCCAACAATAATCTGAAGTAGTCAGTGTGTAGTAATCAGGAAACCTTTGCTGGCAGGCTTCCAAGCCCTAGTCATCTTTTATGAGCCTTAATACTGTTAAGTCACAACAACTTAGGCTTAAGCACATGAATGAAAATTCCACGATCCTTTCAGCCACTATTTACAAAGAGGTTGTATGTATTCAGAAGTCTGTTTTCACATCAGTGTCTGCAGTTTGGAGAACATTTTCATAAACTCCCAAATCAGCCCACTAAATCCTCTTTAAAACGTCATTAAAAGGTAGCTGAGGAGCGCCTGGGTGGCTCAGTCCCGTAAACATCTGCCTTAAGCTCAGATCATGATCTCAGGGTCCTGGGATTGAGCTCTGCATGATGTTCCCTGCCCAGCAGAGAGCCTGCTTCTGCCTCTCCCTCTGCCTGCTGCTCCCCCTGCTTGTGCTCTCCCTCTGTTAAATTAAAAAAAAAAAAAAAAATCTTAAAAAAAAAAAAGTTAAAAAAAAAACCAAACAGTAGCTGAATCATAGGGTTAATAGTTACATTCAAAATTACGGGTTGTGGGTCGTGGGCCTTGGTGCAGGAAACGGGACGAGTGATAGGGTTGTCAGAGAAAGACATCTGTCTCTGAGCACCTGAAGAGACCAGTGTAGCCAAACCTCCAGTCTGCAACTTCTGGGTAGCACCATATGGAGCAAAACACTCGCACTGTTTTCAGGTCACATATACCTTCACCCACCCGATAGCAAGATGAAGGAAGAGCATTGGTTTTCCTATTTCTAGCGTACAGCTTGCTTTGGACATCCTTGCCAACGTTTTCTATAAAGGGCCAGATAGTAAATATTTTAGACTTTTCAGGCCATACAGTCTCTGTCACAAGTATTCAACTCTGCTGCTATCATGTGAAAGTAGCCATTGGCAATACATAAACAAATGAGTATCAATGTGTGACAATAAAACTTTATTAACAAATGCTGAAATTGGAGTTCCATGTAATTTTCACATGTCAAAAATATTCTCATTCTTTTGATTTTTTTTCTTAACCATTTAAAAATGTGTAAACATTCTTAGCTGGGCTGTATAAAAACAGACTGAAGACTAGAGTTGGCTCACACACCACCGTTGGCCAACCCTCCTTTAAGACAAACCATACTAACTTCAAATTTGCTGAGTCTTTGTCTGCCACCCAGTCTATCCTCCTTATTGGCCTTGTATTCTTATTTTCTCTATATCCCCCACAGGACAATGTTATGACAAAGTATCTCATGCTTGGATAGGTCTAACCTTTCCTTCTTATATTTCTCATTGCCTGTCTATAGCTTCCCAGCTAGTTCTCAAGAAAAACTAAGCCACAGCAGAAGTACTGTTACTATAATTCTCTATTGATAATTCAAAACTGGACCTGTCACCAAAGTTCCAGCATTTTCATATCATTCCTTCGACTACAAGAAACCATTTCATGTTTTTAATTTAGCTCCTTCAGCTCTTGGCAATCTGGCTGTCATCTGCCCATCAGATCATGTTCCTTACAAGTTCTGGGTCCCCACAGCACAATCACATTCACGGTGATGCCTTTGTGAATACCGTGGGAAATCACGCTTAAAAAAACCTCTGAACAGAGGCACCTGGGTGGCTCATTTGGTTAAGTGTCTGCCTTCAACTCAGGTCATGATCCCAGGGTCCTGGGATGGAGCCCTGCTTCAGGCTCCCTGCCTAGCGGGGAGCTTGCTTCTCTCTCTGCCTCTGATCCTCACATCACCCCCTCCCCTGCCCATGTTCTCTCTCTCTCAAACAAATGAATAAAATCTTAAAAAAAAAAAATTCTGATTTGTCCTTGGAATCTTCTCATTCATTAGTTACATTTATTCCGAGTTTGAAAGAAAATAAAAACTAAAAACTTATTAGGTATTTTTAAGGTTATTCAATTGTGAATAATTGGTGAATTTGTATTTTTTTTCAAATTCTGGTTAGCAAAGTAGTTTCATTTTGATTATTTTCATTTTGACAGAAATCCTTGAAATTGAGAAATAGAGATTTGATTTTCTACAGATTATAGCAACTTTCTCAACCTGGTTTTATTTCAACAGAAATACTTTACTGAACAGGGCATTGTGGTCTCATTAAATCTTCTCATTGCAGTGATTACAAATTAATTTTTATATGGGTCTAAACAGGTGTTCATGAGATGGGAAGTGTGGCACCCCTAGCAAGTCAAAAAGACAACCAAATGTGGTTGTGGTCCTTGCTAGTGAAACAGTCCCCTTTATTCCTCTGCATTATATACACTGTGATCTATCTGGATATAATTTCTGCATTATTCAGCCCTCAATACTTTTCATTAATTTGGTTCTCAACATCCATCGATAGATGAATGAATAAAGAAGACATGGTTTGTATATACAATGGAATATTATTCAACCATCAAAAAATGATAAATATTTATCATTTACATCAACGTGGATGGAACTGGAGGGTATGAGGCTAAGAAAATAAGTCAAGCAGAAAAAGGCAATTATCATAACGTTCCACTCACTTGTGGAATATAAAAAAAAGCGTAGAGAATCATAGCGAAAAGGAGGGAAAGCTGATGGGAAGCCATCAGAGCGGGAGACAAACCAAGAGAGACTCTTAACTCTAGGAAACAAACTGAGGGTTGCTGGAGGGGAGGTGGGTGGAAGAACAGAGTAACTGGATGAGGGTCATTAAAGAGGGCATGTGATATGATGAGCACTGGGTGTTGCATTCAGCTGATGAATTATTGAACTCTACATCTGAAACTAATGATGTTTGGCTAATTGAATTTAAATTTAAAAAGAAGTTTGGTTCTCAATAACTGTTGGTTGAATATTAAATCGATGAAGGAGACGAAACATTTTAAAATGCTGGGAAGAAAGCAAAATCGGAAATGTAGGTAGTCATCAGTGAACTAAAACTAAAACTAGTGAATATACTGGTTCCCAATGACCGCCAATCTGGGAAGTTCTTATTTGAGGAAAGAAAGAATTGGCAGATTCGATAGCATAGGGGAGAAGTATTAAGTTTGGAAGAAGCTCAAGTGAATTCTTATTTCTTGAGACCCCTTCACGTATTAATGTGGATTTATTTATTAGGTTAGTTTGCTGTCCCAAGCCAAGGAAGCTTTAATATGATGAAGGGAGGGAGAGCAGGACAGTGATGTAAGGGGATTAAATAGTAAGCAAGAGCAAAATTTGGAGAAGAAAAATTGCTGAAAATAATTTCACACTTCGGTAAATTTGCCTGAGGTTAAAAACACTCCAATTCTAGCATTTTGGGGTCTTTGGAACATAGGAACAAAACCTTTCCTTTTTTCTATCTTTTTCCCATGGAAATAAATGCTAGTAAGCTAATTAGATTTTTGAAAACATTTGTTATAATATGCAGTGCATTTTAAAGACTTGGGTTGGGGGGGGTGGAATCCTGAAACAAATTTTGGTTAATTTAAAATGTTCATTTCACTTTAGATTCTGTCTGGGTTCTCCTTTGAGTTGACTTCTCAAAAGCCAAACTTATTTTGTGTCATGTAGGGTTAGAAAGTGTGTTAACACCTCTATTTAAAAGAATCCAGAGCCTGAATGAAATTAGAACTGTAATGGGATCTGGGACATTATCAGTTACATTTGAATAGCTTTTCTCTAGCAGACCTGCCACATAGTTTAAATAAATTCCTGCCAAAGGTATGGCAGGTTCTTTCTGGTTAAGTGCACTAAAATTCAGTTAAGTATTCCTTGCTGAGTTTTTTTTTTTTTTAAAACAAACAGAAACAGAGAGGCCAGATTCCAGCACTAGTGCCATGGCCCACTTTTGAATTCCTGGCAACTGAAGATTGTGTGATAAGTATCTTTGGCCCAAGTTACAAATTCAAAGTTTTCTTCAATGAGAGTGAAAAACAGGCACAAGTGTTTATCTTCTATCAGATGGCACAGCAGCTATCTTCAGGGCTGGTGGAGTCAATGGAGATTAGGAGAAAAGGCAGGTATTTAGATAAAGAAGAGTTTATCGCAGTGGGAGGCTTACCATTGGATATTCAATCTGGCTTTAAAAAAAATCCAAAAAGAACCAGTTTAATCAGCCTTTCCCGGGATTACTATGTGTTCTGGTTAGAGCACTGCAGATGGTAATCAGGTATTGCAGTATTCTGTAGGTCAAGATCAAAAGGAAAACTTTGAAATTCGGTAATTAAGACAATGAAATTTCATTTGATCAATATCTCCTTTTTTTCTCCTTCAAATAAATTCTTATTCCTGGTCTTTATTTTTATGGTGATTGCTTCTCTTGTAATGTAACTCTACACAGAGTTTTAAAAAGTGACACGCCCATTTTCAGTGATCTTTTTTTAAGTAAGTACACAAGGATTATTTTTTGTAAAAAATTTATAGATTCCCCGTACCTAAAAATGTAGGGGATTTAATATATTTCCTTTGCTCTTTCTTTCCTTTAACTACTTAATTCTTACATAATTTTTCCGTTATAGCTGATATGTCAGTTTTTTTTTAATTTCTAGAGCGTTATTTCATATATCTAAAGTGTCCATATTTTACTTGTTTAAAATTACATTGTATTCCAGAGAATCACATAGTATAGTTTGCTGAGATGTTTCTAATTGCAGAAATGAGTAGATAGAACAATAAGAATAATTCTGTGTACGATAAATTATCAAGAAGTCTATATAACCTGACACGATCATAGGAAATATTATTTTTTTCTTTGTAAAGAAGTAGCTCAGAAGCACAAGATATGGTGCAATTATGCTATTGTAGTTTTGAATAATTTTCTTCACTTCTGTGCTAATTAGCTCAGGTTGTAAATTTTAAGAGTATACAAAGAAAACACAGGAAGATACAGCTCATCGCAGACCTTTAATTTGTGAACAATTATCAGTAGGCCTCTGGAGACAAATTATGATGCAACTTTACCTTATCTTTTTCAAGAAACTGTGTTTGGCAGGATGTGCTGACCCTATCCCCATCGCCAACTTTTTTCCTAATGACCACAAAATAACTTGTTTATTCTGCAGCAGTGTTTGCTCGCTCTGTATCTAAGTCAGGTGGCTGGCATCTTCTAACTACTGCTATGAGGGTCATACATATTTATTAGGTTGAAAGGATTGTCTCATATAAAAACTAATTATTTACATTTGTTGTATGGGAGGAAGAAGTACAGACATTCCTTAGCAACTAATAGAGTTTCTGAAGTCTTCATTTTTAAATCTCCTCTGACTATCCAGCAGTAATGATTCCTCCTGGGATTTGGGCATTGCTACTTCTTCATTCCTGTACATACAGAATAACAAATAGTTAAATAGCAAGTTCTACGGGCAAAGTGCTGTGGTAGGCACTTTACTTATATTAATAATTTAATCTTTTCAACAACACAGGCAAGTGTATTTTTTTTTTTTTTTTTGGCGAGTGTACTATTAATAGCTCCTTTTTATAGTAAGGAAAATGAGGTGGAGAGAGACGGTAAGTTTCTTTGGCAAGGTCACTGCTGATAACAGTTGAGTCCAGGATGCCCACTTGGCCAGTCTTGCTCCAGAGCCCATGCTCCTCACCATTGTGCTTTTTTCTACATATCAGGTATCTTCCAGGCCAAGTGGAAAGTGATAATACAAAATGCAACACAGTGTCTTTCAGGATTAAGTAAGAGAGAGAAGACTAATGAAAGATTAACATTCATCATCTTCGAATGAAAAAGTGGACAAAAAATTGGGGAAAGAAATTAGTCCTATGTGGTCACTTACGTATTCAAGAGTCAGTATTTATGCTCTTTCCTATTGCAATTACAGCTTACACTGCATGGAATCTCATTATCTCATCTTTAAAAATTTCTCTGAAAGTATGCCTTCTTCACATTAGGGATATTATGATTATCTTATACTTAGAAGTTTGCATACTTGTACTCTGTAGTTTTGCAATTCCTTAGACCATTTTCAGCCTTTGGAGAAGGGGGATCATTAGTCTTAAGGTCACTTCAAAGCAGCAATCTGTTAAATCTTGGGCTATGAGAGAATATGATCAGTTATCTACAGCAGAGAAGGGCAGAGGAGGTGAGAGAGGGATCTGGAGCTAGAGGGACCCCCCAAGGAGCTGGTACAGGCTGGAAAAAAGTTTCATCTAACCCGTAGATTTCAGGAATGTGAGGGCATGCAATATTGTAAAGTGAAGACAGCATGGGATTCAGAGCCAGGAGGCCTGGGTCTAAGTGCTGGTGCTACAAATGCTAACTCTATGAGCTCATGTGAGTTATTTAACTTCTCAGATTTCTGGATTTCTTTGAGGCTCTTTGGATTAAATAAAAGAATAGATGTAAATATGCTCTGTGAACTATACATTATTAAACACATTTGAACTAACTAAGAAAAAAAAAAAAAAAGACGGTGGGCACCATATTAGGCAAACAAGTTGCATCTGAATCCCGGATGTGGCATGACAGTGTATTAGCCAGTGGTCAAGCTCTGTGAAGAGTAATCCAGATCCAGCCAAGAGCTGGAATCTTAGATCTCAAGGACATCTGTGAGCAGTTAAAAGAACTCTGGCCACTGATTTGGGTTTAGGCAGGAAGCCTCAGTTTTAAATGTTAAGATGATAGGCAAAACTTTGGTTATTTAAACAAGGAGAAACAAAGCCAGTGCCCAGACACTGGGTCATAATATTATCTGGGAGAACAGCAAAGATTCCTTGAGTCCGCATCCCTATTTGGGCCTTAAATCCTTTTTGACTAATAGGTAGGTTGAGTCTGCAGAGTGGGCTCTGACCATGGGATGTAAGGGCTACCAAGTCTGGCAACCTGACACTTGTCTCCTAAACTAATGGATCACACATGATTCTTGGATTACAAAAATGGAGACAGCTTTAAGGAGGATGGAAAATGAGGACTCAAAGATGACTTTGTGGTTTTCAGGCAGAGTGGCTAGGGCCACAGATATCTCATTTACAAAGGTTGTAAGGTGGGGGCCAAAGGTAAGAAAGGAGGGACAAGGCAGAAGAGTTAATATTCTAAAAAGATAAGATCATGGTTGGGTAGTCATGAGATGCTATTGATATTGTAGGCCTAGAACTCAGAAGGAAAATTAGGACCAGAAATATGAGTTTGAGAAACTGTTCACAGAATCCTTGTCTCTAAACTCTTTCCTGGGGCTGCTATAACAAAGTACCACAAACTGGTGGGTGACTTACACAACAGAAATTTGCTGTCTACAAGTTGTGGAGCCCAGAAGTCTGAAATCAAGGTATAAGCAGAGCAGGTTCTTTCCTGAGAGCCTTAAGGAAGAATCGGTCACATTCCTCTCACCTAGCTTCTGGTAACTTCAGGTGTTCTTTGGCCTGTAGACTGCAATCTCTTTGTGTATTCACATAGTCTTCCCTCTATTCCTGTTTGTGTCTGTGTCTAAATTTCTCCCTTTTATAAGATACTCATACAGGATTAGGGCCTGCCCAAAGGACCTCATCTTAACTTGATTATTTGCAAAGACCCTAATTTCAAGTAAGATCACATTCATAGGTACAGGGGATTTAGACCTCGACATTTTTGGGGAGGACACGATTCAGCCTAGAAGAGAGAAGAAAGATGGTTTTTGAAGTCTGTAGATAAGCAAAGACAGAGGCTAAAGCAAGACCTCTGGAGCCGTGAGCATAAAGAAAGGAATAGAAGACTGAAGAAGGAGAGGCAGCCACCCCTTGGAAATAGGAGGAGCCTCCAGCGAAGTGTAGTAGCCAAAGGAAGAAGAGCTTCTCAGAGAAAGAATATGATTAAATGATAGAGAGAAAAGCAATAGCATAAGGACTGAGGATAATTGCATTTGGTGATCAGGAGGCCACTGATATCCATTACCAGAGGGGTCTATGATAGATTGTTTCTGGGACAACCCCGTGGGCTCTATCTTAGTCACTTTAGGCTGCTATAACAAAGCACCATAGACCAGGTGGCTTATAAACAACAGAAATTTATTTCTCCAGTTCTGGAGTCTGGAGGTTCCAGATAGTGTACCAGCATGATAGGGTTCTGGCAAGAGCCCTCTTCCAGATTACAGATGGTCAAGTTCACATTATATCTTCACCTTGTGGAGAGCAGAGAGGGGGTGCAAGCTCTCCGTAACTCTTATAACTCATATGTTTAAGTCTTCCCCTCACCATGATGGTTTTAGGAAGCGGACCTTTGGGATGTAGTCCTCTAAGGGAGGGGCTTGGAAACAAGGAGAAGGAGTTTGGGTATAGACATATATTAGACTTTATAGTTTTTACTTAGGAGATCTGAAAGACTGTTATTGAAACTTCCAATTCTTGAAGATTTATTTCATGAGAGCAAATATTAAATACATCTTTAAGAAAATATATAATTTAAGCCTTTTGTCTTTTCTTGAAAGAGAAAAAAGACATGAATCTAGCTTCATGATCTTGTTCCAAGGGGATTTTTTTTTTTTTTTTTTTTTTTTTGGCCTGTTAGGTGGTATACTCAGTCTTTTCTTCTTTTTTAAACATTTTATTTATTGATTTGAGAGAGAGAAAACTAGCAAGGGGCGGGGATTGGGGGTAGAGGGAAAGGGAGAAGTAGACACCCTGCTGAGCAGGGAACCTGACATGGGGCTAGAACTCAAGACCCTGGAATCATGACCTGAGCTGAAGGCAGATGCATAACTGACTGAGCCACCCAAAGACCCCTGCATACTTGGTCTTAATTGTGATAAAGTTGTATCATGATTTGCCTAACTTAGGTGGTAATTCTATAGATTTATTTAAAGTTCAGTAGGTAGCTTCCTTAAAATTGACTTTGGAAATAATTGGAGCAGGTTTTACTGATAATTGCATCTAAATGAGTAGCATTAAAGGCTCTTAAACTCCAATATCCAAAATATTCCAAGTAATATGGAAATTAATGTTTAGATTTAGAAGTATTCCTGGCCGAAAACAGAAATGTAAAAACAGTTACCATATGTAATCACTTTCAAATTTAAGCCTTTGACAGAGTTATTTTGAAATTAAATCTAAAGAATTAAAATAACCAAATGGGGAAAAGAAATGAAAGCTCTAGGGCTTTAATTATTTGTGCACTCTCATAATTTTGCTAAAATATCTTTTAATTGGAGAGTTAAGAATATTTTCAGCTTCTTAGCCAACTCAAGCTAAGTACAGTCCTGCCTTTTTAGTAATTTCACAGTCTTTTACTGAACTGTGATGTAAAGGTTAATTCCTCAAATTAGTTTTCAGAACGCTTCACAGTTGTTGAAATAGGGTGAAACAATGTCAAGCGTTCTATTTTTAGATAAAAGGGGCCATCATGTATTCAAATGTTGATGCAGGTGAAACAAATTTTATTGGTTAATTAACATTTAAAAAAATTTACACTGACCAGTTTAAAAAAAATTCATTTCCCTAAAATGTATCATCTCAGCCTTCTTTCATTTAGCAGGAATAACACGTTCCTTACACTCACTCGACCTTGCTAGGATTAAGATCCTGGATGATGGTGCCAGATTTTAAGTCCTCGCTAAGTATAGATGGAAATTCAGATTTTCAGATGAGATTAGCAATTGGAATTCTATTTTCTTTATATAATAGTCTAGTAGCTTGAATAACGGCTTCCAAAGATAACATATTCTAATCTCTGCAACTTTATTTAGCAAAAGAGCCTTTAAACATGTAATTATGTTAGTAATTTTGAGATGGAGAGATTATCCTGTATTGTCCATGTGGGCCCTAAATGCCATCACACGTATCTTTAAAGAAAAAAATTCAGAGGAAACTTGAAAAACACACAGAGGAGAAAAATGTCTGAAGACAGAGGCAGAGCTTGTAGGCACCGGGAGCTGAAGAGGCCAGGATTTCTCCCTAAAGCCTCCAGGGGAGGGCAGCTCTGATGACACCTTCTAAAGCCTCCAGGGGAGGGCAGCTCTGATGACACCTTCTAAAGCCTCCAGGGGAGGGCAGCTCTGATGACACCTTCTAAAGCCTCCAGGGGAGGGCAGCTCTGATGACACCTTCTAAAGCCTCCAGGGGAGGGCAGCTCTGATGACACCTTCGCTTCAGCTCAGTGATGTTTGCTTTGGACTTCTGGTCTCCCCAACTGGAAGAGAATAAATTTCTGTTGTTTTAAGCCACCCACATGGGGTAATCTGTTTCAGCAGCCTTAGGAATCTAAAACAAATACGAGCCTTCACAGGGACAAATTTTCACACAATTACTTTAATGTTGCAGGTAATTCTGATGCTTTCACAAACCCTGGAAGGGAACAGTCCTATGAATTAAACTCCAGTAATCCCACATTTAGGGAACTATAAAGTACTAGAAAAAGAATGTTGCCGACATGCTGCATCAGTGTAAATGGTATTCGACTGCATAAAATATTTCATGACCCTGCATTGTGTTTCTGTGAGGCTAGGAAGAAATTTCACAAATGTCAGAGAAATCAACACTATTGGGGTATTTTAATCTTTCCTCCCATTCATTACATTAAAAATTATTTTTCAAATTCTGAAAATAGCACAATCACATTGAATAACTCTTACAAAATAGAAAAGAACAAACTCAAAATCCTCAATACAACTACGATACTATTTTGCTATAATCACTTACATTCACTTTCTTTTTATAATGGAAGTAATCATTCAACACGTATACTTCTGCATATTGATTATTTTCATTAAATAAATGTGCAACTTTTGCTATTTTTTTCTTAGTCTTTATAACTGTTATATTAAAAGCAAGCTTAAATCACTGTTAAGTGGGTACACCATAACTCAAGTATTATCTTGTCAGGAGTATACAGACTACCTCCTATTTTTTTAAGGAACCCACAGATGCCATCTTTTAAAGACTTCTTTATTTAACATTAAAGAAATAGAGACCTACTGACTAGAGTTTCTAAATGAATCTCAGCACTATTAACGTTTTGGGTGGGATAATTCCTTGTTGTTGGAGGCTATCTTGTACATTGTAGAATATTTAGCAGCATCCCTGGTTTCCACCCAACTAGATGCTAGTAGCTTCCCTCTCATACAGGTGGGGCAACAAAAAATGATTCCAGACATTGCCAAATGTCACCTGGCAGGCAAAATAACTCCTTGTTGATAATCACTGTCATAGAAGCTAAGTTCAAGTTCAATAATTGGACAATCCAATATTAAAATCCAAGTTCAGTGCTATTCCAATGGTCTTGCTCCACCATTTTAATCAGAACTTTTGAACTCATGGTGGTAAAATGGTTGCTGCATTCCAGCTATTACATATACATCCCTGGCAGGTTGATGAGAGACTGACAAGCAAGGAAATGCCAGAACACTCCTCCTAAAGAGGCTGTCTTTTTATTGAGAAGGAATGCCATCCGTGAATGGACCTACATATTATAGTCCAGAAGAGTGTTACATGGCTGCTTCCAATCACAAAAGAAGGTAGGAGTTCAAATTCTTAGCTTTTACAACCTCTATAATAAAGTCAAGGAGAAGGGTTCTTCTGAATGGTTTTTGAATAGCCTGCTCATGAGAGTTGTTAAATTTCCCCTCCTAGTTCAGCCACTTTCCAGTGGCAGATGGGATGGGTAGGAATTTGGAAGCTGCTAAAAATGTCTTCTCATATGTATGTTAAGATTTAGTGTACTATGATTTATTATCTAGAAAGCACCTCATGAAATTGTTTCTAGCTGATTGATTTGGTGATTTCTTGATTCTGTTTTCTCTAAATCAGGAAGGTGTACTCACGTACAAGTAGTGCCATTGAAAAGACCCAATTAATTTCAGCTAGAAAGGTCACTACTTAAACCAGCAGTGCTTTTTACCAGGGGTAATAAATGTGCCTATCAATTCATATCATTCACAAGCTAACATTTAGAAGACTCAAGCTGGTTTCATTTCCCTTCTGACAATATTCAGCAGCAATCCAAAGACCTAGATGCATTTGAAGATGTAAAGAACATGGACACGTCCGACATATGTTAAGGACACAAAACAAGCAGCAGCATAATTCTAGCTGATAGTAAAACTCTTTGTTTCCTATTTATCAAGTTGATGAGAAATCTTAATTATGCAGTTTTTCATTTTTCTATTCAAAGAAATGTGCCCTTACCCAAGTGTTTGGATTATATTGTCTCTCTTGAAAAGACATCTGAAGCCATAATCCTAAGTACTAGTGACCTTATTTGGAAATAGAGGCTCTGCAGATGTAATTAAGTGAAAATGAGATCATTAGGGTGGGCCCTCCATTATGACCAGTGTCCTTATAAGAAGAGAAGAGACCTAGAGACATGCCAGCAGGCAGGGATTGTACTGATGCACTGAGAAGCCAAAAAAACACACAGCATTGTTTGCACAGCAAAAGTCCAGAGAAAGGCATGAAACAGATGCTCCCAAGAGCCTTCAGAGAGAGGACGACCCCACCGATGCCTTGATTCTAGACTTCTAGCCTCCAGAACTAAACAGAATACATTTCTATCATTCAACATCACTCATTTGTGTTGCTTTCTCACAGAGCCCCAGGACTCTAATGCACTAAGTATGGGAAGATGGTAACTACTTGCTGATTGAGAAATCAATAGTACCTTTTATTTGGCTTCTCAAGAGATCGTTTTAGATAAGTTCTATTCTGCATGTAAATCCTCTTTCCTTCTATTAGACTAGTCAATTTTCCAGAGTTAATTTCCTTTCCTTTGCATTTATCAAAAAAGATCCTTAACAAATCAAGTCTTCAGGAGGAAGGGAAGCTTCAGCCCTGGCATTCAATACCAAGAGAATGGTAGTGCTGGGGGATGGGGAATGTTTCCACCTTTGTGTGATTGTGGAGTGTTTGGTTGCTTCTGAGAAAGACTTCACCTCAAACCTCATGACTCATGAGACTCTTGATGGACTATGTCATAGTTGGCTATCTGTGTTCGGCCCTCTGAGCAGACACCAAGTCAGGAATAGATAGATGTGCAAGAAATGTATCAGGAGAAATGTCCAAGAAAGATAAAGGGAAGGATAGCGAGAAAGATCTGGAGAAGGCAAGGAAGACCTCCAGATCACAATGCTGGTCTGAATCCTGTGAAGGAGACAGAAAAGGAAAGAGTTGGATATGAAGAGTTTCAGGCTTCAGCACAGTTCCATGAAATACTCAAGCCAGGTTAATGATAGAAGGTTAAAATAGATAGGAGGATCTATTCACATTTTTGCATTCAAGATTAAGTTGATATAAAATACACTGTGTATTTGTTCACAAAGTCTCATAAGAGTTCTAAATACCAGGCACTACAATAAACAAGGCATCCAATGTTTATGCAAAAAATATTTACAAAATCCCCATGTGGCAGGCACTATGTTAAGAGCTGGGCATACAGTAACTAATAAAAATAGAAAGGAGCCTCATTCCCATGGAATTTTCCAGTCCAGTCTAATTCATTCAATTATTTAATCAATTCCTACATACAAAGTACATTGGCTTAATTTTTTGCTCTGTGCTTGTTATTTAAGGGAAAGAAAAAGAGAGAGAGGTCACTACTTAGTAAAGAAGAGAAAAATGCAATCATTACAGTAACAAAGAAGAGATATAAATTAAATGCTATCAAAATATCGAGTTCAGGGATGCCTGGATGGCTCAGTTGGTTAAGTGGCTGCCTTCGGCTCAGGTCATGATCCCAGCGTCCTGGGATTGAGTGCCACATTGGGCTACTTGCTCAGCAGGGAGCCTGCTTCTCCCTCTGCCTCTGCCTGCCACTCTGTCTGCCTGTGCTCGCTCACTCTGACCAAAAAAAAAAAAAAAAAAAAAAAAAAATTGAGTTCATTCAGTCTAAGAGCCTAAAGGTTTCACAGTATTTGAACCAAAGTTCAGTTTAAAGAGTGTATCTTAACTCCTCAGAAGCCCTAAGATTATGTGTAAAATGCTGTGTGTATATATGCATATATGATCATTAATTTCTCATGGGGGGCCTATCTTATTTTTCTAATGATGGATATAGTAAATTCTATTTATTTGTTAGAGAGAGAGCACATAAGCAGGGAGAGTGGCAGGCAGATGGAGAAGCAGGCTCCCTGTTGAGCAAGCAGCCTGATGTGGGACTCAATCCCAGGACCCTGAGATGGTGACCTGAGCCAAGGGCAGACACTTAAATACTGAACCACCCAGGCGTCCCAGATATGGTAAATTCTTAAATGTATAGGTCACAATATATACTATTCTATGGAGCCAACAAAATTTAGAAAACACACAGATGCTGATGACATTATTTAATAATCCGTGAATACCTGCCATGACAATGAGCCCGGTCACCCAGTAACTATTTTTGGCTGCCCCACTGCTGATCAAGTTCTCCATGTTTTCAGACCCTGATGATTCACTGTGAGTTGATACTACAGTGTTCTAGATGCTAAACAACATTCCAAATTATTTTCTTGACCAATTATTTTCTCAAATACTAGATTAAACCATTATAATTTTTTTTTCTTTGCAGTATTTTTCAGAGACTTTATTTAATATGCTCCTTGGCATTATGAACTTTGAAGAGTTAACAAAGAATGGAACAGTTATCACATTTCTTTGACCACAGAGGGTGTGCGTGTGTGTGTGTGTGTGTGTGTGTGTGTGTGTGTGTTTTAGCATGAAGCAGTTTGAGGGACTGGAAATATATATATTTTTGTAAATGTTGGATGAAATACCTAATCTTCCCAGGGGTAATTTTTCATTTTGATGTGAAATTCAGGAATAAGAAAAAAAAGGCTTCCTGGCATACACAGGTGACACTCTAATGGTAGATTTTTCAGGAATTGAGAAAGTCAGGAAAGTTAGGAAGAGGAGGAAAGCCTATGTTAGCAGGAGTCTGTTGTGTCCTGCCTGATAACCCTAACCTTTGCACTGACCTCATAAGCGCTCACATTAAGAGTGTCAGTTCTGTGGCATGCTGTTCTGATTTGCATTCAAACTTGACTGTCCTATTATGCACAGACCTCATGTTATCACTTGTCCCTCCTCTCCCCCGATTCGGAACTGAGCTGCTTTCCTGTGAAACTGCTTGTTGAGCCTAGAAAAGCAGTCTGAGAAATTGCATGACTCCTCCATTCTCAGAAATGATATCCGTAGTTTTTACCTGTTTTTAGCCTAAATTCAGGATCTTATCTCAAGAGATGTGTCATGGCCTGTCTGGCTGGGGACACTTCAAGGTTATCGAATCAACAAATATCCACTGAGCAACCAAAATGCGCAAAGTCCTATGCTTCATGTTTGCCTAATGTTGTTTTCTCTGCCCTTTAGGGGCAGTCCAGATTCACGGAACGAACTTAAACTTGGTAGTCTGATTATTTAATGTCTAACCAAATGTCATGGGATTATTTTGAATGCAAATAGAAAGCAAAGTAAGATCTAAGTTAAGGTTTCCACTAGAACTATTTTCTTTTTAAGTTGTGGGTGTAATTATGTCCTGATTTGTTTCTAAAATCTTTCTGTTTCAGAATCTTATTGTGTAGTCCATTATTAAAAACTAGCTTCAAAGATGTGAGTCTTTTATTAAACATGTACACTTAACTATTAGAATGTGATCATTAGTCTTTTGTGGATCACCCATAGTCAGTAAATGCTAATAATTGTAGCTGACATATTCTTTTAAAATAATCAATATTCAAGAAATTTCATGGATGGCTTTCTGGTAGGAATATGTTATTCCCCTATCTCACTGTCTCTTTGAAGACCACATTATTGTTACTACTAATGCAATTCCCTTTTTCCCAGGGCTCAGTAGTGCTGTATACACATTATTTCTCTAATATTGCTTTGTTGTAAATTTTTCCAGATACAGGACAGATTCAATTATCAATATTTAATGACAAAGAGAATAATAATCAAGATTTCTTTCTATACATTCATAACAGACAAACTTATTAATTGGCCTTGGCAGAAAAAAGATTATCCTCTTTTTATTATTTTTTTTCATTACGGTATTAAGTTGATAAACTGAGCTGTGACTGGATTTGCCACCCTGTGGTGTCTTTTAAAGTTTATTTTGGAGAGAGGTTGCCGGGTGCTCAGTCGGTTAAGCGTGGACTCTTGGTTTCAGCTCAGGTCATGATCTCATGGATTGTGGGATGAGCACCAAGAAGGGCTCTGCACTCAGTAGGGAGTTTCCTTAAAGATCTTCTCCCTCTGCCCGCCCCCCCCCCCCCCTGCAATAAATAAGTGTTTGAAAAATTACAATTTGTCTTGGGGATCTTGGTTTAGGCGTGTCTGTAAAATAGAGGCCACCATGTGGGCATCTGGAGTGGGGCTGGTGAACGTTGGAGAGGACAGTATGGTGCTCTTCTCTACCGAGCCCTGGGGACTGTCTGGGGTCTGTAAATGAAAAGAAGTAGCCAGAGGTCCCAGGACCTAGTGAGGAACTAGGACGCAGGCCCATGGCCTTCAAGCTCTGGCTGAAAAAGGAACTATATCTATGCTGACTGTATGTCCTGGTTTGCCTAGAACAGGCCCAGTTTAGTCTCCTGTCTTGGAGTCACTATTACTTAGAGATCCGTTTCAATCTTAAAGTGGTTCATGTTAAAGTAAATGACATATTCACCCTTAACCCAGAGTGAGGTAGGAGAGATTTGCTCCTGGGTGAGCAAGGAAGGCACTGTACACCTCTGAGGTCAGAGGGCTGACAGGAAAACAGAGACATCTGGGCATCTCACAGATGGCCGAGGCAGTGGTGCTCAGTGTCCTCCAAATGGCTTCTTGAATGGCTGCGTCACTAAGTGGCTGCTGTGGAAGAACTTGAGCTGATTTCGTGAGGGGAGGGGCCCACACGGAGAGTTGCCCTGAGGACTACCCAAAATACTGGGGAGAGACCTCTGTCAGCAGGGAATTTTTGTTATGTGACCTCATTTTATCTCCAAGCTGGTGAGGCAGGAGGAACTTAATACATGGGCAGTAATTACATGTGGAAAATGAGAGCACATATTAATTCTAAGAATTTGTTTAATGGATTCAGCGACTTCTTGAAACGGGTGAGATTCAGTCACAGTTAATCTTAAGTAGTTTCCCCAAGTTAAACGGATCTCAGTAATGCCAAACCCTTTATTAAATAGTCGAGTTGAGCAGTTTATCAGTCTGAATCTTGGTCTTTTGAAATCCTGTGGCTCCTGTCTTAGGCAGGCACTCAAAAATTCTCATAGTGATGACAAGATGGGGGATGACTAAGTTGGCTTCCAGGTGTAGAGCCAGCTTGGAAATAGCTATAGTGCATTTTTGACTGATTAGCTCATGCTCTCACTTTAATATTATCATGTCTGTCTGATTTATTTTTATTATGTTATATAACCTTTTCCAACACAGAAGTAAAAATAGAAAGAACTGCCATAAGTGGTTATGCATTATTTGCTCCACGGTTGGTTTCACATTTTGTCAGTTCTCAGAGAAATGCCTTAAATTTACTTGTGCTTCATTGGAAGGGTTAACGGCAAATTACTATCTTTATTTTGTGTTTAAATGATTTAATATTTGGATTGAAAAGGGCCTTTGCAGGACGGCCCCGAATAAGTTAATTTATAGAAAAACTCAACTGATCCCCCAAATTGATGCATCTCCCCCGGGAGAATAATGGATTCCTTCCCCTCCCCACCCCCTTCCACACTTTATTCGTATGGGTAGATGATTTCCTTGTAAGACAAGAGAAGGTGTGTTTTTTTTTTTCCCGCCTTTCTACATTTGTGTGTATGTGTGTGTGCGCACATAGGATTCACTCTCCTAATAGAAGGCACTAAGTTATTTTAAATGTTTTATTCCCCACAGGCACAATAACAAACAAATACAGAGAACTATGAATGACTTTTGTACTAACATATTATAATTTTACATTGCATTTTTGTTTCTTGGGTTACTGACCCTGAATATTCTGAATTATTCTACTTTTGAATACTGTTTTTTCCCCCCTGATATTTTAATAGGTTTAGTTTTCCTATATATGTGCATTTCATATTACCCTTTCAATCTCATTATGTCTTATTGGAAGAAACTATTTTTATTATTGGATTTTTCCATTGTAATCTGAGTCTCGCCACCCCCACTGCATCCCCCAGTTTTATCGAGAAAATTGACAATCTTCACTGTGTAAGTTCAAGGCATACAGCATGATGGTCTGAGTGACATTTATTGTGAAAGGATTACCACAATAGGTTCATCATCTCGTATATACAATAAAAAGTAAGGAAAGAAGAAAAAAGAAAAAAAAAAAACTCTTTGTGATGAGAACTCTCAGAATCAGTATACTCTTCACTTTCCTATATGTCCTCCAGCAGCAGTCCCCATGTTGTACATTACATCCCGAGTACTTATTTATCTTATAACTGGAAATTTGGACCTTTTTTTAAAAAGATTTTATTTTTAAGTAATCCTTACACCCAACATGGGGCTCAAACTTTTAACTCCAAGATTGAGAGTTGCATCTCTACCTACCAACTGAGATAGCCAGGAGCCCTGGAAGTTTGTACCTTTTGACCACCTTCCTCTAATCCCCCTCCCCTCCACCGTCCACCTCTTGTAAGCACAAGTCTGATCTCTATTTCTGTGCGGTTTCTGTTTTTTAGATTCCACATACAAGTAACACTATATAGTATTTGTCTTTTCCTGAGATTATTTTGCTTAGCATAATGCCTTCAAAATCCATCCATGTCATTACAAATGGTGGGGTTTTCTCATTTTTAATAGATGAATATTCCACTTTACATACACATATGTTTGTGTATATGTATGTGTGTATGAATTTCACAAATTCTTTATCCATTTATCCATCAGTGGACACTTAGGTTGTTTCCATCATATCTTGACCATCATCGATAATGCTGCTATGATAGGAGATGAAGATATATTTTCAGGTTCATGTTTTAGTTTTCTTTGGCTATATTCCCAGAACTGGGATTGTTGGATCACACGGTAGTTCTAGTTTTAAGTTTTTGAGGATCCTCAATACTGTTTTCCACAGTGGATGCGCCAATTTACAAGCCCACTGATAGTGCACAAATGTTCCCTTTTCTCCACATCCTCACCAACATTTGCTATTTTTTGTCTTTTTGATCATAGCCATTCTAACAGGTGTGAGGTGATATCTCATTGTGATTTTAATTTGCATTTCCCTAATCACTAGTGATATTGAGCATTTCTCCGTGTACTTATTAGCCTTTTAAATAACTATTTATTTTTATTTTTTAAAAACTTACTTATTTGAGGGGGGTAGGAGAGTAGAAGGAGAAGGAGAGAAAAAATCTCAAGCAGACTCTTCCTTAAGCATGAACTCCATGTGGGGCTCAATCTCCCAACACAGATATCATATCGTGATCTGAGCTGAAATCAAGAGTTGGTCACTTAACTAACTGAGTCACCCATTTGCCCCTAGCCTTTTATATAACTCTATTGAAGAAATGTCTATTCAGGTCCTTTGCTCATTTTTAATGGGCTTATCTGTTTTATTGCTGGTTGAGTTCTATAAGTTCTTCTCATGTTTTGGATATCAACCTTTTATCAGATACATGGTATACAAATATTCTTCTCATTTTGTAGGTTTTTTTTTTTCCACTTTATCAACAGTTTCTTTTGCAATGCAGAAGCTTTTGGTTTGATGTAGTTCAACTTGTTTATTTATTTATTTTATTTTATTTTATTTTGTTGCTTGTGCTTTAGGTGTCATATCCAAAAAGTCATTACCAAGACCTATGTCAAAGAGCTTTGTTATTAGGTTTTCTTCTGGGAGTTTTATGGCTTCAGGTTTTATATTTAAGTCTCTAATCTAATTTGAATTAATTTCTGTGAGTGGTATAAAATATGAGTCCAGTTTCATTTTTTTACATACAACTATCCAATTATTCCAATATCTTTTATTGAAGAGACTGTCTTTTCCCATTGAGGCTTAGATTCCATGTCAAATATCAGTTGACTATATCTGCTTGGGTTTATTTCTGGGTTCTCAGTTCTGTTCTATTGCTCTATTTGTCTGTTTTTATGCCAGTGTCATATGGTTTCAATGACTACAGCTTTACAGTACAGCATGAAATCAGGAGCTGTGATACTTCCTGCTTTGTTCTGCTTTGGCTACTTAGGGTCTTTTGTGGTTTCATATAAATTTTAAGAGTGTTTTTCCAACCTCTATTAAAAATGCTGTTGGAAATTTGAAAGAGATTGCTTTGAACATGTAGATAGCTTTTGGCATTATTCACATTTTTAGCAATAGTAACTCTCCCAATCCATGAACATGGGATATTTTTCCATTTATTTGTGTCTTCTTCAATTTCTTTCATCAATATCTTGTAATTTTCGGTGTAGAGATCTTTTACCTCCTAAGAACTTTATTGTTTTTGATGCTATTGTAAATGGGACTGATTTAATTTGTTGTTAATGTATAGAAATGCTACTGATATTTGTATATTTATTTTGTATTCTGCAAATTTACTGGATCAGCTTTTTGGTTAACTCTTTAGGGTTTTTTATATATAAGAACATGTCATCTGCAAATAGAGACAATTTTACTTTTTCTTTCCAATTCTGCTATCTTTTATGTCTTTTTTGCATATGATTGTTCTACCTAGTAGAACTAGGTACTTCCTAGTACTTCCAATACTATGTTAAATGGGATTGGTGAGAGTGGACACCCTTTTCTTGTTCCTGGTCTTAGAGGAAAAGCTTTCAACCTTCACCTTTGAGAATGATGTAAGCTGTAGGCTTGTTATATATGGCCTTTATAATGCTGAGTTATATTCCTTCTCTGCCTAATTTGTTAAGAGTTTTTATCATTAATGAATGTTGAATTTTGTCAAATGGTTTTCTGCATCTATTAAGATGATCATGTGATTCCTTTCTTTAACTCTATTAAAGTGATAGATCACATTGATTGAATTGAATGTTTTGAAATGTCCTTGAATCCTGGAAATAAATTACACTTGATCATGGTAAATGATCCTTTTAATGTGCTGCCAAATTCAGTTTGCTAGTATTTTGTTGAAAATGTTTGCATCAATATTCATTAGGGGTGTTGGCCTTTAGTTTTGCTAGTTGTGTCCTTTTCTACTTTTGGTATCAAGATAATGCTGGCCTCATAAAATGAGTTTGGGAGTGTTCTCTTCAGTTTTTTGGAAGAGTTTGAGAAGGTTTGGTGTTAATTTTTCTCTAAATGTTTGGTAAATTTCACCAGTGAAGTCATCTGGTTCTGGGATTTTCTTCTTGGGAAGATTTTTGATTACTGATCCAACCTTCTGACTAGGAATTTGTCTTTTCAGATTTTTTTTATTACTTCCTGTCTCAATCTTGATAAAGTATATGTTTCTAAGAATTTTTTTCCATTTCTTCTAGGTTGTCCAGTTTGTTGATATATTGTTGTTCATAGTATCCTTTTAGGATCCTTTGAATTTCTGTGGTATCAGTAGTAATGTCTCCTTTCTCATTTATAACTTTGTTTATTTAGGATCTCTTTTGTCTTTTGTTAGTCTACCAAAAGGTTTATCAATTTTGTTTATCTTTTAAAAGAACCAACTCTGTTTGATTAATCTTTTCAATTGTTTTTCTATTCTGTATTTCATTTATTTCTACTCTAATTTTTATTATTTCCTTTCTTCTGCTAATTTTTGGTGCAGTTTTTTTCTTTTTCCTTCTAGTTCTTTAAGGCCCTACAGTTTCCTGAAATTCTGTTTCTTTCAACTATTGTGTTCCTGTTTAGGATCACTGGACCACTTTGAATCATCACCACTGCCCTCAACTTAATAAGATATACTCATCTAGACTCTAGCTCATCATTTAGGAAAAATAATAATTTAGTTATGTGAACACTGAACATCATGGTATAATAAAAATGGCATAGGATTTTCTGCTTTTGAACATTTTTACTTCATAGTTCCCAAAAGTTAAGTTGAAGTCAGCAAGGCTTCTGGCTTTGCAGATGGTACCTTGGACCCCAAGTCCCTAATGCCTCAGACTAGAACATTCAGTGATACAGTGGCAGAGCTGGCACAAAGCTATAGGGATATGGTACAAGTTTAATCATCCCCTGAGCATTCCTCACTGTTATTAAAAAGAGAGATGCTAAGATTTAAATGAAGCCTCTTTGTGACTGGTGCCAGGTGAGTAATAAGGCAGGGCATCCTCTCAGAAACATTTTCAAAGTGATTTAAAGGTTAAGAGCTACTTATTCTTAATAGTTCTGATCTTCTCCACATTGCCTGGTATTCACAAGCCCTCCACTCACACACTCTGATGTGCTTCAGTACTTCTGTCAGCACAGCCTACCCTCTCTCTCTCCTCTTCCTAGATGTTTATTTACATTCTTTTATCATATATTTATTCAAGCAGCATTTGTTGAATGCCTATTATGGGTGAGGTCTTACACTAGTTACTGAGTATATAAAGATTAATAGGACACAATCTTTATTCTAGCATGTAGTCCATTAGGGGAGACAGACACATAATCAAATATTCATAAAATACATCAAGAGACATTTCTGCCTGAGCAGTGAATGAATGTGCCTTTGAGAAACAACTTCTCCATCACTCCACATTTACTTCATGAAACTTATAGACTGATTGAATGGTAAGGATGTGGACTGACCAATTCCAGTCAGGGCCCTTTTATAAAACTTGTTGTGTAAATATCAGGAGACCTCACTTCCTTTTGGATTGCAAATATGGGGCAATGAGTAGCCTTCTATATGGAGAGGGCTAGCCTGAGGATGAGAACAACAGACAGAGGAAACTACAAATAACACATGGAGAGAGACCAGATCAGCATGACATCATTTGGTCACTTATATCCAATCATTTCTACCCTTGCTTCCTTGAACCTCCAGGAGTTCAGACTAACACAATAATACAATATGCGAGAGAGCACAGATGGGCGTTATGGAATCACAGATTTGGAGGCCTAACCTAGAAGGATGAGGCTAGGCTGGATGAAGTCCTCAAAGTTTTTCTGAAAGAACTAAGTAGCATTCTTTAACAGAATCTGAGACTCTCAGAATGCAATGTCCAGAAGCACCAACACCCCCAAGATACCAGTTCATGTTGCTACACACTCAAAAACTGCATTAACTTAATTATCAAATGAAATTAAAAGTTTTGATTAGTGAATAATTTGAAAGGTTCACATCATCAGAAATAGTGCAATTTGAAATTCCATGAATCACAGATATTAATGTTTACTAGATGTCTCAAACCAAGGAGATCTGTCAAGGGACTCTTTGGGCTCAAACAAATCACCTGTTGTCTGATACATGGAAGGGCTTATGTTTTGCTTCATGCTCCCCCAAGTTTCCTGCCCTTCACCTTGTTAAAACTCAGCACACCCCAAAATGACTCATTTTCTGAGAGAATGCACTCTCTGACGGTAGGGATGGCATCCATCCATCTTGTGTTTCATTGTAACCCAGGCAGATGGCTCAGTGCCTGACATGCTATGGGCGGTCAACACATTTTCTGTATGGAATTGTCTTAAAAGTAGGAACATCACACATGGCAGATCTGCAGTGGGAAATCTTTTTGTATACTGAGGTAGATTGTAGAAGGAGTGGATAAAACTATGGAAAGAAGAAATGCCTCCTGGTTGGTGGCAGAGAGGACAGATGGCAGTTCTACTGGACTGTCTGAAAACAGCTCCCTACTTTTTCTCCCAGATACAACATATACCGTTTCTAAGACCAGCCTGGAGGGAGGAGTTCGATACCCCCATGGAGGTGTAAGTAATAAAAGTCTTTTTGGAGGCCAAAGGAAATGTGTTTCATAGTGCTACAAAATACTGGGAACCCTAAGGCCTGAGGCCTGGGGTGTCATGAAGACAACCTTTTTAATACTTTTTAATACTTTCTTCCCTCTTCTCTACTTCTCCTCTTTTCTCTTTCCCTCTCTCTCTCCTTCCTTCCCTGTGTCTTTCTCTCTAGATATGTATTTTAAATTTTAATATAATGGTAGAATTATTGCCAGATATTTCAACCTATGTAAAATTTTCTATAATGTCAATTACTTGGGAAAGTGTCTATCAAAATTTATTTAAATCCTATATATATACAAAACAATACACACACATATAAACTGATTAGCCATTTCAAATTTAAAGCAATATGATCCCTGGGTGTTTATTTTATTTTTTTAAAAGTAGCCATTTGCAAATATATACAAGTGTGCAGAAAATAAACCCTTATACTTCAACATCTTATAATTACACAATTACACTTAAAATTATCAACTCATGGTTAATCTTTTACTTCTACTTTCACTCACTTGTGCCCTCCTTACATTTTTTTCCTTTTTTTTTTCTCTTTTAATCTTAAAAATGATCTGAGGTTGATTCATTTTTATGCTTAAACATAGAATAGTTTTTTTCCCTCCAAATAAATGCTATTAAACAAACAAACAACAATAACAGCAAAAACTTGGACAAAGTTTCTAGAAACACACTTTCAGAAAGTGGTCGATTTTCTGTTTCTAGAATTGCTGCTCTTCTTCTCTTCAATCTCCTGTTGGATTTGTAGGTGTTTGCAATGGATTGATAAGCTATCTAGCTGATCTCCTGCTACATGATGTCATCTCAACCTGCTACTTCTCTGCCATCCTCCCCCTCCTTACATTTTTATGGAAAACCCAGGCTTCATATAATTTGTTGTAAATGTTTATGTATAAGATAAAGACTTTTTAAAAAAATGACCACAATCCTTGTATCATTACTTTTGTGAAATTTACTTGTATGACTTATAGTTTAATTCAGTAACTAGAATTAGCTAATAAAGTTAATTTTTCTTTATTTGACAGAGAGATAGAACACAAGCAGGGGAAGTAGCAGGCAGAGGGAGAGAGAGTGGGAGAAGCAGACTCTCCGCTGAACAGGGAGACCAATGAGGGGCTCAACCTTTGGACACTGGGATCATGACCTGAGTTGAAGGCAGACACTTAACATCCTGAGCCATCCAAGCACCCCACAAAGTTAATTTTTCATTTAGAATAGATCTTGATTTGACTTGTCTTCGTAAGTGTTGGATCATTTGAAATTGGTAATTTGTTTCATCATTCAAGGAAAACAACTAATAAAAATTTATTCCTTTAAGAACCTTTTAGGATCTTATTAATGGCATTAGTTTGCTCAGGACATCATTATCTCTTATTAATGGGAAAAGTGGACAGCCTGCCACTTCTCAAGTCTGATGTGGAAAGAAATCATAGCAGCAGCGTCATATGATAATATTCATTCAGTCTGTAAGTTTTTGGGTATTTTATACTTTGTAACCTAACTACTTTTAAAATGATTATTTTATTCTCTACAATAATCCTGTAAATTGGTTATTAGATTTATCTCCATTTAATTTTTAATTTTTATTTTTTTAAAGATTTTGTTTATTTATTTGATAGAGCAAAAGTAGGCAGAGCTGGAGGCAGAGGGAGAGCACACTGAACAGAGAGCCTGATATGGGGCTTGATACCAGGACGCTGGGATCATGATCTGAGCTGAAGGCAGATGCTTAACTGACTGAGTCATCCAGGTGCCCCTTTATCTCCATTTTAAAAAAGAAGAGCCACAGCTCAGAGAGGTGAAACTGTAAGATCCAATTCAATCACCAAAAACCCTGGTTCCACTTCACCTAATTGCATTGTTTTCCATTATACCCCACCTGCAAAGATGTCCATATTTTATATGATCAAACTCTCAAGCCTTCAGACCCCTAGGTAAAGGGGAAAGGTAAAAATGAGATGAAGCTGCTGATCCTCAATACATTTTTTTTTTTTTTTTCATCAGGCACACACATGCCTTTGATACAACTTGCAGTGCTGGGCTGGTAATCTTATCAGGGTCAGAAGGTGGAATCAAATAAATACCTTTCCTCCCTGCTGAAAAATTATCTCCTCTCTAAGAGGGATTCTTGTTCAATATAAAATTCTCTTCCTTCAGCTTTGACTACAAGTATGTTCTTAAGTATCTATAGGAGATATAATATACTAAAACAAAGTAACTTGATTTTTTTAAAAATTTGTAACTTTTCCTGTTGCTAATTTTTCTCCTCCCACCATACAAATAAAAGCTTATTCCTGAAAGAATTTATTTTCACCATTTCTGTTTCCAGTGACAGTTTTGTATTCCGTGACTATTGATGAATATAAGAAGACTTGATTCCCATTATGAATTCAGAATTGATTAGTGGAACACTCAGAAACAGTGCAAATTGAGATTATGACATTTCTCAACAGCAGTATTGCTCTTAATCAAATTAGCACTTGGAACATGTTTGTTGCAAGAAGAAAAACATTATTTTTTAACACTGAAGAAGGGAACAAATAAATGGACTAATTGAGAACAGTTTGAAATTAATATGCTAAGTAAGAACTGCAATTTAGTGATTACTATTGTTTGGTCAGTCTCCTCTTTTGGGAATAGGATTACTATTCCCTCCCCTACCATTGCCCAAGCCCATGGAATTGAAATGAGAGCCTCATTCTAATGATCTCCTTGACCACAGTGATTTGGTAGGGAAGATTCCTGCCTCAGGCTGGTCTAATCATTAGCACCCCCAAACTTCCAGCACAGTGATTGGTCTAGGGATGGACCTGTGACTCAATCCAGCCAGGAAAATCCTTCTAGGAAGTGTCAGTAGCTGGGATTGTGGACAAGTATTTCCACTTTGGATGTCTGGAAGTCTTCGCTACTCCTCAGAAAAGCCTGCCTGAGCAAAGACAGCCCACTTGCAGAGAGAAGTGGAAAAGAAACCTACAGAGGGAAATGCCCAGCAGTGTAAGAGCCCCCAGTGCTGCTGACCCTGCAACCCTCCCCCTTCCTTTCCCACATTTTGAATACGTAGCCAGTAAGCACTTCCCTCCCACTTTGTTGTTTCTTGTTCTTCTTGTTCTTCTTCTTCTTTTTTAACTTAAGCTGGTTTCGGTTTTTGTCATTTGCAAATTAAATAATCAATCGTGTCTTTAGTACCATATACAATACTTTATTTCTAGCACAGAAGTAGATAGGTTAGAATTCCTGTTCTGTCACTTACTAGCTCTATGTATCCTTGGCTATATTACTTAAACTCTCTAAGCTTCAGTTTGTCATGTGTCATAAGGTTAAGATTCATTCATGATGATTCATTTATGGGGTGGTTATGTGAGTTAAATAAGATGCTGTATATAAAATGCATTTCTCTGAGTCTCTAAATTATATCTGCTCTTATTATCTGTGACATACCTTGTTTACTCTAATTGTAGCTCTAATTTACAATTAGAGTAGAAAATCTGATAGATTAAATTCTTGGGCTCGGGGCACCTGGTTGGCTCAGTGGGTTAAGCCTCTGCCTTTGGCTCAGGTCATGATCTCAGGGTTCAGGGATCAAGCCCAGAGCCCCACATCCACATGGGCTCTCTGCTCAGCAGGGAGCCTACTTCCCCGTCTCTCTGACTGCCTCTCTGCCTACTTGTGATCTCTCTGTCAAATAAATAAATAAAATCTTTAAAAAAGAAATTCTTGGGCTCAATTCTAAGTCTTTTCCTGTATCCATCTCCTTTGTCTAGAGCTCTGCAGTTTCTCTCTCTCAAGTGAATGTATTCCAGCATGCCTCCCACCTCCTCTGACTTTGAACTTGGCCACATGACTTATTTTGGCCATGGGTTGTTAATAGACTCAACACAAGCAGAGGCTTGAATGGGACTTGCATTAGGGTTTGCTCTCTTGTACTCTGCCATTGCCCCAAGAAGAACACACCCCAGCTGGTCCCGGGAGGGTATAAGACATGCAGAGCAGAGCTGCCCCAGGGGACTGGCAAGCTCCTGAGTAAAATAAATGCTCCCTGTTATTCTGAGCCTTTGAGATTTTGTGGTTATTATATAGCAATGACTGAGTGATATAGTAGTTAATAGCCATGTTTCGATTGGTTTTAATTCAAACTGATTTCATTATGCTAGAAAAAAATTCAATACAAGTGCATACCACAAAAACAATTATTCATTAAAAATGCTAGGATGGAAAGGTTTGATGCCCACAGATGTCATAGAATATGACCACTGATACTGGGTCTTAATGTATTGGGGTCAGGGACTCTTGAGAATATGAGCAGAGTCCTGAACTCTCAGGAGTATACTACACACACAGTATTTTGTGTACAGATACATGGAATTTACATATGTCTTAAAGTAGCTCATTGGTTAGGAAGGGCTTGTGGCCATTTTGAGGTGGGTCGCTAAATGAGCCCCTTGGCATTCAGCTCCGTTGTCACTGAGGGTCCTTGTGCCTTACTCAAATTTCCATTGCTCAAGCCTGTTGTCTACAATTATGTTTTCATCTAACATTGGACAAGAAAATCTGAGCATATTTTCTTTATCTAGAAACTCAGGAGGCAGTTTTTAACTCATGCTCTCTTGACCTTTACTGTCTGTCACTTCGCCCCTGCTGATTTCTGAGAAGGGTAATGCAACTAGCAGTGAAATGCTGTTTCTCTAGTTGTTCCACTGTTAGAGCTGAGTTTTCACTACTTATGGCAGTGGATATGAGTTGACCATACCAGCAACTGATACTTCATGGTTTGCTTTGGTTGCCAGTGTGATTTGAGAATACGCGGAGAACCCTGGGGGAGAGGAAATACTGCAGATGGGACAGCATGCAAGCCCCTGGTCAGTTCTGCACACTCGTCTGGATCCCTCCCACCCTGCAGCCCCGTGGTTCCCCGCTTCCTGCTTCCCCTCGGGTTTCAGAGATGTGAATTAGCAGCACTCCTACAGAGAAGCAGAGTGAGAGGTCAGATTGGTGGCTGGGAAGAACAGAGGATCTTAAGTAAAACATATGGATTGGGTTTACTAGGCAATGGAAGAGAAACAAGGTTTCTTTTGCAGAGCGCGAGGATAACGCTTGCAGTAATCCCGCAAGCAGCCTGGGATGGCAGACTGAGGATCCCAGAGAGGGAGGAGTGAGCGTGTGGGTAAAGACTTCCAAACTAGCTTCTTGAAAACTACTGAGTCATTTCAGGAAGGACTGAAAAATGTCATGTGATGACGATTACATGGGAGAATGGTGACCGGCAGCAGGAAGGACAGCGACTTTCTTTATTTTCAATCGAGTTGATGCTGGGAGAAGAGTGAGGAGGAGATGGCTGTGATGTAATTTACTGGGAGATGAGCAAAGAGGGAGAGGGAAATACATAGAGAGATCATTTTAACTTTGGACATGGTGTTAACTGACAGAGTTTGGGGTCCACTTGTAAAAGATTATTCAGATATACACATAATAAGGCACCGTTCCTGCTCTGAGGAGGAACACAATAGAAAGAAAAAGTAATACAAGAGATTATTTTCTCATTTTGATTACTCAAAAATTGAAAAGACTTACTTATGTTATAAATACCAGGTGCTGAATAAGCCAAGGAAAAAATTTTCCGTACAATTTTTAAAGAAAGCATTATTTCCAGAATATTTAAAGGGTTTTGAAGATCTGTTGTCAGTGTCCAAAGGGTGCAATATTTTATTGTCCCAGATTTAAAGCCTCAGCCTGTAAGTATGATGATGTTTCAAATTAACAAATAACTTAATTAATGTGCAAATAAACAAATGATGCATAACCAGCTTATTTGTTACCTGAGGTAACAAGTTTGTTATCTCAGGTAAAAACCCGAGTTTGTGGAATCTACACCTTTGAGTAATAAATGTTTTTTTTTTCCTCCTTAGGTTATTTTTTAAGCCAGATTTATGATCCACTTTTGTAGATTAATTTGTGAGAGGATAAGAAGTTATAGAAATGTAAACATCTTCATTTCGCTTCGCTTTTTAAAGACTAACATCTAGAACAGCACAAAGAAACATTCTCTCATGAAACACCTTTTAGCTGAAGGAAACCTTCATGCAGGAGGCAACTCCCCCTGCTGTGATGTCTAGGAACAGGAAAACAGAGCCTATGGTTGACGGATGTTAAAATGCGGAGGTTTTCATGGAATTAATGGTGCTGAGATTACTTTCTTTTTATCGCCAGGACCAGATGAGTAAACACTTTCACTGTCAATATCGTGTTGCTAAAAAGAGAAGAGAAGCACTCTTTGGTATATGAATTTGCAGCTTTTTCTGTGACTTGCAAGATTTCTTTCAGTAGAATGTAGCTTTCTATTTTATTCCACCACACAGTACATGTTTTCTTTCCCTCAACTTCAGGCACATTTAACTGTATTAAAACTTTTCCACCTGGCTGGCAGTACCTTAGGATAAACCATATTTTCCAAAGAACATCTGCTTTTGAATACTGCAGAGACTGAATGGTTTCAAAATGTCACTTGTACTGTAGCAAGCAGGTGTCTGTATTTAAATGATTTTAAAGAGATATTGTTTATAGACCATATGAACCATCACTAAAGCACCTACAATATAAAGAGTAAAATGGCACAGAGAAACAATAGGTTGTGGAGCACAGAATGGGCTCAGTATCGACGGTATTCAGCTTATAGGAATGTTCAGTTTCTAAACAATAGACGATGCAGACATCTGTGTTCTTCAAAAGCAGTAAACATGTTTATATATACCACACTTGGATAACACACAGAAAATATTTCTTCTTTTGATTTTTCTTTCTAATTATAAGGGGCCGATGAATCTAGTTTCTTGTTGGCCCTCATTTTGAGTCAGTAGAGGGAGCCAAAGTTACCCAGGCAGCCGTCCTGACCTAGCAGGCTTCCATCAGGCAAGAAAATCCGGAGCCAGCAAGTTCCCTCTGTGTTCCCAACAATCAAAACAGGTGCAGTGAGGGGAGCAGAAGTTTTCTGAATCAGATTTGGCAAGACTTTCATTAAGTGTTTCAGTGTTTCATAAAGAAAAGACCATTTACAAATAGGATCTTGGGGATTTCCCATTATAGAAAGGAAAATGTGTTATTTATGCAAATTAGACATTACATAATCTACTTATATACAGTTCTCCTTGGAAGTACCTTGTGAGTCTGTGGAAACTGTAATTGTCATATTAGGCACTGATGTGTGAGTTAGTATACAGAACTAGTCAACTGCTAGATTTTGTTGTTGCTATCATTGAGTTTCCCCTCTGCTGCTATTTTCTCTTTTCTAGATGCGTGCATTAGCACAAGAGGTCTCTGTGCCTTCATTTTTACTCCCCTCTACCCTGTTTTTGACATGGGAGCCAGAATGATACTTTACAAAGAAGTCACTCTGTTCAAAGACCCTCTGAAGACTTCCCAACTCAGAGAAAAACGGCCTCCAAAGTCCGCTCTTCTTCAGTGCTTCATCATTCTCTGTCTTCATCACCTGCTGCTCTCCCTCTGTGCCAAGGGGCAGGCCCCTTGTAGCTTCTTAAACACTCAAGTTCATTCCTACCCTAGAGGTTTTGCAGTGGCTGTTCCCTCCACTGAATGCTTTTCCCATAGGCAATCTCCGAGCTCCTAAATCGTTACTCAAATATCATCTTCATCTTCACATTACACCTAAAGTACTCCTGGTTCCCCTTCCCCTAACCCCCCCACTTTTGGGTAACATTTAATAGCTTTCTAATATATTATACAATTTACTTGTTTACTATATTTGCTATTTTTTGTCTATCTTCAGACACTAGAATTTAAGCTCTGAGGATAAGAACTTTTTTTTAAATTTTCATTTTCAGATGATTGTGGATTCACATGCAATTGGAAGAAATGGTACCAAGGGATCTTGTACACCAGTTACTCAGTTTCCTCCAGTGGTAATGTCTTCCAAAACAATAGTACAATATCACAATCAGAAAATTGACATTGATATACTTCATTCACCTTATTCAGATTTTATTATTTTACACGAATTCATTTGTGTATTTAGTTCTATACAATTGTATCATGTGTTTAGATCTGATGGCCATCAACATAATCAAGATACTAAAGTTAGTTGCCTCAGAAGGATCGGGATAGGAATTTTTGTTTGCTTAGTTCATGGATACATTCCAACGGTCTGGCACATAGTGAGTTCTCAATAAATATTTGTTAAATGAGTCAAGTTATTTTTTGTTAACAGACCTTAGATAAAAACATTATCAGCATTGGATTACCAAATAATTTAAGGCCATATTCAAGTTGGGTTTCTTTTTTGGTTATTGTTAATTTAAAATGTATATATAAATATAATTCTTTTAGAACACATACATAGTCATCTCTTATTTTTGAACTGCTGGTTATTATGATATGGTTGCTGAAAATGTGATTTAATATAAATCCTAAAAACATTGTTGCCCAGGGTCTCAGAAAAAATCATTTAATATCCTTGATTTTCAAACTCTTCATTTTAGTACAGTATTTTTGAAAATAATCATTTCATTGATAAGCTAACCATATTTCAAATCTATACCACAGAGTGGTATGAGAGTGCGTCTCAGTAGAACTAGCAAGCTGACTTACCATCTTAGTGTCCTTTCTTGAGGGGATTCGTTAACAGCAAAATTGGAATCGGACCCTTCCCAGAGACAATAATCTAATAATTACTATCTGCCCAATTTTTTTTTGTTGTTGTTATTATGTGGATTCACTTTATAGCAACAGTGATGGTTACTCAATTTCATTTGATTGTTAGTTTATGAAATGTCTGATTTGGTTGCTTAGTTTGGATACGAGGAAAATTTTCCTTTCTATAAAGTTTCTTGGCACATTCAGGCATCAGACTCAAATGTTTAACTGTATTAACCACAACGTGGTAACAGTAGGTGACTGGAGTAGATAACCCTGAAGAGGCCTTTTGAGTTCAATGATTCCTCTCAAGATGACTCTCCTACCAATGGAATAAATGAACTTTAATGCCTATCAGATTTAGCCCTCTTTTTCTATTTTCTTATATCCAAAAGTTAAAGATTAGTAATCTAAAAGTAACCTTCTTCCTCTCTTCCTAGAATTTCATATCTCTTGCAGTTTTGGAAGAGTTTAGTTAATCAGAAAAAAAAAATAAACAAAAACACAGCCAGACTGATCTTGAAATGTAGCTAAGTTATTACTGAAGTATTTTTTGTTTTGTTTTGAGCTAGACATATAGAAAATTTTGATTAAGTTTAAGCTAATTTTAATAACTTTGATTTTCATCTAGATCATAAGGCTCATTAGCATAAGTAGAATGTTAAAGAAAAATGTAGTTAAATCATGTGGGATTATACATAATCTAAAGTCTGTTTAAGCAATTAAATGAGGAAATTGAAGAAAATACTAGATAGCGATCTGGGAGGATTTCATTAGGTGAAAAGTATTAAAGGACATTATAAACAAAAGGATCAATAGATGTGATTAAAATATAAAATTTTACATTTAAAAAGAGACAGCATACATATTTAAAAGATAAACCACCAACAGGGAAATGTTTAAAACAAATAAATAGATAAAAATATCCCTACTACATGAAGCATTCTTCTGTGCCTTCAGCCCTATTTCAAATACTTTAAACGGTTTATCACATAGCAATTTATAAATATATACCCAAAGCCTTAAAACATTAATCATTTTTAACCAAGTAACTGGGTTTTGGGGGCTCTAAGTAAATAATCACAAATGAAGAAAAGATTTATTCTAAAAAGATATTACACCAAAAGAGGAATAGGTATGAGAGCATACTTAAAGAATAAGCTTTTGTGTCGCTATTAAAATCCTATTTAAGATATTGAATAGTGTGGAAAAATTTACATAACGTAATGTAAGATGTCATATTGTTTGATCACAATTAATGAAAAATAAAGCATAGAAAGATTTTGGAAAGAAAAACACAAACTGTTAAAAATAGCTATCTTCAAGTTGTTCTGTGGGGACATTCTTAGAAAACTATATAATTTAGATAATTGCCTAAACTATAATTATATAATTTCCCTAAATTATATAATGTCTGCATTCCTTTTAAAATAAAAACCTATGAAAAATACTTCACCAACTCAATGACTTAGTTTAAAGCTTGTGGTTCAATATTTGTGTGAATATGAACACAGAATTCTATTTTCAAATATTTCCTCAATTGTTATAAAAAAGGAACTGCAGCAGAAACAGCAAATCCATGACACTGGCACTTTTTTAATCTTCATCTTATGATGAATCGATGGTGAAACTTAGTCACAGAACAGTTAAGTGACGCTTCCAATATCACATATCAAGTAAATGGTAGAGCTGGGATCCCTACCCAAGTCTGTACTCTTTCCATCATGCTATGTACTTTAACAACTGTGTTGAAAAAATATCAAAACCCGGAAAGCAAACAGGATTTGGCAATCAGAGGACTTGTCTTCATATACCAGTTCATATGCTACTTATTTAACTCCTACATCCTGGTTGATTTACTTATGTAAAATATTAATTTCCCAATCTAAACAATAGGCATAATAATACTTATTGCAGAGAAATCTGGTGAATATTATATGTATACATCTCTAATCATTATGGAAGTCTTCTAAATATTAGTCGACTAAAAGTTGAATATAATTATTGCTCTGCATTCTACTTGGCCATTTTACTAATGGAGATATAAAATTATTTTTAAGCTGAATATTTGATATTTGTATTTGAACTACTGATAAATGTATATAATAGAATATAATCGCTTTTGTGTGATATTTTAGATGAGGGAATCAGCATACTTTCACCCTCTCTCTCCTTCATTTCCTTTTTACTTCCAGCTATTGCTATTTGGCCATTTCTATACTTAATTCTATATTATATCCTATAATCCCTGCCTTTTTGCGTTTATTTTGGCATCTACTGATAAAATGAATTAATACACATTTCCAGCCAGTTTGCCACAGTGTGTCTAGTCATTTCTTCTTTAACTGATGTAAGTCTTCCATCAGTTTTTCTAATTTTATTTTTTTAGCTTTATTGTGATATAATAAATATATAACTTTATGTAAGTTTAAGGTATAAAATGTGATGACTTAAGACACATATTTTGTGATCTAACAGTTTTGAAGAACAGACGGATTCTCACATACTCAGGAATTTTTTTCAATGACCTTTAACCTTGCATGTTGGTTTGGCTAAGAATATAGTGTTTGCATCACTTTCTTTGTGGCCTCTGAGGGTGATGCTCCAATATTTAGAGTTGACTGTTTCTTTGTAGATGTCTGAGGCTAGCCTGCTTGTGTCCTTGGCATAGATGATATGATTATTTTATCTGCAGATTCAAAGAATGCTTTGTATTAGAACCCCAAAACTTTACTAGAATATATCTCAAAGTTTATCATTCTCTGTTTTGGTTTTTTTTTCTTTTCTTTTGTTTTGTTTTTCTTTTTCTTTTTGGTTTGGGATCTAATATGTTCTTTCAATCAATAGGTTCAATTCTTTTCTTTCTAGAAAATTTTTTTGAGTTAACTCTACATATTTGTTGTCTTCATTATTTTAGTTCTTTTTTTTTTTTTTTACCATTTTTTTATTGTGTTATGCTAGTCACCATACATCATTAGTTTTTGATGCAGTGCTTCATGATTCATTGTTTGCATAAAACACCCAGTGCTCCATGCACTATGTGCCCTCCTTAATAACCACCACAAGGCTCACCCAACCCTCCACCCCCTTCCCCTCTAAAATCCTCAGTTTGTTTCTCAGAGTCCCCAGTCTCTCATGGTTTGTATCCCCCTCCGATTTCCCTCCCTTCACTTTTCCTTTTCTTCTTCTAATGTCCTCCGTGGTATTCCTTATGCTCCATAAGTAAGTGAAACCATATGATAATTGACTTTCTCTGCTTGACTTACTTCACTCAGCAAAATCTCCGCCAGTCCCATCCATGTTGATACAAAAGTTGGCTATTCATTCTTTCTGATGGCTGAGTAATATTCCATTGTATATATGGACCACATCTTCTTTATCTATTTGTCTGTTGAAGGGCATTCTGGCTCTTTCCACAGTTTAGCTATTGTGGACATTGCTGCTATGAACATTGGGGTGCATATGGCCCTTCTTTTCACTACAGCTGTATCCTTGGAGTAAATACCCAGTAGTGCAATTGCAGGGTCATAGGGTAGCTCTATTTTTAATTTCTTAAGGAATCTCCACACTGTTTTCCAGAGTAGCTGCACCAACTTGCATTCCCACCAGCAGTGTAAGAGGGTTCCCCTTTCTCCACATCCTCTCCAACATTTGTCGTTTCTTGCCTTGTTAATTTTTGCCATTCTAACTGGTGGTTTCTCAGTGTGGTTTTGAGTTGAATTTCCCTGATGGCCATTGATGAAGAGCATTTTTGTGAGCCAAAATGTCTGTGAGCCATTTGTCTGTCTTCTTTGGACTAGTGTCTATTCATTTCTTCTGCCCATTTTTTGACTTGATTATCTGTTTTTTGGGTGTTGAGTTTGAGAAGTTCTTTATGGATTTTGAATATCAGTCCTTTCTCTGTAGTGTCATTTGCAAATTATCTTCTCCCATTCTGTGGGTTGCCTCTTCTCTTTATTGTGGGCACCAATTATGTATATATTGTCCATCTTTTGCTCACTCCCAGATTATTTTTCTTCTAAAAATCTTTCAAAAATATTCTGTTCATGTACATTTCATGTTATTTGCTTTTCTTGGTTCTATTCTTTATATTACTCGCTGTATTTTCTTTTACCTCCTTTCTGTTTTGTCTTGGCCTTCATTTCTATAATGTTTTATCTTTTCTTTTTTGAGCTCTACCAGCCAATGTTTCATCTCATTTTGTTGTCTCACCATCCTGAGCTCTGATATATCACTTATTGCTCTTTTTAATTTTTTAAAAAAATTTGCACTAATGAGTTTGATTGTATTTTAATCTCTTTCCTGGAAACTATCTTCTAGTTGCCTTTGCCAACTATTTTTTGCTATTTCCTTTGCCATCTTTTTGTTTTCGTTTTTACATTATCCTGTATAATGTCTGTGTTTGTTCCTTTTAAATTTTTATTCATCTTTAAATTAAGTATGTTTTCTCTAGATCAGCTATTTGCTAGAAGTTCATGTAAGGGAGGGGCCAGGCATTGTTTTATAGCAGCAGGAATTTTCTGTATGCCTCAAGATTGGCACATGTGAATTCTTGTAGCATCCCACGCCCCACCCCGCCCCACCCTGCAACAGACCAACCAGGATTATCACTGCAGGGTTGATAATAAGGCAGAGGACCTCTGCTATCTTGCCTCACTGATGACATCCTTCCTGTACATCTGATGCTAAGTGGCTTATCCTTCAGACTGCCTCCTCCACTCCTCAGAGCTACACTGAGGGTAGACATGCTCCCACCACTAGAGTTCTTGCCTTTTTCCTGATGTCATGATCAGAAGTTTGCTTGCTTTGAAATCTTCCCTTCCCTTCCCACAATACATTCCCTTCCCTCACTAACTTCCCTTCCCCTCCTCTCTCTCCCCGCCCCTTTACCCTTCCCTTTTCCCTCCTTTCCCTCTTTTTGGAAAAGGGAGCTGTCCTCATTTTCTGAGAATGTGTAGCTGCAGGAATCTTCTTGCCATCTTCCTGCATGCCTGCCTATTTGACCTTCACTTTTTAAGTAGCCCTTTTGCTTATGCTCTGGTATGGAGTTTATTTATTTTTTACAATCATCAAGCACAACTTTGTGTTTTGTTTTTTGTTCTCCTTGTGGGTTTTGTGTGAGTTCTAAGAGAGAAATGGGAAAAATCGAAATTTATTGAAACCAGAAGTCTGGCTGTAAAGATAAGTGATTGCTTTTTGTTTGCATTCAGAAAATAACTGTGGTAAATTATAATATCTCCTGAAGATTTTTTTTTTTCTGAGTTTTGACTCATTCTTGAACTGCTCCAAAAGAACTAGCTATACTTAGCATCTCTCTGCTTTTCACTTTTGGCTAGTCCCTTCTACTTGTTCTTTGGATAGCAATTTCCTGGTTTGCTATTCATTTATTTTCTGTCTTTTCTCATTTTTCCCCCATTCTATGGTAAGTTTAGATATAGTGCTGATTTTATAATAGTGAATTCAAGAGGAACAACTTAGAATGAGGATAAGATGGGTTGGGGAAAGCTATTGAAAATGAGACACAAAGGAAGCAGGGTCCTTGATCTTCCAAACAAAGGTAGAAGAAAAGGTTAAGCGTGACAAACAATCTGAATTGTTTTCAATGGGAGTCCTGGAGATTTGTGCTCAGGTAAATTGTTTGCGAATGTTCACAAACCAATTCCAATTTTGAAAGCACAGAAACAAAATCTCAATATCGAGATGGGATTTTTACAAAAATGTCAGAATAATCTTTGGATATCAGACTTGAAGTATTTCACATGCACTTGTTATGTGGATGCTTTTGGATGGGCAGTACATAGTGTAATCTTATCCAAATAATTTGCCTAAATCAAAAGCCAAAATGTGAAGGAATTTATCTGAGTGGCTGTGTTTTTAATATAAAATAAAAATCGCACATATTTTTTTTTTAATCTTGAAATAAGTATCTGAACTCTTTTTTTTCCTCTTGAAGCCAATTGGTCAGTTATCCTAGGAAGGAGGTGATTTAGGGAAGGTCACCCTTTGTAGTTGGAGCAAGCCTGATGGAGTTAATGTCTGGAGTTTGTTGCTGACCTGACAACAGTTGGGCAGCAAGTCCTTCCATGAAGGGAATTCTGGGCAGTGCATTACTGTGTCTACCACAATAAGAAATCTGAACTTGCCCCTGATTTCTGGCAAGGACCCTGGCAAAGTAGTAGCTCTTAGTTGACCTTTTGAACCTTGTGATTTATCTTTGGGTATAGTTTGTTGGGTAATCACCCTCTGGCTACTTACTTCCCTCATTCAGAGCTCACTGCCACCAGCATGGAAGAAGGCATTGGTTGCCTTTTCTAATTTGTATGGATTCTTTGGTGAGAAGTCATTTTCCTTACTCAGGTCTAGTTGTTCTTGCTATTACTGATAGTTCCTGATACTTCCAGTTCCATAATTCTTATCTCATGTTGTTACTGCTTATTTAATTGTCTTCCAGAGATTAGGATTCCTTATCCACTAAAATCTCTAACACCTAGGAGAGTGAAATAAAATAACCACTTATGGCATGAATAATTTATAGTGTATGGCTAATAAAAAACTCCTTAACTTTCTAGAGCCACGATCAAGGGTCAATATAGACCAATGTTTAAGAACACAGCTATAATTCTGGGCAAAATTTTTTCTCTCTCTGTAAGTCAATTTCCTGATACTAAACAGTATCCACTTCATAAATCTGATGTGAGGACTAAATAAATATGATGTTTTTAGGACAATACTTGGCATGATATATGCTGATGCTGCTTTTCTTATTATTAATGTTGTTGCTCTTATCATTATTTTGTCAGAATGGAAGGGGAAATGGATACTGAAAATTTGGTAAGTTTTATTATGGACATAAAACAAAAATTAATGTATTACTAGTTCCTAGAAAAGAGGACACAGATAGTCATAAGTACATCACATCCAATAATATCAAAGATGGTCATAGATAAGTAAAAAGCTTTATAAATGGGTAAGAATAGTTTTATAGATTATGTGATAAACTTCTCCCCAATCATCTATTAACAAGTAACAAATCATATACACAAATCATATACACATATTACACAAATGATTTGTGTAACAAATCACAAAGACCATTTCAACTGGAATTTAGCTTTCAAGCCTTTTAATCCTACAATTTACTGTGTCCTTAAATCCACCTCATGATTTCTCCTTTAACCTAAAAATTATTTTAATTATGAAATATTTCAAATGTACATAAAATAATGAAAATAATATAACTTCCTTCTTTTAAAATCTATCATTCTTTGGGCTCCAAGGTGACTCGGTTAAGTGTCTCCCTTAGACTCAGGTCATGATCTCATGGGTTCTGGGATTGAGCCCCATGACAGGCTCTCTACTTATTGGGAAGTCTGTTTCTCCCACTGCTTCTCACTCGACCTCACCCCACACATGCTCTCTCTTATAAATAAGTAGAATCTTTTAAAAAATAAATAAAATCTAACATTCTCATGTTAACTTTTGTCATATTGTCATTAGGTCTCCATCTCTGTCATTCTATCTCTCTATCTCTCTCTCTCCCTCTCCCTGTTCCTCTCGTAATTCTGCCACCTAAAGAACGCTGGTCTTATTTTGATTGGCTGAACTTCTTAGGACTTGTATGGATCTCATTGGTACTCTTCCCACTTCCCTAAGGTTTTATGACATCATTTTGATGGTTAAGATTGCATATCATAATTGTTTTTCTTCCCAACCTAGATGAAAGTTTTAATTGGCAATTAATAGCTCAAGTCTTGTTTATAACCACTTTCCTTCTAATAGAGCTGTAAATTCCTTATTTGGGGGAGGGAAAGAACCCGTGGGGAGTCCAACAGTAGTTGTATCTACTTCTGCCTTAAATATGTTCACTTTACTGAATGCTAGTACATGCTCTTTACCTCTGTGATAAACTGATATAATAATGTAAAGAAATGATAATCACCTTTAGCCACTTAAAAGATGGGAAGAAGAACTTCATGTTACTATGGATACCAAAGTCTCGCTGGCTTTCTCTCATCATTAAAACATCAGTATTATAACGTTCTAGTCTAAACTTCCCCTGCTACAATAATAAATTAGTTAAAGATACAATTATATTAAAGCTTTGAGGCAGGAGATTGTCACGGTTTCTGCAAATCATCATATATTTGATATAAAAGCTCCATAGCTGAAGTGAAATATCAACTTTGGGTTCAATAATTTACAAATATGCTTACGGCTGCCTTGAAGATAGACACAAAGAATCTACTAATCTATCTTTCTGAAAGTTAAACACGCCTCTACTAAAATATATCAGTTCTTTACAGTGGAAGAAATGGATTATATATTCACAGGTTGAGTCAATGAAATGTTGCATAAATTATGAGCGCATGCGTTTTATTTATTCATTCAACAAATATTAAGTACTTACTGTATGCAAAGCACTTTTTTAGGCCCCAGGGATATATTAGTGAACCAAACCAAACCAAACCACCCCAACAACAAAAAACCTGTGTGCATGGTGCTTACATTCTGATAAGGGAAGATCAATGACCTATATTAGATAACTATAATTTTTTCTCTCTAGCTATCGTCAACTGCATCAGAGCAGTTGTGAATCAGGCAACAAACTAAATAAACTACATTGGAAGTTTTGAAATTTGAGTACAAAGAAGACAAAGGAAAGAGAGTTCAGGGTGTATGCAAGGGAGTATCATAAGACTTGACCACAGAATTGAATCTTCTTAAGTAAGAAATAAGTAATTTTAGGAGGGAAGAATGCCAGAGGAAACAGAATTGGATCAATGGGTTGCAGATCCCAGTGCAGTTGAAGGACTGAGGGAGTAAGATGCTTGAATGGGTGCTTGGAATTGGAATTTTAGGGGGATTGTTTTATTTGTAGTGACAAGGCCTACAGTTCAATAATGGAAGCAACTGGCTGAGGTATTATAGAGGACATGATCACTGGAGCAGAGGAATTCTGAGAATTCAGTGATAAAGATGTTGGAAAGGTAATACAAACAGGGTAAAGCACTAAGGGATAGGGTGCCATTGAGCTAGGACCTAAAATCTTCCAAGAATGAAGGGAAATAATATAGTCAGTGAAAGAGGGCAACAATGAAGTATAGGCTTATCTGATATTTTATACATGAGGGAACTGAAGTCCAGAATTGTGAACTGACCTATGCCGGATTATATAACTGTAAGTTATTAACTCAGCCATACAACTCAAACTCAAGCAACCTGTCTCCAAACTTAATGTTTCTTCCCCCAGCACCACACTACCAACCACAGTCAGCTCTGTGCATTGAACCTTGAATGAAGAAAAGGAAATGCCGTGAAGTTTGTTGAGTGGTGGGAAGGGAGACGATGAGTTAAAATTTTTGCAACCTGAGTTTAAACTGTTTGTGGTCACCACAGTGAAGAGGGCTATTAACTAACTGGAGGTCACACATTCAAGAGGAGAGGTTTTGTGGCAACTAGAGATCTACAAGATCTTTGAGATATAGCTTTGTGAGCCATTAGACTATAATGGCATTTGGAACAATAAATATGGATGAGTTATAATAAAAAGAGTGTAAAGAGAGAAAAGACAACTAGTAAAAAATTGGGAATAACGTATAAGGAGCAAATAACAGAAAACTGAAAGAAGAGAGTCGAAGAGTAGAAGAACCAAGAATTCAAGAATTTCAAGTGATAGTAATCATTGCATCAACTGCCCCAAAGATACAAATGAGACAAGGAATGAAAAGGGTCCTTTGGATTTCTTGGTAAGAAGGTAAAGAGACTACAGAGTTCAGTAATGGTGCAATAATGAATAATATTTAATAATTAATAATAAAGGGTGCCTGGGTGGCTCAGTGGGTTAAGCCACTGCCTTCGGCTCAGGTCATGATCTCAGAGTCCTGGGATCGAGTCCCACATCGGGCTCTCTGCTCAGCAGGGAGCCTGCTTCCTCCTCTCTCTCTGTCTGCCTCTCTGCCTACTTGTGATCTCTCTCTGTCAAATAAATAAATAAAATCTTTAAAAAAAAATTAATAATAAACATTCAGCACTGGGATTTCAAAGATCAGGCAGAAGGGAGAAGAGACCAGTTATGATGACCACAGTTATATTGAAATCACTGGCCACTAAATCAATGGGAAAGTTTTATGGGTCTTACCATTAGAGAAGATCACAACAAAGTGTCAAATGTTTGCTGATAATGAATTACAGAAGAATTTTCCAGAATATGTGCCCAAAAGATATTCCTTAAAATAATGGTTCAGTGGTCAGATAATTTAGAAAACTGATATTTTATTTTTTTGGAAATTTAAAGTTCATTTTAGCATATTCAAGTCTCTGAGAAGTCCTGCTGCAAAGACACTAAATTTTGATTAGCTCAATCTTACCCAAATTTATTTACCAAAGAACCTTATTATTACTATCATCATTATCATTTTTGCAAAGTACCTTTTCACATTCTAAGATTAGTGTTCTATAGAACACACTTGTGGGAATACTGATTTATAGTAGTAAGCCAGAATTCTCTGGTGAAAAGAAATACTTCCAGGCAGGTCACTAAATTATTAGGGGGTGAAAATATAACTAAGGGACAGAGACGTATTAGAGCAACCAATACAGGTAGTATTTCTTCTTCCTAATTATTCCCAAGAACTAAACCTATTATTACTTTCATTTATCTTCATTATTATTATCACAATTTAAATTCTTTTTTTTTTTTTTTAAAGATTCCATTCATTTATTTGACAGACAGAAATCACAAGTAGGCAGAGAGACAGAGGGAAGCAGGCTCTGCTGAGCAAAGAGCCCGATACGGGGCTCGATCCCAGAACTCTGGGAGTCATGACCCGAGCCGAAGGCAGTGGCTTCAACCCCCTGAGCCACCCAGGTGCCCCTACAATTTAAATTCTTAATAAACTAGAGCTTTGGGTAAGATTATATACATTTTTGTTATTGTCACCTCAAGTAGTTTTCTGAATATTAAGTTTACAACAATGATTATGTTGGAAAACTCAATGAAAGTACCTCGACTTAAGTTCACAATAATAGACTGATGGAGTCAGATAAAGGACAAACAGACCTAATAAGGAACAGGGGGATATACCAGTCATCTGGGGCTGTCTGAGACTTTCTCTGGGATTTATAGATGGTCTGTGTTGAGTACAGTAAAGAGAATGACATCAGACTTATTTGTGACTAACATTCATCAATTTTTAGACTGGCATATTACTAGAAGGATATTTGGTTCGGAACATTCTCGATAATGACAAATGACATGATTATTGAATTTAAATTGCCAAAGAGAGAAATGGCCTTACAAACAATATCAAAGGAGATGTTTTTGATTAATGCTGGAGTAATTTTGAGATTAAGACTTACATGAACAATGGAAACTAACCTTAGCCATGAGAAAAATCTGTGATTGTTTTATGAACGTACATTACTTTGCTGCACACCTACAGATTAGGCAGGATTTTCTGGCCCATTATCCCTTTCCTCTTAGCAACGCTAAAGAAATATTATAAGGAAGATCAGTGTAATTTTTGTTTATTTCTAAGAGACATAATGGTAAATAAGGAAGACATGGTAAATAATACAAATAAGTGTGATTTTTTTTTTAAAGATTTTTTTTTTTAATTAATTTGACAGAGAGAAATCACAAGTAGACGGAGAGGCAGCCAGAGAGAGAGAGGGAAGCAGGCTCCCTGCTCAGCAGAGAGCCCGATGCGGGACTCGAACTCAGGACTCTGAGATCATGACCTGAGCCGAAGGCAGCGGCTTAACCCACTGAGCCACCCAGGCACCCCAAGTACGTGTGATTTTAAAAGTGGAACCCATCTTTGAAAGAGTATATTCTCTTCATTTGTTTATTCATTCAACAAATACTGAATGCTTACTATGTCACAGGCACTGTTTGAGACCTGGAACCCATAGCAGTAACATAATCAAAATCCATGTGCTTGTGAGAGACTTCCTTGGAAGCAGACAAGGAGGAAAAAAAAAAGGTAATTTCTGTAGTCATCAGTGCAAAAAGTTAAGCTGAAGGTGAGAAGGGGAGAGAAAGTATTCAGGGACATCTTCTTTGAGGAGGTAGTATTTGTGCAGAAACCTAAGTGATGAGGTATAACAGTAAGAAGTTGTCAGGAGAGTCTTTTTGGCAGAAGGAAGAACAGGGAAAAAGACCCAGAGACCATTCTCTTCTAGTATGGAAGAATAATTAAAAAACCACCTTGGCTGAGCTTGAATGAGCAGACAGGTGATGGTAGAAGTGGAACTAGGGAGGTAGGCAGGGCTGGGTCATGAGAGCCATGGCTAGAATCTGGAGTTTGTTCCACGCTTGTAGCAAGCCCTTAGTCAGTCTTAAGAAGAGGAAAAGGCAAGATCTGATTAATGTTTTTTTAAAAGACCCTTTTGAGTGCTGAGTGGAAATCTGAGCATAGGAAAGCCCAGAGGGAGGACATGTTGGCAGGGCCCAACACAATAAGGGTGATGTGGTGAGACGTGATCAGCCTTGGGGTCTGTTTGGAGGCAATAGTGAACAGGTCTAGTTGGTGGATTCTGACTTAAGGGAAGAAGAGCAAACAAGGATTATGGGTTTGTTTGGGTCTGTACAACTGGTCAAGGAAACAGAAATGGGGAAGACAAAGATAAAAGGTTGATGTTAAATGTTAAAAGAAAAAAGATTTTATTAATGCAACAGGGCGTCCCTAAAAGTTCCTTAAGAATGGTTTTGTAAAGTTAATTCATTTTGACCAGAAACCCCACTAGAATTTCAATCTTTAATTATGATAAATGTCTTTACAGAGTAACAGGTGGCAAAAATGCACATTCAGGTTAGAAGCTGCTATTTGCCAAGATTTTTATTACTTTGGGAATATAAGCAAGAAGGACTAAATAGCTCATAACAAGATATTGATTTATTTCTTAACACCAGAAAGACTTCAAGGTCTTTTGTGTATAGTCTTCTCGACAAGCTAAATTGGATAGGGTTTTTCAGTAAATACAAAAGAGTTTACTTACACTTTTTTTTCAAAAAGTCTATTTTCCTCCATGGATGCACAATGGAAAAAAATAAATCAGCAGCTAGGGAGTGTTCCTTTCCTTTAAAAATAAGAGTAGCCTTATTCACACTGAGTTATATATGAAGAAGAATAACTTGCTAACCTCTCTTTTCTCTGAAAACATAACAAGAACAAATTATAAAAACACTGACTGGAGTTCAGCCCAGAGAAAGCATTTTTGGCAGTAAATCAGTCTTATAAACAAGTAGATGCTAGCAAGAACTACCTAAACTGGATTATAATGAAACATTTTTATCTGGGAGGCTGATAAAGAAACAATAAACTTGATTTTTATCTCCTACAGACTCTGCTCCTGCAATCACTATTACATAAGAAAAGAATGGGGAATAATTCTACTTATCTAAAAGAACAACCAAACTTTCTTCAGCAATGCTGATAGCTTCATGACAATGACGGCCATTATAACCATCCAAACAGTTTCTAAGACACTATGCAAAATTTGCTTAGTGTACAAGCAAATTCTAGCAACTCTTTTCCACAATATGTTTTGAATGACTCCCATGATTAATTCAATAAATTGAAATGTTTTGACTTAAGAGATAACTAGACAATCTTCCGTAGCTTTTCCAGGTCAGTGTAAATGTTAATTTTTTTTTTTCAGTTTCATGATGTTTTGATATAGAACTATCTCTGATAGGCCATCATAAAATAACTTTTCATGGACTTACAGCTTTAAAAACAAGTGAATAAATCCTAAATTCAGAGTATGTGAGTTGTTTTCAAGATGTCTTTGCAAGTGCAGCTGAATTATGAAGTACTCAAGGATCTGAAGATTAAGACACTTTGGAAAGCAGAATTGCAAAACTTTCCAGAATGACTACCTTAGGGACTGAAGAGAGAAGGTCTGCTGTTTTTCTCTAAATTTATTGCAGGCAGTAAACATTGATCAGATCACCTTTGCTGAGCTTTGGTCAAAAATGTGTAGTGTACACATATTTTGAAGGGAGAGAAAAATAACAAAAAGAGAAAGTAGTTTTTCACTGGGAAATGTTCCCAGCAACAGGAGATAGAGCCACAAATTGTGGTTTCAATTTTCCTAAATGCCCACTGGCCAAGTCAGTTTGGAAACTTAATTTTATTTCCTATAATGTGTGAATTCACAACTCCCATTAGACTAGAAAAGGCAACCTCAACTCTACCTCAACAGTGCATGATCCCCCCAACAGCCACTCCAAATTGAATTAATAGTCCATAAAATGTTCCATTCATTTCCATATCATAGTGATTTATTAGTTTATAACAATTTTGCGTTTGTTGCCTTGCTTTTATATTTAATGTAAATGTATCATAGCAAACACTTGGTTTAATTCAGCATACATTACTAGAAAAAATTTAATTCAATTTGCTTACATAAGAGAGTAAGCCAGCTCAAGATTATGTTTCTTTATACTCCACCATCTTCAGTGTGGTATTACATGCTTAATTAATTCATACATTTTATGCAATCAATTAAAGATCCTTCTTAGTTATTTCTGTGCCTTATTACATTAAATGCATTTAATGACCAGAACTAGATTTTCAAAGGAGTGCTGTCAAATCCTCATGACAAAAATTTGTTCCCACAAGACATTTTTTCAAAGTTAGCATAACTCTCTACAGATCTGAAGAGCCAGATAATTCCATCTAGGCAGCTTCAACAAGGTTTGAAATAATTTAGATTGACCTTGTTTGGCAGGTAGTGTTGTGTGGAAATACTCCTTGGGTGAAAAGGTGGGCCAGAGATGATCTTCTCTTCTCAAAATACAAGAATTACCTATCCCTGTGTGCTTTGCAAACATCATATGCAATGGAATATTTGGCTTGCAACATGAAGCTTTTGATTTTCATTTGAGGACCTGAAGTTGAAAACATCACAACCTTGATAATTACTGCCAACTAAAGAACCCTGCCAAGCTTTCGGAGATGCCAAAGGGCAGGGCAGCCAACAGAGTAAGAAAGTCAATCTTCAAGGAAAAGTCAACAGATAGTGGAGGGAAGCATGAAAGTGAGCTGTATAACAATCTGCTCAGGTTTTCGGGTATTAGGTAAAGGGACCCTGCAAGAAGGGAGGGAGCCCAGGGGATGCGCAGGGGAAATCACCCTGTGAGAATCTACAAACACAATTTAGACTGAGCCAGTTCCTGATTATAGTTCTAAGAAATATCTGACTGCTCATAAAAGGCTTAACTAAAGTAAACTAATTGAGGGATGTGATAGAATTAGACTGGGAAGCTGTGAGCTATCCTATCTTTGAGAGTTGCCAAGGCAACTCAGAAGGACTGAATTGGATATCTATGGGATACATTTTTAAAATGAGACCTGGAGGAGGCAGAGAAGGGGGAGGACCAGAAAGAACAAACCGCTGTCAGGACACAGTAGCTGAAGGCAGGGGGACTGAGAAGCTCAGCTTGTGAACAAAGCTGACTGGGTGTGCGGCTCATGCCGTCTTTGGAGTTTGTTACACGTGAGTTTAGCAAGTCACTGGTTGGTATTGAATATATTTTGGACCAAATTCTGTGCAAACACTGGTCTAAGCATTACATGTGATAAGGTCATTGCACTCTATCTTATTATTATTTGTATTGATTGTACAGGTCTCCATTTTTTAAACAATTTTTTCACGTGTGTTCATAAAAATACTATGTTTGAAACAGACAAGAAGAGAATTCCTAGAAACTTGTGACGGTTCTACCAACCAAGATAATGAAAGATAATCTAATAAATCTATTGTGCTTTATCTATACCCCCCATTTTTTTAAAAAAGATTTTGTTTTTATTTATTTGACAGACACAAGTAGGCAGAGAGGCAGGCAGAGAGAGAGAGGAGGAAGCAGGCTTCCCGCTGAGCAGAGAGCCTGATGCGGGGTTCGATCCCAAGACCCTGGGACCATGACCTGAGCTGAAGGCAGAGGCTTTAACCCACTGAGCCACCCAGGTACCCCTATCTCCCCCACATTTTAAATCAAGATGTTTTACTGAGAGTGCATCTCAGGCCCTCAACGATTTCCTTTCCTCAAATTTGTGCAGCTAAATCCCAACATGTTCTACCCTGGCTTTCCCAGGACAATGGTGTTTTACTTGCAGAAGTGTATATGTGTTGTATTTTCATTTTCTGGGGATTAAACCTAAGGCAATTAAAAATAAAGCTCACTTCTTTCAACCAGGAATAATTATTTGTGATTATCTAAATAACGCAATCGGTTTTCCTCAGGCTTATTTTCCAAACAGCTTTTTGTAGGTGTGTACGAAATTTTCATTAATTACTGTATATGGTTGCCTAGTCCTGGTCTTTGTAAAAGAATTTAACTTTAAGCAGATGGTCTTAAAGAGCATGCAGCCAAACAGAAAAGTTGACGCTGGACTTAAAATACAGCCTTTTCCATCAACTCTTGGATTTGAACTTGCTTAAGCCAACTTGGTCACACACGATGCGTCAGCAGATACATCAGCAGTACCTGTTAGTGAAGTTTTGAGCTGGGTAAGCATTACTGCGCTACTATAACTCAGCAGTGTATTGATAAATATTAAATAACCAGCTCCAAAAACAGTGTGTGTGTGGTTTCTGAGATGTGAAGCACAATATTTATGAACAATAAAAATACATAATATTCATAATTATATGTTCCATGTAGCCAACTGATTCACATGAGATGCCTCACTGATATTGGCCAGACTCAACTCTCCAAGTTCTGGTTGCCACTGATGAATGAGTAGGTCCTACATGACTATTAGTCATGATTTCTGCTTTTGTTAATAAGTGAGACAGAAGTAATACATTGAAGACTCATTTTGGAACTTTATTTGACCACCAATGACCTATGTGACCTTGCTGAATCATATGAGTTTTTAAACACTGAAAGAATGGTTCACTTTCTTCAACTATTAATACTATAATGGCTACAGATGTAACAAACATTTAAGTTTAATCTAAGTTTAACATTTTCTCCGCTACTTTCTCAAGACAGCAAAATGATAAATCAAGCCCAGATTTGTAGGAAGTTATTGACCAAAAGATGGATAAAAGAAACACTTGTAATGGGCAACTTTGAGGAAGAGTCTTCCCGATTAGAAGACTAGTATGAGGCACCTAGGCGGCTCAGTGGGTTAAGCCTCTGCCTTTGATTCAGGTCATGATCTCAGGGTCTTGGGATCAAAATCCTACATTGGGATCTCGGCTCAGCAGAGAGCCTGCTTCCCCTCCTTCTCTCTCTGCCTGTCTCTCTGCCTATTTGTGATCTCTATCTGTCAAATAAAAAAAATAAAATCTTAAAAAATAAAAAAAGAAGGCTAGTGGACTAGGGTGCCTGGGTGGCTCAGTCTGTTAAACGTACGACTCTTGATTTCTGCTCAGGTCATTATCTAAAGTGCATGGGATGGATCCCCCTCCCTTCCATGGAGCCCATGCCCCACTGGGGCTCTGAGCTCAGCATGGAGTCCATTTGAGAGTCTCTATCCGCTCCCCTCCCTAAGAGTAAATAAATAAATCTTTAAAAAAAAAAAAAGGCTAGTGGATCAAGTCTAGAGACCCCTTGTTCTTGAACAGTTTACAGCCTCAAGGTTATTGAGTAAGCCAAACAATATATACCTAATATCACACTGTGTTTGTGAAAGTATTTTAATGTGAATTGTAACTATTGCACAGCTATTTAATACCACTAAAATTTGTAAGTTGTTATGTATTAACATGTCTGCAATATTTTTCTGCCCACACATACTTTAATAAGATTGTATTATAGCATATTTATTTTTAATAAGATGTTATATTATTTTTAACTTTTAAGTGATACATTTAGATATACTGTTATACAACATATAGGTTTTTTTCCCCCTTGTTCATGTTATATTCTCCTTGGTCAGTACATATGGGTCTACTTAATATTCCGTAAGAGCTGCAAAGTATTCTATAGCTAAAATTATTCTCCTATAAATAGAAGTTTAACTATCATAAGCATTCTCCTAATAATAGAAGTTTCAAATTTTTCAAGTTTTTCCACTTTTTTACATGCTTTTTGCTCTTGCAAAAATATAGCAGTAAATATCTTTGCACATTTATCTTTATGCAGTATGTGAATTTCTACAGGAGACAGGATCCTATAAATAAAATTTACAGGTTTCTTCAACCATTGATCATGTATTTATTTATTACTCAAGTCAACTTGGCTTTAATCCTAGTTCTGTATATAAACATTTGCCAACCTACCACTCCCAGGTAGTTAGCAAATAAACTCCCAGGGCACCAGCCTTTAAAATTCATGGAGTTCTGTATTATTTTGCTTTTGAACAGTCTGGGATCCAAAAGCTTTGGTTTGGAACCCACATTTGCTACAAGTGTGTTCATCAATGAATAATCTGACCATTAATTATAAGAAACAAGAGAAATTATTTTAGAAACCATGTTTATTAACATATCATAGTAAATTGAATTATCATATTTCAGGGCCCCGTAGTATGTTTTGAAAATGGAACTAACATTGCCCCACTAATTTGGGGGAAAGAATGTGTGTCTTTAAGGTATACTTTTAATTGAAGTGGAGAAAAACATTTAAAATTGCTCAAGTAGCAGAAATTACTGTTTATGGACTAGAATCTATAAAAGCAAATTGCTGAGCTATGAATGAGGATATATTTTATATATATATAATTCTGGTGGCAACTTGCAGAGTTAGAACACAATAAAAGGGTAGTAAGCCATTCAGAATTGAAGGTACTGCTAGAGTCTGGGACAGGAAGCATCTTTTTTTTTTTTTTAAGTTTTATTTATTTATTTGGGAGAAAGAGAAAGAGGGCAGGTTGAGAGACAGAGGTAGAGAGAGAGAGAGAATTTCAAGCAGACTCCCTGCTGAGTGTGGAGCCTGACTGGCACTTGATCTCCATCATGACCTGAGCCAAAATCAGTCACTTAACCAACTGAGCCACCCAGATGCCCCTGGGACAGGAAAATATTGAGTTTTAGTGAGTTTTATTAGATCAAAATGCATGGATATCTGGTCAGTTTGTGCCTATAAAACATGTACATCATAAATATATGGCATAGTTCTTTTTATTAGATATGTCAGCATTTTTATTTGCAATTAAGCTAAATGATTTACAACATAAACTTGTTTCTCATATATTCAGTTGTGTTATTCAAAGCTTAATTATTTTAATTTTTTCTGAGGCATTATTTTGTGCCACCTTGAAACACTCAGAGTATTTGAACCCAACTAAGTAGAAAATAAATCAGGCTTGAGATAGTTCTGATGTGACCTCTATTTGGTGAGCAAGGAGTGGGGTGTGCATGTACGTAGGTGTGCATGTATGAAGTTACTGTGTATCTACTCAAATCGGTTACTTAAAAAATCTGAGGATGTTATGATCTCTAAATTGCAAATAAAACCCATTAATTGTACTCTCTTGAGAAACAGACCAAAGCATGAGAAATGGGTACTCCAGACCAGATGAAATCTCCACTGAGGGGAGAGACTGACTGATAAGCAGAACAGAAAGAACTTCAAGAATTCTAGAAATAAAATTCACAGGCTCCTTTAATCATAATAATATTTTTATTTTGTAATCATGGAAATCATCCTGGTTTCAGTTTTAGTGAAAAATGTGTTTCTTGTTAGAGGACTTGAGTGGTCATGGGATATGAATAGAGCCTTACTGACCTCATAGATTTTTCTGTCATTTTATGGCTTAGAGGGATATAGAGTTAAACTCTTTTTTTTTTTTTTAGGACTTTATTTATTATTTTTATTTATTTATTTATTTATTATTTGAAAGAGAGAGAGCACAAGTAGGGGGAGCAGCAGAGGCAGAAGGAAAAGTTGGCTCCCCACTGAGCAGGGAACCCGATGTGGGACTCGATCCTAGGATGCTGAGATCATGACCTAAGCTGAAGGCAGATGCTTAACTGAATGAGCCACCCAAAAGCTCCAAAGAGCTAAATTAATAAGCAGCTTTTCTTTCCATAGCTGGATGAGCTCAGACTTCTCATCTGCAGGTCTTAGACTGCATTGTCAGTACAGAAATTAAAGTAAATCACCCGGCTCTCACTGAGCTAGGGAGTCTAGCAAAAAAGTCTAGATCACAATTATGATCTAGGAAGACCAGGGTCATTCTTCATATTTCACCAAAAGATCTTCAGTATTAAACTTACAAACATAAGAGTTAAGAAAAAGCAATTAGTGAGAAGCTCCTTGTTGTTTAAAGCATATAATTCTTTTTAATAAAAATGTAGGTGTTTAATTTTGAGAACACTGGACTGTAGGTTTTAGGGAGACCATGAGGATATCTGTTTTGTCCCCCAGTTTTCCAGGGTTTGGCACAAAGTAGATATTCAGTGAATACTGATGGATGAAGGAGTGAAAAAAGAAACTGCATTTTTCAAGAGTAAAATGTTGAATGTTTGTTGTTGTGATAAGCAGTCTCTAGACTGGCCCTACTGGCCTCTGCTTCCTTGTTTTCATGCCTTTTGTAATCTTTTCTATTTGATTTTGGGCTTGCTCTAGTGATTCACTTTTAATGAACAGAATATAGGAATTGTAATAGGATATCACTTTTGACATTAGTTTACAAAAAGACTGTGTCTTGGGTCTTGTTTGCCCAACTATACTCCTCTGAGCCCTCATTCTGGGGGAAGCAAGTTGCCATGTCATGACTAGCCCAAGGAAAAGCCCATGCAGCTAAGAGGTCATGCCCTTGGCCAATGTCCAAGAGCCCTGAGCCCTCTAGTAGCGGTATTAGTGACCTTGGAAGAAGACCCTCCCCTGTTGAGCCTACAGATGACTGCAGCTCTGGCCAGCACCTTAACTTTTGCCCCATAATAGACCCTGGGTCAGAGACACCCTATTAAACTGCATGTTGATTCCTGACTCACAAAAATGTACGAGATAATGTTTGTCATTTTAAGGCATTATGTTTTGGGGGTAATTTGTTAGACAGCAATAGAAAGTCAATTCAAGTTAATTAATTTGTTGAATTGAATTCACTTGCTCTAAAGACTCCATCTAACTGCATAAAGCCTGAAAGACACTGATAGGTTGTTGATACATACAATCCTTCTATTTCAAACTTATTTAAATGGCGACACAGTCTAAAACCAAATTACTTCACTCAAAAGGACAAATTACTTTAGAAAGATAAAGTAGGGATATTTATTCTGAACTACTCCATCAAGAAGCAGCAGCAGAAACATCTTGATGCTCTTTTCACCACCATGTGGGCAGGCATTACATTAAGATCAAGGCAAGTAATATACTTCAGACCTTTATCATCTTCAACAAACCTCACTCACACATTCAGATGGGGCCCCGAGCAGCGCTCTTCACTTGTAGGAAGCCTGTGGTGAGTGGGTCAGAATGCCTGAATTGAGACCCACTTGCTGCTTATTAGCTTAATAAATTTGGGCAAGTCACTTACCTGCATTAGTTTCTTCACCTACATGGGAAAGGGAGTGGGTTGCAAAACTACATGAATAAAGGGCACCTGGGTGGCTCAGTGGGTTAAAGCCTCTGCCTTCGGCTCAGGTCATGATCCCAGGGTCCTGGGATTGAGCCCCACATGGGACTCTCTGCCCAGCAGGGAGCCTGCTTCCTTTCCTTTCTCTCTGCCTGCCTCTCAGCCTACTTGTGATCTCTGTCTGTCAAATAAATAAGATACTTAAAAAAACAAATAAACAAAAAAACAAAACAAAACTACATGAATAACATATAAAGAGTAGTCCGTATGGGTGATGAGATTCCAGGTGCTATATGGAATGAATAATCCATGATTTCATTTTTCCTAGTCCTTTCAATTATTTTGCCTCCTCTTATGATGGTATTAGTGTACTTGCCACATTCCCAAAGTAAGTGGGCAAATTTACAATTTTTAATGATTTATTAGAGTTATACATGCATGTAGCTTTAAGTCTCACTGTCAAATAAGACAGTCCTGGTCTCATGTGCCTACTGTGCTCTTGAAATGTGGCCAGTCCTAACTGAGATGTGCTGCAAGTATAAAGTACACCCTGAGTTTTATACTTGGTATGAGGAAAAACAACAACAACTGTCTCTTTAATAATTTACTTATAATGATTACCAGTTGAAGTATTTTGGATATATAGAGCTAAATAAAATATGTTATTAGAATTAATTTCACTTGTTTCTCTTTCTTTTTCTTAAATGTGGCTATTTGAAAACTTACATATTTTAGCTCATGAAAAGCGCTATCATACTGAGTCTTGTTAAGAAAAACAGCAGTGCGCCCCCTCTTCTCCACTGCCTCTCCCCCTCCACAGCCTGCATGAATTTTTACCACTTTCAATCAATCAGGTGACTGATTTAGGTGATCGGGTAATCATAACTTCATCTCTAAATAACACATTTTATTGCTACTTTTTGATTTTCAGCCTCAGCATTATCACAGTCAGCCCCCTCTCTGTCCTCTGTCAAGGCCCCCAGGATTATTTCCCAGCCCACAGCAGCATTGGCATCACTCACACATATGAGCGCTCCATTCACAACTGGGGCAGGCAGACAACCATGACTGACCACCTTTTCTGTACAACTTTGTGTTTCCTTAATAGGTGCCTTCCTCCTTTTCATTTGCTGCGTTTGCTATGCATTTATAAATAATACAGCCCCAAGCCATTTGCCAGTTTTTTAGATCTCTTTTAAGATGTCAGATGTGCCTGGCATTCTTTCAGTTTCATCTTTCTGTGGAAGTCCCTGGAGAGCCATCAAATCCATCCCAAATCACACAGGGTTTTCTTTTGATCAGGTGCATGACCATAATCTGGAATCCCTTTTCTGAAACACCCTTGGAATTTCCCTTATTGTGCTCCTCTGTTGGATCAACCCTGTTCTATATCAGACATTTTTCCCTCTTGTTTTATTTCCTCATTCTGCTGGATTAATTTTTCAAAGGTTTTTAAGGGAAAGGGAGCAAGGAAGGTAAAGTTTTGAGATTCTTATGTCTGAAAATGTTTTCACACTGATTGGGATAGTTTGGCTTACATAGAATTTTCCCTTTGAATTTTGAAAGCTTTCTTAGAATTGTCTCACATTCAGGAGAAGGGAGTTGAGGGAAATTGGAAGGGGAGGTGAACCATGAGAGACTATGGACTCTGAAAAACAATCTGAGGGTTTTGAAGGGGTGGGGGGTGGGAGGTTGGGGGATCCAGGTGGTGGGTATTGGAGAGGGCACAGATTGCATGGAGCACTGGGTGTGGTGCAAAAACAATGAATACTGTTATGCTGAAAAGAAATAAAAAAATTAAAAAAATAAAAAAGAATTGTCTCACATTCAGTGCCACTATTGAGAAGTCTGAAGTCATTATGATTCCATATATTTTATCTGTGACAATATTTTTTTCTCTCTTTGGAAGCTTATGGGATCTTTGTGCTATCCCCCAAATTCAGTAGTTTTACTATGACGTATGTTGATTTGGCTCTACTTTCAACTAATTGCTGCTTTTTCCGTCTGGAACACTGATACCGCCAATATCCACTTGGCTACCTCTCTCACCTCTTTCTCTGTGATGCCTACTCTAACCATTCTCTTTATTTTTTCTTCCTTCCTTCCTTTCTTTTAATTTTAAATTCAATTAGCCAACATACAATGTATCCTTAGCTTTTGATATAGTGTTCAATGATTTATTATTTGTGTGTAACACCCAGTGCTCATCACACTATGTGCCCTCCTTAATGCCTATCACCCAGTTACCCCATCTCCCTACCCCCTCCCTCCAGCAACCCTCAGTTTGTTTCCTAGAGTTAAGAGTTGCTCATGGTTTGTCTCCCTTTCTCATTTCCTCCCATTCAGTCTGCGTTCTTTAAATTGCACCCAACTTCACAGGTCTCTCCACTTGCTCTGCTGATCCCCCTCACCCTGCCCTTTTTTTTCATAACATACATCACATTAGGTCATCAGGTCTCTTTTCCGTTTCGTTAATTCTTTTTAGTTTGACCTAATGTGCTGTTAACACCATCTTATTCATTTCACTTATTATACATCTATTTCTAGAAGTTTTATTTTGTTTTCAAATACGTTTGGTCACTTTGATATCTCCTTCCCCGACTTCATCTTTTTTATTCTCTCTTTTGTATCTTTAAACACGGTAAATATATTTTACTTTATATTCGTTATCTAATAATTCCAGGATCTTAAGTCTTTGTCTGGTTTTGTTGTTTGCTGTTGCTGTTGACTCCTTTTTCCATGCACGTGTGTGCGCAGGTGCACATGCGCACATGCACATTTTAATAATAATTTCTAATTTTTGAAATTCTGGGTAGGAATTCTGTGAGGACTAAGGGAAAACCCTTATTTCTGCTAGAGTTCTGAGGGCGCAACATCATCCACTCCTCTTCAATAAGATTCTTCTGGAGTGCTCTGGACCATAAAACGTGTGATTCCAGGTTTGCGTGGGCTGGTTTACCTCGGATAACTCCCATAAATCTACTGCTGGTTTTTTCTCCATTAACTAAAACAGAGATTAGACAGCTTTTTTTTTGTCTATCATTACTAAAGGGATAGTCTTCTGGATCATCCTGTTTTGATATGCACAGTATCACCAGAGTCCCCGTGCTCTGTGAGCTGAGCGCAGAGAGTCTTTCCTGCTCTTCGACGCTCTGCGCAGGCACCTAGGGCTCCAGGCTACAGGCGTGAATCCCACACATATCCCCTGGGCATGCTGCACACTCAATTTTTCATACCCGCTGGAAGTTTCTTTTGCTATTTTGCTCCTGGCTGCAGAGAATAGCCCAAACTGTTTTAGGTACCACTCCACTAATTTTATTTTATTTTATATTATTTTTTAAGATTTTATTTATTTATTTATTTGTCAGAGAGACAGAGAGAGAGAACACAAGTTGGTAGAGTGGCAGGCAGAGGCAGAGAGAGAAGCAGGCTCCCCACTGAGGAAGGAGCCAGATATGGGACTCCATCCCAGGATGCTGGGATCATGACCTGAGCTGAAGGCAGTGGCTTAACCTACTGAGCCACCCAGGCATCCCCACTCCACTAATTTTAAAACATTTAAATATTTTTCAATTAATTAAAGTAACTAAAAGATGCCTGGAATTTTTAAATGTTTATAGAGGAGGAATTTTAGGACTGTCAGTGTAACATAACCATGAAAACAGAATACTGAAAACAGAAATACAAGCCATTTTTAAAAGCTGTCGATTATCTTTTCATACATGTGTAATGTATATAATATAAAGCCTAATGTTTGTAACATCCCTGCCCCCACCAACCAGCTTCAAACTAGGATGTTTTCAAATATTTGAAGGTTCCTGTTTGCCTTCCATGATTACATAGCCCTCCCTCTCTAATAGAGATGTAAATTATCCTGAATTTTGTGATCCAATTCTTGACTTTCTCAATAATTTTACTACTCCCTTTTTGTTCTACCATATGAAAATGTCATGCCTTATCAAATATATAAATGACTAAGGTCCATCTATCGCTTACTGGACTAGGAGAAAGTTTTCATGAAAAACAGAGGCCAGATGTCATCAACTACTATGAGATATAGTCTGCCTTAAACAAAGTAGGTACTTAATGTTTTTTGCTTTAAGAAAATCTCTAGTTTCTATTCAGACTGACACCTACGACTGCCTCTAAAATAAACTTATGTACCGTAATACAATTTTGTAACACAAACATTAAACCAAATTTTATACTTCTCCCAAAGTGCCATTGAGAGGGGGCGGCTGATCATTACAAAGCTTCTTTAGCATCAAATTTAACCATAAATATTTCTGGTATATTTGTCATATTTTCAACATTCAGAAGTTATAAAATGTTCCTGTGGATGTGACCATCTTTTTTTTTGTTTGTTTATTTATTTATTTTTTTAATTTATTTGACAGAGAGAGGGAGAGCAAGACTGCGTGCATAAGCAGGGCAAGCGGCAGGGAGATGGAGAAGCAGGCTCCCGGCTGAGGAAGGAGCCTGATGCGAGGCTCATCCCAGGACCCTGGGATCATGACCTGGGCTGAAGGCAGGCAGTTAACCAACTTAGCCACCAGGCACCCCTGGATGTGACCATCTTGACAGTCCTGCCGGAATACTTAATACTTAATACTTATATTATTCAGCACTAGTATATACTGTCATTTATTTTTCTGTTCATTTGTGCGTGTTTCACTTTTCAAGCAGATACTCAGTTTTGTTGCTTTCTAATTTCTATGTATTTGCCAGTTTCACTAAAATACTACTGACCACTGTATCCTGCAACAAATATTTATTAAGCAACCATTATATGTCTCTTATTATTTTGAAGGCTCGGGGTATGGACTGAAATGCAAATATTCTGCTCTTGGTCACATGTTATAGTGGAGAGACAGGTAATAAATCCAACAAAAAAGAAAGATGATGGTGTTATACAGTAATGAGTGCAATGAAAAATAAAATAGAGTGATGTAAAGGATAGTGGCCAGAAAGTAAGAGTCTTCCTTGCCTTTTCTTAAGAAAAAATTATACAAGTTATATTACCAGTCTTTAAATGTTACGGTAGCTCTATGCTAGCTCTATTATAGGCCCCAAGCGTTACCTCATTCTCTATGAGATAGATCTCTGTTTGACTTAGTATTTAGTAGTGATTAGGGTCCAGACTCTGCAAAGCCACATGTTAACACGAAGACTATTGTCCAATCAAGATACTCATGGATTCTGTCTGGCAGAGATAATAATCCTACATTTCATTATTTTATTGCCCTCTAGGATATAACCAGTTTGTCTCTAACATAGCAAATTTGTTTTCAGTACATCTTTCCTGAATGATATATAAGCATTTATGCCTCAAATTCTCAGAAAAAAATTTATCATCTTTATTTTTCTTTTATTAATGAGTTAAAATTTTAATATTCACTCAGCATTGATAAAAGAATCCTGATTTTCACTTTTTGAAAATTATAATTTGACCAGAGTGTGAAAGGGAAAACTTTTCTGAAAAAGGAACATTTGAGCTCAAATCTAAATGACAAGAAGGAGATAGTCTGGGCACCTGGGTGGCTCCGTGGGTTAAAGCCTCTGCCTTCTGCTCAGGTCATTGTTCCAGGGTCCTGGGATTGAGCCCCACATGGGACTCTCTGCTCATCAGGGAGCCTGCTTCCTCCTCTCTCTCTGTCTGCCTCTCTGCCTACTTGTGATCTCTATATGTCAAATAAATAAAATATTTATAAGAAAAAAAAAAGAAGGAGACAGTCATGTAAACTGGGGACAGACTCCTCAGGCCGACTGAATGGGGCCTTTAAAATGCTGAAGCAGGTGGGAGCTTGGATTGTCAAAGGATCAAAGGTCTTAAGGAGCAGAAGAGTGGGAGGAGATGACTCCAAAGATCCAGTCAGGGGCAGATAATGCAGGTGCTGTAGATTATGAATAATGACTTCGATACATATATAAAAAAATATTTTCTATGAAATCTCAATGCATATGTGCCTGCTTCCTCACTTATAGTCAGTTAAATTTATTTAAAAAATAAGTTAGATAAAAAACTAATGATGTACTATATGTTGGCTACCTGAACATAATTTAAAAAATAAGTTAGAGTCAGAGGGAAAATGTAAGGATTCACACAAAGAGAAAACTAAAAAAGCTATTTCCGATTAAGAGAACATTAAGTAACATATTATGTATCAATTCTACTCCATTAATAAACAACAACAAAAAAGAAAACATACTGAATCACCTCCTCTGAGGTTATGATTTCTTTTAAATTAAAGACTCTGGTGGGTGTAAATATTCCTAGAGGCCCCCTTTCCTTTCTTATTCTTCCTAGTAAAGAAGAAAAACCAGACTCCAAGTTATCAGAGAATTGTGGAAGAGAAAGGAAGAGCAGAGCAACCAATTCTGCCTCTGACTGATCATGCTTTTTAATAGCGTTTTAGCTTCCCCATCTTGATAGCGAGCATGAAATTCCCAGAGATCTGTGTTGTTCCTCTGCGGAAACTTTTTAAGACAGATAAAATTAGCTGTAAATCATCTTGAATTTCTAACAGAAGGATTCCAGACTCTAGCTGGGGAGCTGTCTTTTTCCACCTCACTTTGCCCACCATGTTCTCTCACACAGTAGGAGGAAACCAAAAGGGCAACCCTAGTTCCTTATTTTTCTTTCCTTGTTACCAGGCCATTCTCTGCTATTTCACTTCTTAAATTTACAAAAGGTCATGATATTGTGTTTATTCTACGTGGTCTTTTTAGGAATTTGTTTTATTTTGTTAAGAAAGAAAATGCATAGAACTAACCTGAGATTATGGTATATTTTATCTCTACCGGTTTCTTAACTTGCCTGCTTGTCCTAGTTTCTTTATTATTGCTGGCTGACCTTTTAGCAAAGTTCATCTGCAGTTTCTATTTTGTTTTTCCAGTGTTGTGGAAAGCTCTCACCCATCACCCGGATGGCAGAAATCCACCAGAAAATCCAAACTGGGGAAATCCCAGAGTTGGAAAAAAGAAATTTTTCAAAAAAAGAAAACCTTACCAAAATAAACATGTTCAGGAATATTCTTGTTTGCCAGTAAGGTGATCTACAGACAATTCTGAGATATGAGATGGCTAAAAATAGGAAAATGCAGGCATAATTATCAGAATATCAGCGGATGTTACAGGATGTTGCAAAGCCCGTTTCCATGTGAAATACATATTAGCAAAGTATTCTATGCCTTTGCCCCTTTAATTTTGTTTTCAAAAATTCCCATGACAATATTCAGGTATCCATGCCACACGAGGACACGTTTAATGGGAATCCTGCAGATCAAAGGAGGGAGGTACACTGCTGCTGAGAACAGACCCTTCTAAGACATCTTGCAAGGGTAAGTTCAGAACTGTGCGCTCTTTTGAATACTGTCTGGATACTGACAAGAGGATTCAAATAGACTCTGCAAACAATGGAGCTTTGGGAATTGTGTACATCTTGAGAAGTAATTTGAGTGGCATATATTTAAGCCAATCTATTCATATTTGAGCAAATCCAAGCAATTTATATTTCCTGGAGGTCAGCTTGAATAGGAAGTTGGAAGAATGGTGTTGCTTCACTCTCATGTTAAATAAAAATCATGGGTAATCATGTATTTACACATTAATTTATGTCACAAAAGTACAACAAGTTAGAAAATAGGACCTTCATACACTGCTTTGGAGGGTATAAATTGTTATAAACTTCCATAGAGGACAATTTGGAATGTATATCCAAAGGCTTAATAATATTCACGATCTCTGACTCAAAAATTTTTCAAGGAAATAGGAAAATAGATGTTCAGGATTACATAATTTATTTATTATGTTGTCATTGTGTTTACAATAATGGAAATCTGCAAAGTTAAATGTTAAATGTTAAATGTGGCTCACTCACACAATAGAATATTTTGCAACATGTACAAATGATAAGAAAGATTTATAATTACTGATGTGAAGATACGTTTTTAAATTATAAAATCAGGTTACAAAATAGTATTTAAAGAATGATCCCATTTTGGTAACAATACATTTTATTCATTTGCTGGTATATATGAATAAAAACTCTGGAAACTCAATGAATAATGTTTTAGACTTTGTCACTGGCTTAAACTTATGTATTTCCTACTCTTTTTGCCAGAACATTTTTGGAGTATGATGTCATGTACGATTCTATTATAGATTATGATTCATAAATTATAAAGCATATGTTGTAGCAATCTATGGCTACATAAGCAAATGTAGCTAAAAATAATAATTCGTAATTTGTCAGTCTTCTGTAAAATTCTGCTTGGTATATTGTTGATGGGGTGCTGGGATGGCTGGAAAATCGAAAATGTACATATTATGTGAATGGCAGTTAGTCCTGGCCACGAGGAGCAGTTCTCTTATACATAGAACTCTCCACAGGGACACTTGAGCTTCCTTTTAGCATGGCGACTAGGTCTCAAGAAGAAACATTCCAAGAGTCAAGAAGTAGAGGCTACCAGCACGCTCAAGACCTGGATTTAAAAGTCCCAGAAAGTCACTTCTGCTGTTATTTTTGTCAGAGCCTGTCAGAAAACCAGCCTTGATTCAAGGGGAGAGGAGTGCAGTGGTGTGCAGACAAGAAGACAGGAATTGTTAGGGCCATGTTTGGGATCTAACCACCACACTATGGAATATGCCAGTCGGAAGCACCTTGGAAATGAAATGTCCATGAATGTGTGAAAATCTGAACTGAATTTTGAACTAAAAAGCAGTTCAGAGGTTACATATTAAATTATCTCATTTATCAAAAGAGACTTCTATAATCATTGACCAGATTCCAGCTAGTCAGAGGAGAGGAGAAAGGAAGTGAAAGAATTTCCTCTATAAAAGACATTATTTGGACAACCGGAATTGAATTGAATGTGAATAAGATATTAGATAATACTGTAATTTAAATATTGAATTTAATAAGTTTTATACAGGCATTTTGTCAAGTGAAAGAATGTCCTTATTCCTAGGAGATGAGTGCCTAGGTATTACAGAATTAAGTATAATGGGGGCACATGGCTGGCTCAGTCGGTACAGCATGTGACTCTTGATCTTGGGATTGTGAGTTCGAGTTCCACGTTGGGTATAGAGATTACTTAAAAAAAAATCCTTAAGAAGCTTTTAAAAAAGAATAAGTGGTATGGCTAATTTGTCTACTTTTAATGGTTTAGCTAAAAATTAAAAAGATGGAGCGTATATGTTAAAAATTTGTGAATCTGGGTAAAAGAAATTCAGCTACATGCAGTTTGCCTTTTTGAGTCATGACCCTGTGATTGAAAGGGAGGTGGATTAGGGAAGATCTCTAGCACGGGGATAGGAAGCCCTGGAAGGAAGCTCACATATAGAATAGACAGAGTCTACCCTGAACGGAGATGGGAGTTCACCACAAATAAACTTCAAACCTAGAAGAAAAGTGGTATGACTTTTAGAGGCAATTCTGAATTTGAAGTTTTCCTCAATTATAAAGAAAAAAATATTTATTTTTGGCATATCTGAGTTTAGAGTTTAAATTTGGCTTTCACTATCACCCCCTTCAAGAAAATGAGAAAAGACAATTTGAAGTTTGTAACTATGATACATTCCTCTTAAACAACACATTTCTTTAATGTTAAATTGGATAAAGATTGTTAACCAAGGGGGTTCACAGACTTCTGCCTCCCCTTTTGCCCAATTGGTTTTGTTTTTCTCCTCCCCTACCCTCCGAAGAAAGAAGGAAACTTCCTGAATGGATTCCAAGGAGAAAGGAATTTGGAACCAAAGGAACTTAGGGACTGAACACCAGGGAGTTAGGAAGTGTCCTGAGTATATTGTGCAAAACTGTGCATTTTACAGATGAGGTTGGGAAGGTGTAAGAGGAGGTGGTGTGAATAAAGAAATTCTGCTTAATAGAAAAGACAACCACTGCTGAGAATTTGGAATGTCATATGTTAATAACAGTTGCTGTGGTCCTGGCATTTGTATCTTCTTAAAAACAGAGAGAGACATGAATAAAGATTATATTCCTTTCTGAGTCTAGAGTCTATAGGAGGGACACTGCTCATAGATTTGATTTTGGGGTTATAGCTAAAAAAGCATTACATATATATCAAAGAAACTCTGTACACATGCTCCCATTAGACCAATTTTAGATTTTTTCTTTGTTTGCGTCTTTAAACCCTATTTATATTAAGAAGGACAAGAATATGTCTCTTCCTAATCAGCCCCTCAAAAGACAGAACTAGGGCTTCATAATCAATTGTAGAACATGTTCTTTTCTTCTTCAACTCAAACCAAAAATTTGTCTGCAGTTATTTAATTATAGTTTTTAGTGGCCAAGATATGCCTTCACTAAAATAAATGCTAAGCAAAATGGTAGAGTTTAAAAATAAAATCTCCAGAAGAATAAATGGATGTTTTCCATACAGGAAATGTAGGAAAACTAAAGATGGATTTAAAGACAAGAGAGAAATGAAATACTCCTTTCCTGCTGACCATAGATCCTTAGTTATCCTAGAGATAGCAATATGCAGTCTCAGGAAATATTAAAGCCCATTTTCACGTCAATAAGTCATCATATGGCTTTTGTAAATATAAAGCCCAAATATCACAGTGCTCTGTTCCAGTTGAATTCTAATTTGTATGAAAATTAAACTCTGCTACAACACATGAAGATTTCATAAAATATTTATGACCAGCTCAGTCTTTGTTGAGAATAACAAAACATGTGAAGTGTGCAAATTAGCTGGCATGTGGTTAAAAATTGTGTGTGTGTGTGTGTGTGTGTACTTTTAGATTTATTGGAGAATTTAGGCTACAAATAAATGTAACTTCCACAAATTTGATCCATGATAAGGTCTAATATTTTTTTGTTTGTTCCATTTCCACAGGACACTATGTCCAAGGTATTGTGCATATGTTTAACAAATTATGAAATAGGGGCCCCCGGGTGGCTCAGAGGGTTAAGCCTCTGCCCTCAGCTCAGGTCATGATCTCAGGATCCTGGGATGGAGCAGGGTCCTGGGGTCAAGCTCTGCATCAGGCTTTCTACTCAGCAGGGAGCCTGCTTCCCCCTATTCCTCTGCCTGCCTCTCTGCTTACTTGTGATCTCTCTCTCTGTCAAATAAATAAATAAATAAAATCTTTAAAAAATTATCAAATATAATTATTGTGGCCTTGTTTCAAACTATCCTTAGTCTGGAGTGGAATTAGGGTATGCTTTGCAGCTAAAGCTCAAGGAATTCCCTGACTTCTTTATTTACAAGCCAGATGCTTTGAAATCTCTTTCTTATAAAGTGTTACAATACCTCTATTTTAGGGTTACTGTTGGGATTAAATGTTATAATATAGCACTGTGTCTAGCACAGTGCTTGATAGTTAGCAGACTCTTGGTAAATGCTAATACCATTTCATTACTGTATTATTTTATCACTGGCGTCAGTTAAATTACTCCAAATACAATCACTTAAAGCATATGCAGAAAAGAAAAACTCATCTGGATGAGTTTGAAGATTTAAGCCTCAAGTGTAGCGATAAATCAAACTCTTAGACGGTAAGTCAGGATTCTAGCAATTTCATGAATCTCCATAGGCAAGAGATTCCACAATGTGGAGGGCCTACCATATCCAAGCGTGTATCCTCCCTCCCCTGCACTGTGAGAAAAGGTTTGTGTACATAGGAGATAAATCACATTTTTCACATTATCATCACAATTTTTACATAAATCTAAATCTATTCTAAAATAAAGGTTTTTTTTTTTATCTTATTTTATTTCTTTTCAGTGTTCCAGCATTCATTGTTTATGCACCACACCCAGTGCTCCATGCAATACGTGCCCTCCTTAATACCCACCACTAGGCTTATATTTTAAAAATACACTATGAGAAAATAACCCAAATTGAGAATATGAAGCAGACACATATATGTACATACTTTTGAAGATGAAAAATTTAACAGTGAAAATTTGAAAATCAGTCCAATCTGAAAACTGAGAACTGGTAACCTCAACTGAGTCGTCCATATATAATAATGGATACTGTCACTAAAAATTCAAAAATGTGCAATATCTTGATATATGGAAAATCATCCATAAATGAAATGTGAAAAAGCAAATTACATGATAGCATGTTTACCCTGGTTATAAAAATTTTAAAAGACAGCTATATTCAGATTAAAAATGATTTTTAAAAGACATATAACAAAGAGATAATGGCATTTTAAATATTTGTATGTTTTCCATGTATATATAAAAAGAAATACTCTTAAGAAATATTTCTTAAGAAATATTCCCATATTCAAGTGGAAGCAATCCTCTCCTCAAACTAGTTATTCTGAACACTTTTGTTTTTCACAACCTAGTTACTAGGATCTGGAGAGAAAGTATCCTATTCCATAATACAGTGTCACCCACAATGCTTACTAGCTCAAGGCCTATTATAAAGTGAGAATTCAGTAAAAGTTTATAAAATGAAAATTTTAATATAATCTATTTGCTTAACCTTGCAACTTGTAGGCTTATTCAATATTATAAGAACTTATACATGTTTGTAATTTTTCATTTTTATGTTATATGAACACAAAAGTACCCAATGGTGTCCAACTTGATAAATGTGGTAAATATAATTATTACTTAGAAAATAGTCATTCATTCTCTCCTTTCCCTCTACAGCCTTCACGGGAGGAAGTTACTTCTCTCCTCTTTGATATTGGACTTGGCCATGGGACCAGCTTTGGTTAAGGAGATATTTGTAGATGTAAGAAGAGGCTTGTGGTGGGCTTGCACATGCATTTTCCCCACTACTTGAGAAAAAAAGAAAATGGGTAGCCACTGGTTTTTCACTAGTAATGAAAAATACATGAAGCAGACCTGGATTAACCCTCTTTTAGGAGCCAACCTGAATTCTCAACCAGATCAAACACTAATCGGTAGACACATAACAGAGAATAAATGATTATTGACATATGACACTGACTTTTGGGATGGCTTGTATAGAGTTATATCTTTTTTATTTTTGTCTTTTTGCATTGACTAGGACCTTCAGCAGAATGTTTAATAGAAACAGAAATAGCGGGTATTCTTTATTTACTCATGACCTGCCACTGGTTGGGTGCCGTTGGAAGCAGATCCTAAGATGAAGATTAGCATGCAGGAAATCTGTTAGGAGTATTCATGGGATCTACCCATGTGGATGGAATAGAGTGTAAGAAGTCCTGCACTGAGAAGGAAATTAGACTACAGTATGATCTCAAGGAATCCTTCAACCAACCCATGAGGAACTCTGAAGCTAGGATAGGTTTTTAACCTTGTTCCAAGTGGGGAAGGAAGACCAATCTTTGTAGCTCTGTGCCAACCAGAAATTGCTTGAGGACTACTCAGATGAAGAAGGTGATGTGACTTTCCAAAGAGGTAATCCACTTCAGTCAACACAATTCCTAGAGGGTGGACAGCGAAGGGCTCTGTGCTGAGGGACTCTCAGAGGCTGGGGTAATAAGTCCTTCTGTTCTAAAGGGCCATCTGGACAGCATCTACTGTACAACTCTTCATGGGAAAATATTTTAATGTCACAGTATTTGAGCCTAATTGTTATACAAGTAATAAACATAACAACAATAACAATGATGATGATAAGAAAAAGAAAACAGCAAATAAGAATAACTGTCATTTCTGTAACAGAATGTGAAATGGTGCTTTTCCCATGGTATCAGAATTTCAGTTGAAGCCCCCAGCTAAGCTAGCAGATGGCAAACCACATATTTTAAAGAGTGATATTTCCATGTAGAACTTCCTAAAAGTTATGGGGCTTTGTGTCCATTACTTCAAAGAGCCTATGTAAAGGAACATGGAAAACTTGAAGAGAAAAAGTTTTCCATGTCATATTCTTCCCTCCCTAAGACAAAATGAGAAGCTTTCTAAAGAGATGTTTTTATTATTGATGTCATTTTGTCTGTTTGTGCTGGTTTTTGTTTCTTCAAGACAGGAGACTAGAATATTATTCCCCAGCTGGATACCTATCAAACTGCAGAAATACACTGTCCTGCCTTCTGCTTCCCCTGCCAAACCTCAGAGCATTGGTGAAGGTATATTAACATACCGACTAAATCCTGCATCTGGTCTGGGGAATTTCACAATCTGAGGCAGGTTCCAGTTGTCCATTACTGCAGGAGGAGCAAACAAGGCAGTTTTAGTATCAGCAGCATGGGTATAAATCTCCACGGGTCAAGTGAATCTATTGAAAAAGAGCCACTTACACTATCCTGACAGAACCCTGAAGGAGGCTGTTTATGGAATGTGAAGATCGTAGCTGAAAGAGTCTGTAGGTCACTGCTGGGATGAGAATGGGGGGTATAGAGCTGAGAGGCATTACGAGAGAACAGCAGGAAAGGTCATCACCTGTGTCAAGGAATGGTGCCCTATAGAGATCCTAGAGGGAGTCTCCAGACAATTCTCAAATGTTCTCTAGGAAAGAGCCAGAATTTAGAACGTGCCATAACTGAGGACATGATAGATTACAAGAACACTGGACAAGCAAGACTCTGACCTCTTCCTCTAACTCCCTTGCCACCATCTATCATCCTCCTCCAATTCTCTCCCACCCTCATGACCCTAGTGTTGCAAGTACTCTGTCAAACAGGCGAGGAAGGATAAGGATCAACAAACTTTCTTGAGCCACGGATCTGGCCTAAGCTGTTGGGAGTGGGAGCAAAAGAGAGGAGGAATGGCGCTGTGGGGGTAGAGACTAAATTATTACAATTAGACTAAATTATTACAATTTCGATTCTTTTGATCTTCCTTAATACAACAATAAAATCGGTATTGTTTTTCTTTCCACTTACAGGTCTTGGAGCAATCTGTAGCCTCTTCCCAGAATGTTCTTCCTCCTATTTTAGCCTGGTTAATTCTCAGTGCTATTGTGGAGCCCAGATCAACTGTCTTTGCCTCATAGAAGCCATCTCTGACCCTCTCGTCAGATTTACCCATTCTGTGCTTTCACAGCACCCACTATTTATACTTCATATTACCTTTCATGATTTTACTTTAAAAAGTATGGAATTAATCACATTATTTATAATAGCCAAGATAAGGGAACAACCTAAGTGTCAATCAACAAATGAATGGCTAAAGAAGATGTGGTATATATACACAACAGGATATTTCTCAGCCATTAAAAAAAAAAAAAAAAAAGTGAAATCTTGCCATTGTATCAATATGGATGGACCTAGAAGGTATTATGCTCAGTGAAATAAGTCAGATGAAAACCTAAAAAAACAAAGTAAGCAAATGAAAAATCAGAAATAGATTCACTGAGAAGTAACTGGTGGTTGCCTGAAGGCAGGTGAATGGAGGATGGGTAAAATAGGTAAAAGGGATAAAGAGGCACAAAGTTCCAGTTATCAAATAAATAGGTCATGGAGATGAAAATACTTTACTGACAGTGGCCATTTGTGGCTGGATTCAATATTTTGCTATGGTCTGTTAAGAGACACTGAACTGGGTGGAGAGGACCATCACTCCCCAGGATGTGGGCATGGAGAGGAGAGAGAATGTAAGTAGCTGAGGGGGGTCACAGGTGAACCTGTTAGTTTTTTCAAACGGCCAGTTTATTCATGAGCAAGAATGCAAGTCCCCTCTACCTTCATCCCTCTAAAGATAATCCATTGATGATTTTTTTTTTTTTAAGGCAAGTTCTTCAGTCCCTTTGAAGGAAAGTGCTCTAGAAGATCATGATGTTACTTTTGACTAATCAAAGGGAAAAATGTCAGGCTAACATCAAGGACAATGCTTTTGATAATTTTTTAAAAGGTTATGCATGCTATCTTTTATTCTGCAGTCAATTAGACTCCTTCATTTTTAACATAAAACTGAGCAGCTGATATTTCTTTTTAATGGCATTTTCTTACCATGAAAAATTGAGGTTATTTTTCCAATGAATTATTAGAAAAGATCAACCACCCATCCATAAAAACTTATAAGACCACTATGTCCCCTCTTTGGCATTTTAAAACATTTTAATTAGCTTAGTAATGTTTTTGAATTCTACTCAATTTAGAGTATTTCCAAAAATACATAAATAAAGGTTTACCCTGAGGCTTCCAATTAAGCTAAAGCAAGTTTCATTTCCCTGAAATGTTATTTCTTCTTTGACTTTTGAATATGATGATCATTAAAAATCCTTTCCAGAGTCAGAATACTGTCCACTCACTTTCCTTTCTAGACATTAAATGGCTTTGAATCTTCATTTGTTGTTGGCTATCTTTGAACTGATCAGCTAAGAAGCACCACAGAAAACAAGGAAGCAAGCTGAGTAAATTAAATAAAATTCATGATACATAATATATCAAATTATCATGTTGTACACCTAAAACCAATACACTGTTATATATCAATTATATCATTAAATAATTAATTAATATCAGGAAGCTTCCCAAGAGGGTCATCTATTTAAAATATATGTGGCCAATATCATGTACACAAACTAAAAGCAGCACCTTAATGAAAATAAATTATTTACCTTTATTGATAATGACAGAATTCTTAGTGGGCAATAATTATAAAATGGTAGTATAATATTCATTTATTTAATCAGAGCTAAACTTGTGAGCCAAAACAGATGAAAAGTAAGTTCACGAATAAACAGAATAACTCTCTCCTTTAATCTGATCTAATTATAATTGTAGGCCAAATCTTTCTTGGGGAAGTAATCAGAGCACACTGCCAGGCCTGTCAGAATTCCAGAGGCATACCTGGCTTACGTTTAAGCTTGTAAGTTTGGTCTCCATTGTGAATTTTCATGATTTGTAGAACAGGGATCAGAGTCAATATTAACTTAAATATTGAAAGTGCTTAGACTTTATTTTGTGTTCCCTAAGCCGGTGACACTTGACTGATTGGTTAAAGCCGCTACTTAATTTGGAAAAGAAAATGATCTTGTCAATAATTTTTAGTTTTCCCCTCCAGGATATGGTACTGCTCCTTATTTATTCCAGTCGTTTGTCTCTAGTGGAGTTTTTGGCTGGAGCCTAAGTCATACCTTTGGAATTCTGACAGGTCTGGTAGTATCTGATAAATTGATGGGGTAGTCTCCCCAAGGCTTAAATTGCAGGAGAGAATGAGGCATCTACTGGAATAGAATTGATTCTCAGGCAACAAGTAAAGCCAATAACAAACCCGTGGACACAAATGGGAGAAGAGGTATGACTGAGAGGTGTGAACAGAGCACAATATTTATCTCCTGCTATTGCCGCCACATTCCCTTCTTTGCATTTTTTATTCATCTTTAAATTTCCTAGGTGAGAAACTCTTATCAAAAGGAGAAAACAGTGTGTTCCTATAAACTGCTCATGTCATCAGGTCACGAGTATATTTCTCTGGTACTCTTCTAATAGCCCCAAATGAGAGAGGAGGGTCCTCTCTAGTCTTTACCACAGAATGCAGTGCAACACTGAACACAGAAGACTTAGCAGGTGAGCAAGACTGGAACCAGGAAGTGGCTGAACAGCCCAGTGGAGGTGGCATGTGTGCCTGGCAGTGTGAGGAAGAGGGACATTGCTTGGAAAAGGAATGCCACCAAAGGAAGCTGGCATGCCTAGGAGGAATAGTGAAATTTGAAAGAAGTATAGTAACAGAGGAAGGAGCGCCCGGTGGAAATGGAAGTGGTGCTCATCTCTGGAAGGAGTTCCTGGAGGAACACAACACAACTGCAGGTATTGGGGAGTACTGGGGGCTTCTGTTTAGCCTTCTAGGTAAAGAAAAGAGCACTTCCAAAGGGAGGTACAGGAGGAAGGGAAATTGCCATAAGGCTTCTCAGCTCATATGACACATTCCCTGGGGACTTCTGGATGAAGTGGGGTGGACGGAAGAAGAAATTTCTCAGGAGAAAGAAATTCTCAAAGAGCGGGTGGGACAAGTGTCTATTAATGTGGCTTATCCAGTGTGAAATACAATTTAAATTTCTGAGATGGAGTGCTCTGGAGAAGCAGGCCGTAGTAGTGTAAGCAACTTTCCTCATAATGTCTCAAATACCATGTAAGTTGGTTGGATTTTTGATAGCTACAGTAAATTTTTTTCTGTTTTTTTTTTTCTTTTTAAAGATTTTATTTATTTGACAGACAGATATCACAAGTAGGCAGAGAGGCAGGCAGAGAGAGAGGGGGAAGCAGGCTCCCCACCGAGCAGAGAGCCCGATGTGGGGCTCGATCCCAGGACCCTGGGATCATGACCTGAGCCAAAGGCAGAGGCCTTAACCCACAGAGCCACCCAGGTGCCCCTTTTTCTGGTTTTATACTTTGATTTATCTATATCCCACCTATATCTCAAAACAAACAAAAATCTGGAAAAACATAAAATCATTGAAATAAATTACAATGAAAGAATAAATATGAGAAGTGCCAAAAACAGGGTAAAAGTGACAGTTGAGTAGGAAATAAACAGAGAATATATTTTTTTTAAAAAAGTTTCAGTGTACTTTAGAACTTACGATTGGATGTAAAAATAAGTTTTGAATGTTCTAGTAGTCAAACGAAGAAAAAGTATGATAGGTTGTGTAACACTTTTACGTGTTCAGGTGATATTACCCTCATTTTAAGTTATTACCTCTTTTTGTTTCCTCTTACAAGCCACACACAAACCTGTCTCATTTAAATGATTCGAGCAGTACAAAATATGTACAATAAGACAAGGATTCTATCTCCTTCTGCCAGAAGTACTTTAATAGATGATAAATGTCCTTGAATTTTTTTCTGTGTAATTTTGTCTGTCAAACCAAAACGTGAGACCCTAGAAGATACTTGTTTGGAAAGGCTTCCTTGTAGGGGTTGTAAATTGAGTGAGCCTTAATCTTGAGGGTTGTAGTTTCAATGTATTTAAAAAAAAATTTTTTTTTTTAAAGATTCATTTATTTATTTGACAGAGATCACAAGTAGGCAGAGAGATCAGAGAGAGGAAGGGAAGCCGACTCCCTGCTGAGCAGAGAGCCCAATGTGGAGCTCGATCACAGAACCCTGAGATCATGACCTGAGCCAAAGACAGAGGCTTTAACCCACTGAGTCACCCAGGTGCCCCTCAATGTATTTTTAAAAAGTTGAAAGATAGAACTAAAATGTTAATATTTTCCTTGAGTGTAGAAGATGGAAGATAATTTAGAATTTTTCTCAAAGATTCCTGTACATTCCAAACGTTCAACATTAAAAATGTATTATATTTTTAATTTTTTTAAAAAAATTGTCACTTTAAATAAATAATACCAGTTCCAAGAACACAAATGCAAAAAAATGCAAAAAAAAAAATGACTTTAAGGCAGAGGCTTAACTTTTAGGCCAGTTGGTAATGTCTGGATAGTAAAAAATCTATTAGAGGTTTATATAAATTATTTATCTATATTAACATGCTGCATACAGCTTCTTTTTCATTTTGTTTTATGAATGATTTCTGATTTCTTAAAAGTCAATTCCAGCTCCAGTTTGAGATTTATTTTCTTCTCCATACTCAGATTTAGTTTCTGCACAAATGTATTATTTAAGCATCAAGGGCCCACACACCAACTTAGAAGTCACAGCACTGGAGATACTCTCTTGTAATACTCCGTGAACTCTGTATACATAATATAATGTCATTTATCCATTTGTTGATGTTAAATTCTTTACAAGTAAAGTTTACTGAGCATCTACTATATGCTAAACATTTTTCTAGATACCAACAATATTTAGTAAAGATAAATATGGATCTTGTTTCTAAGTCCAGTAATAAAAATCAATTACTCAGATGACAGGTTAATATTTTGAGTGGCTCTAGTATAGACAAAAGCAAAAAAATAAAATAAAAAAAGAAGAAGAAAGAGGACATAAATTCTAATAAGGTAAAATTGCCTCTGGTCTGGCTTATTTTTCTTCCTTAGTAATAAGTATTATAGATTCCTTGTTATAGGACAAGTAAAAATACATGAAAATTAATAAGGAATGCTTTATAATTTTCTATTGTGTTTGGAGTCCTAAATATTAGACTTTATAGTTCAGCTTTGAATGTAGGGTTTTCCTCTGCTGGTAACAGTACTCTAGACTTTGAATCGAAATTTATTCCAACAGTTTGTTTCCTTTTTTTTTTTTTTTTTTTTTTTACACAGATCAGCCCAAATCTGAATTCATCAGTGTGGTTCCACCAAAGCCTTCTGGGCTCCATTCCACACTGCAGTATAAGTTAAGGTCTTTCTGATAGCAACATATTGTGGACTGATATTTGTATAGTTTAATTTTGCTGTGTAGGTTCACAACCAAGCTGTGATCTGCATGAGATCCAAGTAGGGAGCCAGTTCATTTGAAAAGAATTAGGATCCAGCGGAGAATTAGCTGATAAATACAAAAGGTTTGCTTAACCAAGTGAAGTACTTATAGAGCAGCAATTACTTGTACAAGTTTTATCCTTTATGTTTAATAATCGTAAGTGCTGATCCACGCAGGAGTTTTCTTAGGAGGCTCCAAAAAATACTAATTACAGGAGAGTAGGGATATAACTATATTCTGACAGATTACATTGTAAAGATGTTTGCCCAGAATGAATGATCCAATGCCTACTTAGCATACTAGCAAGAGCTTTTTTCCAGAAACTTAAGCTCTGATGAAAGCATCTTCCAAGGTTACAAAGCACAGCACCTTGAATAAATCCAAGACCACTTTGCTTTGGGAAAAACTGGCTGAATCTCAAAGAATTGAGATTGCACTAGTACTATGAGCCTTATGTGAGTTATAACAAGGCTTGAACATCTGAAGGAGACTTTAGAGTAGGTCGGACTCCTATTGGCAGTTCTAATAAATTAGGTGTTTTGTTTTTTATTATTCTTTAGTTTTGTTAGTGGTACAATGTAAATGTGCTGATTTCACTTCTGTCTTGGCGAGAGTTTGATGAAACATTTTATTAATGTCATTTAAAATAGTGCACTTGTTGGGCGCCTGGGTGGCTCAGTGGGTTAAAGCCTCTGCCTTCAGCTCAGGTCATGATCTCAGGGTCCTGGGATCGAGCCCTGCATCGGGCTCTCTGCTCAGTGGTGAACCTGCTTCCCCCCTCTTTCTGCCTGCTGCTCTGCCTGATTGTGATCTCTCCCTCTCTCTGTAAAATAAATAAACAAAATCTTAAAAAAAAAAATAGTGCACTTGTTTATCATCTGTATATTTTAACCTTTACATCTAAATAATCTTTAACTTTGAAGAACTGAGGTGGGAGTGAAAATTAATATCTCATGGTCTCTTGTTTTAGTCTGAGATGTAAAAACTAGAAGTGATAAAAATTTAATTTATATATTATAAAGAGTGACTCTTCTCAATCACTATCAAAAGTAAGGCATGTAGAAACAGATGGAGAAAATAAATTCTTAAATAAGAGCAGATTGGGAACTCTGGAGATTTATAGGTTCCAGAGAGGTTTCTGGTTTCAAAATAATTGAGGATCACTGATTTCAAATAAATTGAATAACCAATTTCATTGGTTTCAAAATAATTCCTTCCCCCAGAAGCCGAAAGTGATTTCATATTTAGATACACACCAATAAGAGTTCAGATACTACAGAAGAAGACAGTATGAAGATTTCCTGGATGAACATGGTGGTAGTCTGTAGCTCGCTGATCATGGGTCTGGGAATATGGTAAATTCCTTTCAGCAAAATAGGATTTCTGGCCCAGAGTGAGATTTGAGCCAGCAATTGCAGGGGCATGTCGTGAAAAGACAAGAGGCTCTTCAGAATTAAAATTTAGGCTCAAGGATGCAATTTAATTGCCAATCTGGCTTGGCAATCTGTTAATGGGCTCAGTAGGAATGTTCTAAGAATATGGATGAGAAAAAGGAAATGCCACAGGGAACAGAAAGAAAATACCAGATGGAGAACAAGGAACCCAGGATTCAGTAATGGTAATAGCAGCTTAGTCTTAAAAACTCGTTAGGAATCTTTTTAAGGTTCTTATTCACAGGTTTTCGAGACTCTGCCCAAACTTTTACATGGAAAGGAATCAGCTTGAAATGAGGAGGAAGAGTGCATATAAAGTTCCATCAACATGAACTCACTGCTTTATACATCTGTTGGCTGCTACCTGTAATTACCACTTCAGATGTTTTTCTTCGGCTATGTATTGTATTGAAGCATGTATTCAACCACGACAAGTTAAACTGCATCTGTGAGGTGAAATTCAAGGGACCTATGAGACCAGAAGCTTCATTTATCACTGAGGCTTTTCTCGATTGCCTTTATGTGATCTAAATCCTGTGGCATGTTGGCAACAGTCCATCTCTGCTCTCACAGAATATGTGCCTGTGGTATTTGATAGATAATGTGGTTTAAGGTTGTGAAATCTTGTTTTTATCATGAATTTATGCTTGTTCACCCACCCCCGCATCCCTCTTTCTTCAGTCATCCCACACTGGGGACTGTTTCTCCAGGAAATGCTGACTTTTGCTGACTTTCGTTCACAGTTTCAGCTGACTTCAAGAACCTTTGATAATTCATTTTCACAAAGTTCCAACCTGAAGCCAGAGGCTCAGACAAGGAAAGATGCTACTTTCTGGAGACCTGGAGTCCTGAAGAGAGTGCTGAGTCTGGCCCGAGGGGAAAACAGTTTAGAGGAAAGAGAAAGAAATAAAAGTAAGAGAACAAATAGCAAAGTAACAGGTAAGATCTGGAGGGGGCTGCCCCCTAGGGATCAGGTCTAACACATTTAATCAAATGTAGCTTCTGTCATTCACACAATGTGCTGGTGTGAATCTATTCGTGGCTTTTCTCCCCCTGCCCACCCCCTTCTGTGGTCACCCTTTTACATGGACTTTGGGGGCATTTTAGTGCTGTGTCATTTCTCTATGCTGAAGAAATAAGGAATACAGTTTCCCACTGATGTATAGTTCACACCCTTCATTCCATCACACCGCAAAATGTGTGTATAACTGTCATTCCCTCATATCCACCCCTTCCCCCACCTTCCATTGTGCCAACTTCATCAAGCTCTTGAATTATTTTAAATCCATCTCTGACCCGTTCCAGCTCCAGGTCATTACCAATGGAAGCAGCACAACAAAATCATGCTTTCATTATATATCAGTGCCCTGTATAAAAATCTACCGAGGCTTCTGTTACTTTAGGTTTTGTTATTACTATTTTTTTTTAATTGTAGCTTTCTGTCCACTAAAACCTCTCTCTCTCTAGTCTCTTCTCCTCCCACTTCTGTGGCTCTCTAACCGGGCTGATCATTAAAATCCCCTGGGAAACTTTTTAAAATAAACCAATGCCTAGGTCTGACCTCTAGATTTTTGGGTTAAGTGGTCTTGGGTGTGGCCTGGAGGGTAAGTTTTGTTTCTGTTTTGTCTTCTTATTTCCTTGATTTTAACTCTTAGGTGTTTCTAAATTGCAGCCATTAGTTTAGAGAAGTGGTTCTCAAAGGGGTTGCAAACCAGCAGTATCTGCATCACCTGAGAACTTTTTAGAAATGTAAAATATTGCACCTCATCTCAAATAATACTGAATCAGAAACTCTGACAGTGGAAACCAGTAATTTGTGCTTTAATAAACCCTCCAGGTGATTTTGACATTTTTAAAAACTGTGCTGTCCTCTAGCTACCTGTGGTTTTTGAGAACCTGCTTTGTGTCTGGCCCAAATTGAGATAGGCTTTAATATCAAGTACACAACAGATTTTGAAGACCTGGTACAAAAACAGAATATAAAAGTCACAAGTTATATTTTAAACTAATTACAAGTTGTAATGATAATATCTTGGGCAGACTGAATTAAATAAAATTACTAAGATGAATTTCACCTATTTTTGTAATGTGCCTTCTAGGCAATTTGAAATTAAATGTATGGCTTGCATTACATTTCTATTGAACAAAACTGATCTAAAATTTGAGAACCACTGATCTATGCCATCACTATTTTCCTATAAAGAGTTTTTTCATAATGGTTTAATCAGGACATAGCCTGGATGTTTGTACCTTTCATGTAACATCCCCGTCACCAGAAGATCCCTCCTACCCACTCGGCGTACTTGTCCCACTGACTGACTCTTTTTGGTTGAGTTTTCAGGGGTTTTTTTGTTTTGTTTTGTTTTTATATTTCAGAAGTATCTCTCAGCCGCTCCAGCCTAGGGTAACTCCCTTTCTCTGTTTTTGTAGTTCCTGATGCCAGAACAAGAGAGTCAGCAAGGTAACAATGATTAGAAAATTCAGAGAGAGAGGGGGTATTTGTGCTCAAGTTTCAAGGATTGTGGCATCAACAACAGTTGGAAAAGGAGACTGGCAGGCCCATCAGGCTGACGCAGTGAGGCTGGTAGTTCCTGGATGTGAAAGGCCATTTGCATCCCCATCCTGCAGACCACTGTTTGTCCCCCAAGGCAGAAACCCAGTAGACAGATGTGTCTGGTGGACCTTACAGGCTAGATAGAAGCACAACTGTCAGAAAAATGGTAAAAGCCACAGCACCCAAGAAGAAGGTCTTCCCATGTTTCTATTTTACTGGGATAATGACAGAAAATTCAGAGGTTAACTGATGTCAGTAACTTGTAGGAATCAAGCCATCTATTTGAAACTTTTGTGATGAAGGGAATGGGATGGCAGTAGAGAGGGCTTTATTACTGTAATTCAGTAATACCTTCAGGGATTTTTCTTATGTTTCCTGTGTTTTAGCTACATTGAAGGATAGACGAGAGACCAGATAACCTGAAAACACTACTTTTCTGTTCAGGATTCCACCATCCACATCACGCAAGGTCAACTGAGAACAGCGGAGAGGTGAAGTCTAGTCTCTCGAGTCTATTTAAATCCTGACCAGCCTCTCCACTCCCGGCATTCCTCTGCATGCCCAGGATGCTGTTTCAGGTCAGTTCCCACCACCATGCGATACTAAAACAGAAAGCAGAATGATGCTGTGAGGGGTGTTAAAGGGGAGTTTCTAAAGTGGAAAATTAAAAAGCAAATCATGTTTCTCCTTCTGTGTGACTTATCTGCTAACCCCAGACCACTCCAGTCCATGAATTTATTCCATTCCTTCTCTAGTCATTATTTTTAGAAAGTTAATGTTTAATATTTTCTGGAAAGAACCGTTTAAACCACCATATAACCCAGATGCTCTAACAGTTGCTTCTAGCACTTCAAAAAGTTCTTGCATGAAAACATGGATTTGATTTTTATAGGCTCCTCATGGGAACAAGCAGTACCTCCAGAATTGATTGGAACTTTCTGCCTCCAGAATCCTTTAATCTTCATTAACGGGAAGAGAAATATCTACTTGCAAAGACTTTCTCAGACTCAAATAGTGATGTTTTAAATTTAATCAAGATATATGAATCCAAGACAATGAAGTACCTATGTGTGATATTATCAAGTTATAAATGACCAAATTTTCATCACCACCTTGAAGAAAAAGGCTTAAAAAAAAAAAAAACAAAAACAAAACCGAACCTACTTGCAAATGTAAAAACCTGTAAAATACCACCAGCCAAGCATGGGATTCGAATAATGCCTTTCATCAAAGTAGATCATTTCTTTTAGGTGTAGATGAATGTCTTGGAAGTTATTACACAGTGCACACTGTCATAGTCACACTGGAGAGAAATGTTATAATATCTTGTAGGTGGTTTTTTTTGTTTTTGTTTGTGTGTGTGTGTGTGTGTTTGTGTGTGTGTTTAGTGACAAATCATAAGATCAATAAAAATACAAAAGAGTATATTTAAAATGCAAAAATTAATTTTAAAAGGGGACTGGAAGGCCAAAGAATTTATTGTGTTTCTAAGATCTGTGCTCTCTTGGTCTATTCTACTTTTATATCTTTTCTTCCCAGATATTCTTTTGGTTTCCATTTCCCAGGGACCATCTAGCCTATTGCCAAACTTGTGTTGCTGACATCAGTTTACAAGATCAAGAGTAGCGCTCTTTTTTTCTCCCAAAAGCAACTGCATATTTTAAGTCTCCCCACCCTACAGGCATACACCTCAATTTACTGTAAATAGAATTTTACTTCTTTAGAAAGTGCAAAGGTAAGTAGTTGGGAGGGGTATGTATATATCCCTAGAAAATTCACCAGACATTAACAAGAATTATACTTTAAATATTTTGAAATCTAAATGAGGTCTGCTGCCTTAGGCAAAACAATTGGGGTTGTAATTGGCTCTGGAGTCCCTGGTCATGACTGGTTGTGGTAGCTGCCACTTCAGGGACTCAGTGTCTTAATCAATTTTCCTTACTCGAATCCAGAGTCCCTAAAGGCAAAATAAATTCGATTTTCATGGCATTTCCAGCAGCATCTTTTCCATACTTTTAATTTCTGCCAGGGAGCCCCTCTTTGTAGGGTTCCAACTTCCTCTGGTTAATGCCTGCCATGACTAGATCCCACAGGATGTCCTGTCTTATGGGCTCTGGTAATACCACCTTCTCTAATTCTCTCTCCAAACTTAGGAATGATAGTTTCTTCCTGCTCTTCCCAAATTCTGAATGGTATCACCATCCCCTCATGGGATTCTCTGTTCTTCCATCAACTATTATAAGAGATACTCTAGTTCCTGTCTAGGTCCCCCTTACTGGCCTAGTGTACTCATCCCCCTGCTACTATGAGCTTTGACCGCAGAGGGCCCCAAACCAGCCACTCTCTCTAAGACTCACTTGACAGGAACCAAGAAAGCAGCCATAGCCAATGATGACGGGTACAGGTTATGAAACCCTGCCCCCCTTGTGTCAAGGAAGGGGAAATTCTGTGGTGCTATTTATGTTCCAGAGTCCTCCCTCCATGGATCTGGACAAGGCTATGCATGCGCTAAGTCCCACTCTTGCTTGGTTCTTTCCTCTTCTCAATCCTGCTTTGCTCTTTCCCTCATAAGCTTTTCCTCAACAACATACCCCCAGAAAATCACATGTATGCACATCCTTGTCTCAAGCTGTCATTTTCAGGCAGCCCAAACAGGAAGCTATGTAACCAAATCTCTCTTTTTGTAAGTCTTAATTTGTGTTTTCCTGAATGATACAGAAATCTAAAGTGACCCTCAGCACCTCACTTGCTAGGAAAAACCCACCATGATAATATCTGGCAGAGTATCCTAGTACAAGAGCAATTTCTTACCCACCTGACTGTTTTAAGCATTCATTGAGCTGCAGCTTCCCCTCATTGTCTCCCTCCAATCTCAGTGGTTTTTCTCTTAGTTTCTTTAACACAGCATACTTTTCTACCTCAGATTGGTTTCCAAATGCTTTTACTTCTTTCTGGAATGAGGGTAAGCGATATTACGTGACAACTAATCAAGGAGATAGAACTGGGTCATAAACAACTTCTGAGACCCAGAACGGTAAGCTTTCTGTTGTCCCACATCTTCTAATTGGGAAGTAGCCACATAGAAAACAATTTTTAAGGAGGAAATTAACATAATAAACTAAAAAGAGCTTTGAGGTGATACTGTTAACTACTGTCCTTAGACTGAGTGGTCAATTAGCTCTCCCTGATGCTCACTTAGAGACTTCAGATCTTTTGGACAAGAAGAACAGGGGCCAAGATGAAGCCAGGCCTCCTAGAGGTAATTCTCACTGGCATCTTCACTTTCTCCACCAGGCAGGGGGATATTCACACCGGTACAATTCTGACAAGTGAACGGCTGTAAGGCAGCCATCCTTCCCCTGAGGTTGGAAGGCTGCCCACTACCTTCTTCTCCATCCTAACTTCCATCATCATGCTGTTTTTGTCATGATTAGGAAGGCTCCTCCTTTGACACATCAGATTTCAATAACTCATCCACAAACCACAACCTCATCTTTCGAGCTTTTACTGTGTCACCTTAGTATACACATTAGCCTCATAAAAAGTTTTATTTACTTGATTGATTCATTTCCTTCTAATTCCTCCATCTTGGCTTTCTTCTGTACCTTGCTTAGACTGCATAAACTATAAGGTGTTCTTCTATAAAGAACATACTAATCTACAGAGTTGAACTACCCTCTTGCCAATAACCTCAGCTTCCATACTCTGTTTCAGTCTATTTTTGTGGCCCTATTCCAGCTTACATATCTATAATTTCTCTTTTCAGCCCCTATACTCAGGTGACTGAGTGTTGCTTGAGAAAGCCAATACTCACCTTAGCACTGTGAGCAGAGAGAAATCTTTGTCCCTTGGGCAATTGCAATCATTAGGTGTGCTTTGCCTAAAACACATACATCCTCACCCATCATCACAGTCTGATAATGAGATGTCCTTCCTTCTGTTCAAAGATAAATCAGCCCCAACAAAATAGCCCCTTCCATGAATTCATTGACCACATGTATCATATTTTATTTCTACTTCATGGATATTAGAAACTGCAGCATGGTAGGTAGTCAATAAGTGTTCCATTTGATGATTCGCTCTCTTTTCTATATTTTTCTGAAGCTTATATTATATATATTTTTTCTTTTTTTCTTTTTTTTTATTTTTATAAACATATATTTTTATCCCCAGGGGTACAGGTCTGTGAATCACCAGGTTTACACACTTCACAGCACTCACCAAAGCACATACCCTCCCCAATGTCCATAATCCCACCCCCTTCTCCCAACTCCCCTCCCCCCAGCAACCCTCAGTTTGTTTTGTGAGATTAAGAGTCACTTATGGTTTGTCTCCCCCCCAATCCCATCTTGTTTCATTTATTCTTCTCGTACCCACTTAAGCCCCCATGTTGCATCACCACTTCCTCATATCAGGGAGATCATATGATAGTTGTCTTTCGCTGCTTGACTTATTTCACTAAGCATGATACGCTCTAGTTCCATCCATGTTGTCGCAAATGGCAAGATTTCATTTCTTTTGATGGCTGCATAGTATTCCATTGTGTATATATACCACCTCTTCTTGATCCATTCATCTGTTGATGGACATCTAGGTTCTTTCCATAGTTTGGCTATTGTGGACATTGCTGCTATAAACATTCGGGTGCACGTGCCCCTTTGGATCACTACATTTGTATCTTTAGGGTAAATACCCAATAGTGCAATTGCTGGGTCATAGGGCAGTTCTATTTTCAACATTTTGAGGAACCTCCATGCTGTTTTCCAGAGTGGCTGCACCAGCTTGCATTCCCACCAACAGTGTAGGAGGGTTCCCCTTTCTCCGCATCCTCGCCAGCATCTGTCATTTCCTTATATTATATTTTTATATGTCTATCTACCCTATTAAATTGTGAGTTCCTTAAGAACTGCAATTGTTTGTTAGTCATCTTTAATCCCATATCTGGCAATATCTACAACACAGCAGGAATAAAAAAAGGTGAGAGGAAATTAAAATCTTAGCATCATAGTCATTTTTATACATTTAGATATTATTAGCTGTGTTGGTAAATGGATATCTAAGTGAGAAAATTAGTAACATGACAAGTCCAAGTGTATAGTTATGGCAACTCAATGAGTTCTAAGTTAATTTGCTACCAAATGAGTCTAGGTAATTATCAGATCAAATTCATACCAATTCATTAAAAAAAAACTAATTAGGTAATTTCTAGCCTAGAGAATGGATGATCTGAGAGCCTTTCCTCCACCCCCAGGTTCCCTTTGATGCCAGCTGATAGAATTGAAGATAACCAATTATTCACATATGTAAGTTCTCATTCTGAAATCTACTTATCTTTTTCTCTTTGGTCATTTAGTCTAGTTGCTTATCTAGTTTCCTTTAGGATACCATGCTTGATGTGGGTTTTTTTCTTGTTATCATAATGGAAATCATCAAAGAGTTATGGCTCCTACCTCTTTAATCCATTATTTCAGTCTATTTATTGTTAGCCATTGCCCAATCTTTGCTACACACGCACACACACAAACCCCATACACACATAAGTATGATGCACATAATAAAGCTTCTAGAGCACTGTAATTGGCTTGAATACAATCTTTCCAGGCCCTTTCTATATTTAAGTAAGCCACAGTGAAACTTCTGGATTCTACATTTGCTTACCAAAGGTCTCCAGACCACTCAATAAATGTGCTTCAAGAATCTTATTTTGTTTTACTATAAAAGAATCTCACCATAAACTCCTCCTATGTCACAAGCCTCTAAAGAATGTCAAAGAAAACAGAGCTCCCCTTTCCTCTTGTTATAAAGATCTGAATTTCTGGCTACTCATGAAATAAGAAACTATGCTGTTAGCCAAGGACGTTTGATGATTCCCCAACATAGTCAATCCTCGATTATTCAGGTGTATAGGTTATGTACTTCTGAGTTTTCTGTACTTTGTAATTCTAGGTTGGTTTTTCCCTTTTGCCCTGCATAATTCTAGATCATCTTACCTTATATATTGTGTGTGGTTTTACAAGCTTTAAAAATAATAACCCAGTGCAATATAATTAGGTTGCCCTCAAATCATATAATATTGTCAAAATCAAAAGTAAAGTGTTTGGTACACTGCCCAGGTTTCCTTTCAGGATGGAGGCATTTATCCTCCTGACTTCAAAGATTGTGGTTAAAGAGCTCATAGCGAAGTCTCTCACGTGAATTGCCCTTGAGTGAAAGAAGCTGCTTTGCTCAGTGCTGTAAGTCCTCTACCACAGCAGCTCACAACCAACTCCTATTTAATGTAAGAGGTTGCAAAACCCACTTCTTATTTCCTCCCCCCAATATGTGTAGGCCATTCTGATTTTAGAGCTCCAAAAGTGATCACAGACTTCTGTTGCAACTGTTTCCTATTTAATTTCTTCTTCCACCCAAACTTGGCTTTTTTCTTTTCTTTTCTTTTCTTTTCATTTCTTTTCTTTTCCTTTAAACTCCCTTACAGGTGTTTTTCCAAAGAGTAGCTCTGAAAAACCACCTGGATACAATTCTCTGTTCCTTGGGGAACTTAATGCTAGGAGTAGTCTTCAAAAGGAGACTGAGGGTTTTGAAGGTGGGTCACCTACCAGCTAGATGGGAACAAAGACCCTGTCACTGGTGGTAGTTAGATTACAGATAGCCCCTGGCCTACTGTAGCGATATAATTATTGAGCGCTCATTAGTAGCAAACTGGTATGAGAATAAGCAGGTGAAATATCTCAGGCATTGCGAAGGCAGGGGAAGACTAATAATTACAAGAAAAAGGAAATCAGATGTCTCATTCTATTGGTGCACTGAAAGGGGAGAACATGCCACCCCAAAATATGGTTAGGAGTTCAGGACATGGCACCCTAAAATATGCCATTTTGGTATATTATTTTAAGTTGTGGCACTTAAAAACACCATAAGTGCAGGGAGGAGGCTTTCTCTGAAATTTCCTATTTGCCTAAAGAGAGATCCTCCGAAAGGGAATCAATTGCTTTTAGAAGTCTGGAAAAAGAGATGGCTCTTACTAAGTGAGCTGGAAATTCCAGAGCTGCCACACAAATGGTAGGAAGAGAGATCAAAAGGCTGAGAGAAGTTGGCATGCTAGAGAGGATATTACATAACGTCCAAATAAGTGCCGGATGACTATGTTCTGTAGGAGATCCCAGAGAACACACTACCGATAAGATAAAAGAAACATGGTGGTGAGAGGAGCCCCAACATCACTGAACAACTCATCTGCAGAAGCCATTGCTAATAGTAGGTTCCCACATAGTAATGGGGATGATAGGATCCAAACATTAAAAAGGCAAGTAAAGGCATTTAACAGTCAGAAACAATGTAAGTGTAGGGCATCTGGGTGGCTCAGCCTGTTAAGTGTCTGAGTCTTGATGTCAGCTCAGGTCATGATCTCAGAGTCCTGGGAGGAAACCCCAAGGAGGAGTTGTTTGAGGAGTCTCTCTCCTCCCCCACCACTTGTGCTCCTTTGCTCTCTAAAATAAAGAAATAAATGTTTAAAACAGAAACAGTGTAAGGGTAATAATAATGCAGTGGAAACCAGGGGATTGATCAGTGAAATACTATGGATATGCTTAATGGAACCTGCATCCCTAGACACAAGATAGACAGGCAGCCAACAAGGGATCACTGAATGCGTACAATCAAAAGAAATCGAGGCTGAATGATCAGGAGCTTGAGACAGCTGTCCCAATAAAAGGTCATGTTCCTTTGCCCTGTTTTCAAATTGGAGAAAGCGTTTTTTTTTTTTTTTTAAGTTTTTATTTTATTTTAATTCCAGTTAACAGTGGAGCCAGTTTTCTGACGCAGAATCATTGAAGGAGTGGTTGGGTCCCTATGAGGAAAGGCCCTGAAACACAGTGGACATGGTAATGATCCCTCCAGTTCTTTCTCAAAGGGATCTGTGACAATTTATTTCGGAAACCTTTACCAGGAGAAAGGGACACCATGACATTTTAATGAGTTTTGAACATGGGGTTTGAATTAACCTTAACATCCAGGAACCTAAAGATCATTATGGCCTCTGTGTTAGAGTAAGACCATACAGGAGCCAAGTAATAAATGGAGTGCTAGCACAGGTCTGGTTCACAGGTCCCTTGGTCCATATCTATAGGTAATTAATCAGTCCCCCAAATGTACAATACAGGATAGACACATGAGGAGATTATAAGTACACCAACATTGAGTTCTAGTCCCATGGAGTAATAGCTGTTTAATTGGAAAGGCCAAGTGGAAGCTGCTGAAACTGCCAACATTCTCAAAACTCAGAATTAAAAACAATACAGAGCCCAGGAAGAAAGGTAGAGGTTAGTGCCACCCTAAGGACAACAGTATCTGTGGTGGGAAAAGATGTCACATGGAATTTCTGATAAGCCCCACTAGAAAAATCACAATGAAGTCTCTTAGGGTTCCAGAACAGGGCCCTGCTGTTTGAAGCAGAGAATTGCACATCTTTTCAAAACAACTCTTGGTTTAGCTACTGCATCCTGATAGATATGGAGTGGCTGACCATGAGAAACCAAATGAGCATACGATCCATGAAATAATATCCATGATAAGGTGGGTTTTCTTGAGTTCATCACAGTCATAAGAGAGGCCAGCAGCATTATATCATGAGCAGCTTTCTATCATTTGAATGAACATTCAAGATTGGCATGAGTAGGGTTGGACAGTATGTACATACACAGGTGACCCAGACTCACTCCCCATCCAATACAGTGAGATTTGTGTCTCTCTCTCAACTCACACTTTTTTTTTTTTAAAGATTTTTAAAAATTTATTTGCCAGAGAGAATGCATGCACAAGAAGGGGAGCGGAAGGCAGAGGGAGAATTAGGCTCCCCGCTGAGCAAGGAACCTAATGCAGGACTCCATTCCAGGACCCCGGGCCCATGACCCAAGTGGGAGGCAGACACTCAACTGACTGAATCACCCAGGGGTTCCTTAACTCACACTTTTTTTTTTAAAAAAGATTTTATTTATTTATTTGACAGAGAGAGATCACAGTAGACAGAGAGGCAGGCAGAGAGAGAGAGAGGGAAGCAGGCTCCCTGCTGAGCAGAGAGTCCGATGCGGGACTCGATCCCAGGACCCTGAGATCATGACCTGAGCCGAAGGCAGCGGCTTAACCCACTGAGCCACCCAGGTGCCCCTAACTCACACTTTTGATCAGCTGACAGAGAAGGGAAAAGGCCAAGTTTGGTTTGTGGGTGGGTAATTTCTATATTTAAGTACAAGCTGAAAGTGGACCACTGCTTTATTACAATCCCATTAAGTTGTGGCCCTGAAAGATAGTGATGAAGGAAAATTCTTCCATGGGAAGAGCCTCAGGCATTTTACCACAATATCTACTTTCTACAGAAAGAGAAATGGCCCAAGTTCAGACTAAACATGGATTTCTAATCAGTAGAGACTGGTGTGGTTGCTTAATCAGAGATCGGGGAAAGACTGAAACTTTGGGTACAAGGCGGTCTCAGAAAGAGGCATGTGGTAGACCTATGGAGGTGAGCACAAACTGTGAAGGTCTGTGTGTAACTTGTTAATGCCTGTCAAAGAGCATTTATCATGAAAGAGGCACTGAACATCTAGATAGATCTGTCTGCTGCTGACAGACATGAGAGCCAGCCTCTGTCATTAGCTACTGTGGTGCTGGCACAATAAAATCACGAACAGAATATCTGTGATGTCCGGGATGAAAACCATTCTTGGATCCATCCAACAGCATGGGTTCACAGTCACTATGGATGATCTGTCTTCTTACTGCTATCAGATATCCAACTGGCCAGCATTGAGCAATACATAGACCTGACAGGGCGCCTTCTTCGAAGGAAACCAGCCTGTCCCTTGGTAGCAAGTCAGTTACATCCTGGAAGAGGCAACAATTTGTCTTTACCAGAATGACCATACATTAGATGTGGGTTTGAATTTCCCACTTGTAGGCCCTCAGCCATCTCCACTGTTTACAGAATGTCTGATCCCCAAACACGGTATCCCATCTAACAATGGTATAGACCAAGAACCACTTTATTTATTTATTTTTAAGGATTTTTTAAAAAAAAATTATTTATTTGACAGACAGAGATCATAAGTAGGCAGAGAGGCAGGTGCAGGGGGTGGGGAAGCAGGCTCCCTGCTGAGTGGAGAGCCCAAGTGCGGGGCTCGATCCCAGGACCCTGAGTTCATGACCTGAGCCAAAGTCTCAGGCTTTAACCCACAGAGCCACCCAGGTGCTCCCAAGAACCACTTTAAAGCAAAAGAGGTATAGCAGGGGACACATAACAATTGAATACACTATTTCTATAGCAGACCATACCACTGGAGCTTCCAGACTTATAGGCTAATGGAACGATTTTTTATAAGCATGGCAGAAGCACAAGTTAGGAGATAATACCCTGTAAAGATAGGGTGCCATCCTCTAGGATATAGGATATATCCTAAATCAGTGATAATTACATACTGCTGTCTCTGCAGTAGGAAGAAGATGTGTAAGTAGGAGTGGCTCCTCTTCCTTTTATTTTTAGAGAATCACTTAAAGAATTTGTATCTCAGACTCTGCAATAATAAGCTTTGCAGGTGGAGAGATTGTTTCCAGAAGATGAATGCTTTTACTAGCAAGTGTTTAAGTTCTGTTTGCTTCTTTGTCAATCAGCACTGCCATTACACAGTGGGGGCAGGCCACATTACCTGTGGCAGCCACGTGATTCACTGAGGTGTTTCTTGATACTCCTTACCCAATTCTGACAGTGATCAGTCCAATAGAGTCTTGACAGCTTGACAGTGCATGGTTCCAAGAGGATCAGAACTTTCAGGAACAGAGAATTGGATTATCTCAGTAAGTACCAACTAACGTAGTGAATGTGATGTTTGAGATTGTAGGGAATCTAGAAGGAATAGTAAAGAAAGGAGATGAGGACTATCAGGTGTGGTCCTAAGACCAGCATCAGAGATGATGGCTATAATTGGCCCCATTAATTTCCTTCTGACACATAACCCCAGAAACCTACAAAAGATGACTCTAGATGAAAGATACACGAAACACATGGATCTGAATTTCACAAATTCTGGACTCTCATGGATGCTGTGGAGCACCACCCAGATGGTCACTTCAGGAACAAGGCCCTCGCTTCCCAGCTGCTATGCGTGTGGTTGATATTGGTAGACAACAGTCCCTCCCTAGAAATTCCCTCAAGAGAAGAGAGCTGCCCTGCCCAATGTTAGGTCCCCTCCCCACCGGTGCCCTCATCCAGTGACTGCTCTACGTGGGTGTAGTGGTGGTGGTGGTGAAAGTCTATTTAGGTAATCTTGGAAGAGGATATAAGATTTTCTGAGGCCTCCAGGTAACCAGGCTCAAACTTTCCATTTACCCAGCCCTGCTTCTGTGATTCAACCACAAATGCTAATCCCAAGGGTACTTTCTAATAAAAATCTGTTTCAATCTGTATCTAGAGGAACCTAACCCAAGATACTGGATTCATGTCATAAACTTGTTAAAAGAACTTGTTTAAGGCTCTTGATCTATTATCACCCATTGTGTTCTAGTTTATAAGTGTACCTGTAGCTCCCAAGAGTTTTTATTATTTTCATTTCCTGACAGTCTTTAATATCCCAGGCTTTGTATTTTGAGAATGGTTTTTGTGTTTAGGGCTGGGAGTGGATGGATCAGGGTCACCGGCTAAGAAATCCTCTCTTCAGCAAGGCCAGCGTGGATTTTCCTCACAACAATACAAGACAGAAAAATGGCTATGGATAGCTCATGATACCTCAATTCATTAAAAACATTAAAATATTCTTTAAACTTTTAGATACAGAAACTAGTAATTAGAAATTAGTTCAAATGCAGCAAAGAAAATGCAAGTACTTTCAGATTTAAGAGCCATAATGATGAAGACCACATAAAAAATGCTTTTTTCTTATGATGGCCGACTTGTCCCCTGCTAAACTTTGGAAATCAGGGTAAACCCTCTACTAACTGTATGAACATAACATTGTTACTACTGATTTTTTTTTTTTTTTTAACTATGTAGCACAAATCTTTTCAGGGACCCGAAGACGCAGACAAGATACTAAAGAGTGAAGGTAGAGGCAAGGGATGGCAGAAGCCCAGAGGTAGAGTTCCAAAATACACACATGCCATAGTTTTACTAGCTCTCCCCATCTTAGAATAAGCAGCAATCAACATGGTAAGAAGAAATCCATAAATAAACACAGAGGTTTCTGGCCTTTTCCCTATGAGTAAATTAAAAAAACACATAAAAGAAGAGCGCCTGGGTGGCTCAATCTTAAGTGTACAACTCTTTTATTTCAGCTCAGGTCACTATTTCAGGGTCGTGAGACTGAACCCAGCTTAAGATTCTCTCTCTCTCCCTCTACCCCTCCCTACCCCTTGTGCATGCACGCTCTCTGTCTCTCAAAAAAATTTAAAAAAAAAAAAAAAAGAAAAGAAAAGAGCACATGAAGCAAAGCTCTGTGGCTTATTTCCTACGGGTTTCTGACTTCAGTTGTCTGGCAGGATTTGTCCTGCCCTCAGGTTTTTACTGCCCTCCAGTGGCGGGGCGGGGGGGTGGGGTGGTACTCTAGGACTGCAGCACTTCTATTTTCTAGAACTCCTATTCCTCAAACACAGAAGAATAAAAAGGTACCTAACTATAGTCAGTGACCACAGAGCCCACTGTTCAATTAGCCTAGCCAAAATACCTGGAAATCAATCTTCCTTTTCTTTTTATGCTAAAACTAATTTAAACTTGGTCAAGCAAAGGGTGCCTGCATTTCCTGCCATGTCAGGAAAAATTAAAAAGCCAAATGAAAGCCCTCTTGAGAAATAACTAATCATTCTATATGTAAGAGAAGTTTAGTGCTGGTATTTCATCTTTGGAATCTACAATGTCTCACGGAAATTCTGACACTTATTTGAAGGATTAAAATCAGTGGAGCATTTTGCCAGTCCCATGTGTTGTGGATTCCTCACGCAAGGAGGCAGGAGGGAAAGTTCGTGCTGTTTTTATATCCGTGTTGCTAAGGTGATTTTCGTGGGATGAAAACACACTGGCAACTCAGTGTTAATTTGTTTATAAAAGAATATGAATGAGTTTCACCTCCTACAGTCAGAAGCACTTCAGCTTCTGCTTAACTCTTTGAATCCAACTGTAGGGGGCAAGGTCATTCTCTAGCAAACCGTGAACCAGCTAGCAAATTAAATAAAAACTCCGTCAGTTGTTTCAGTTGTTAAAAATGCAATTGCTCTCAGCAGTCACATATACAATCTGTTAAATAGTCCCAATTAACTAACTATTTAGAGCACAAAGTGAAAAACAGAATATATGTGAAACTAAGTGAAAAGAAAGATCATTCAATTCCAAAATGAAAGGTACCTTGCTTCTAAGAGCAAGCATCCTGTCAGAAAATCAAAATGGATTAAACAACAGTTGGCTTGTTGGCTTGGATGTATGTGAATATGTAGTCCTATCTGTTGTTATTTGATCAAATAATATCATTTAATACAATTGTGTCCTTTGGGTCATAATAGTGGGTATAATGGGGCAGAGAGGTTGTGGACTGTCTGGTTTTGCATAAATAATACCAGAGAAACCAAGTAAGAGGCCACAATTTTCCTGCTAAAGGATTTCACTTTATTGTTTTGTACAGTTCTTCTGAAGGCCTTTTCAATGAATTTGTTCACTATTGCATCAGAAGCAAGACTCATCATGGATCACCGATTCTAAATTATGGAGCAGCTGGCAGAATGCATCTTACCACAAGGTAAAAAATAAAATTCTTACCCTCATCTAGGAGAATATTTTTATAATACAAGAGGGAGCACGGTGATGTCATTATGAGCATGGAATCTGGTGCTCAACTCTCTAGGTCTACTACTTTCTACTTCATCATCTGGGGGCAAAGGACTTCACCCTGAGGTCTTGTTTCATCTTCTATAAAACAGGAACAATAAAAGTGTCTACATTATATATAAATGAACAGATTTAATCTAACAGATTTGTCTGTTAAGTAGAAGGTAAACATCATGTCAGTATTTTATTATTTTTACTATAGATGTAATATTTTGAATTCTTCAATTAGTAGATAAGAAAAGTTACCATACACTTTAAATTCCAGAGCCAGAAAGTCTTTTTTCCTTAATATGAGAAAAGTGCATTTTGTATGATTTTCTCACTAATTTCTACCAAGTCCTTTTTCTCCCCAACTCTTTAATATAAAAGAACCCCATGTTCTCACTATATATTAACTCTTCAAATTATCTGATTTTTCAGGAAGCTGAGCTGTATTGTCCACAGTAAATTAAAAACTTAGAAGGGCACCTGGGAGGCTCAGTGGGTTAAAGCCTCTGCCTTTGGCTTAGGTTGGTTGTTTGCCTTCAGCTCAGGTCATGATCTCAGGGTCCTGGGATCCAGCCCCACCTTGGGCTCTCTGCTCAGCAGGGAATCTGCTTACCCACCCCTCTGTCTCTGTCTGCCTCTCTGCCTACTTGTGATCTCTATCTGTCAAATAAATAAATAAAATCATTTAAAAAAATTTTTTTTAAAAACCAGGAAATACCCTAATGTAGTATGGTTACTTTTCCTGCTCTTGCATTTAAGCTATTTTAATTGAGGAAAAGAATATGGATTCATAGACTCTTAGAATTAAAAGCAATCCTACAAGGCAAAACACCTGATACAGGTACTCTCACTTATTTATATATATTTTTTATATATATATATATAAAATATATATATTACTACTACAATATACAATTATACTATTATATGTGTGTGTATGTATGTGTGTGTGTATATATATGTATATACATACATACATGTGTGTGTATATATATATATATACACACATATTTTCATATATATATATATATATATGAGAGGAAAACACATATATACATCCTGCTGACTTTTTAGCACTCCTTAAGGGCAAAGACCGTGCCTTATTTTAATTCTGTAGATCTTGCCATTGACTAGTACCCGCACTGAGGCAATACTTATTCAGAATGCTTATTCAGCATTCAGAAATGCTTATTCCTCTATTAAGTATATACTGAGTACTAAATGCCAACACTTGGATAAGCTATAGAGTTATAAAGATAAATAGAACAGTCTTTGCCTTTAAAGAACTCATCATACCAAAGTGTTATAAAAAACAACTGAAAATTATGCAGTAAGTACTAGATGAGATCAATGGGCAGAGTATGGCAGGTTACGCATGCACTGTAGTGTTCTCTAAACTTTGGGAAGGGGAAAAGACACCTTTGGTCTCACACTTGCTCTCCAACAGCCTTGGACATGGAAGTGGACATAACAGGGCAGAGAGGGTGTACCTTAGCAGTGGTCAGCTCTTTGGATAGCAGTGGGTAATTCAGAAGCATGGCTGGGCATGGAATAAGGGGATTGTGAGGATTTTTGACAAGTCCTTGTCAATTGGACTTCTGAAATGTCCGTCAAATGTTGATAACAGGAGTCAACGAATGGGCTGAATCAGGAAGGAGAGACTTCTCCATGTTTGGCAGGCTTGAAAGCCAGAGACAGTAGAACTCTCAGAGAACTATCCCTCAGTATTAGCCACACCCCTTGTAAGTGTTTTTCTCCAAGGCAGGCCTAGTACCAAGAAGCTCACTCCTGGGTAAGGCAGCTCTTTGTACTGTTAAAAGATTCTTATGTTAAGCTTTTATTTACTTCCCCATAATTACCAATCATCCATGCTGACTCCATCATCTGGAACAAGATATAAAATTAAACCCTCTACCGTATAACATATATTCAAATAAGAGAAGACCCCCTCAATTTTTATGATATCCCTTTATCTTTTATGTTAATTATTTCCAGTTCTTTCAAACTTACATAATTTCCATAGACTTTATCACTCACTTTTCTCTCTCTGAAGTACTCTATTAGTCAGTGATACTCTTAAAGTATGGAACCTAGGACTAGACACTCTGTAAGCCCCCACACTGTATTGAAATAGCTTCAGAGGAGACCAAGGTTACATCTTGTAGAACAGAATACAGTTTGCAGAAAGAACATGGAAGCACTTTGCAAACTGTAAAGCCCATTTATGGAAACACAGTATAACTAATACTTTGTAGATTTGCTTTCGTGTTCTTTAAATTGCATACATCAAAGGACTTAAATGACTTTGTTCAGAGCCAGTGACTCAGCCATACCTGTAATAAGAAATGGCAATCTTAGTTATTTCTTAATTAAGACTCTTGTAACATAAGGAAGTGTTGGGAAATTAATTTGACAGCCTAAATTAACGTGCATTACTTTAACAATTACCTCTGATTTATTTTGGAGAAGCTAAGCAAGTATTGATTCATTTCTCCAGCCTTCTATGAGTAATCACATTCAAAGTAAACAACATCAATTATTAAGAATCTGCTTTTGCATGGTAACTAACTTTATACTGGAAGAGTGAATGTCAAAATGCATCAGAAGAGACTGTCTGAGTAGATTTTTTGGTAACTTTAAGAAAACCCCACAAAAAGCTAACTTATTTGCAGTACATGTCTTAATTTCTTTCTATATTACTTTTCAGATAATCACATTTTGGTGCTAGAATGAAACTCAAGGATCACCCAGCCTGTTCAAATAAAGACACATGGAGTCCAGAAAGATTTTACGACTATGAAAGCTGAATATTTAGTAACCTAATTAATTTTTATATCACTAGCAAAAAAATTCAGCTGGAGCAATTAATACTTAGACATTAATACTTAATACCTAATACTTAATAATGAATACTTAGCCATCCTAATATAACTGTGACTCAAGTGTGGTTAAAGACCAATCTTAGCTGAGCCTAACTGAGAAGATGGTGAGGGGACACAGTAGTAGATAAAGCTCCATTTCTTCTATCTGGGTAAAGCTCTGATATTTGAAGTTCAGGGTTAGTTTTATTGGTCATTAAAATATGTTCAGAATGATTTATTGGTGTAAAATAGGGTGTCAGTATTTGATGACTAAGTGTGGCTTTTTATTTTTTTATATATTTAAACCATTTTTAAAAGATATTTATTTATTTATTTATTTGACAGAGAGAGAGAGAGAGAGCAGAAACCGGAGGAGCGGCAAGCAGAGGGAGAGGGAGAACAGGCTTCCTGCTGAGCAAGGAGCCCAATGCCAGGCTTGATCCCAGGACCCCAAGATCATGACCAGAGCAGAAGATAGCCCCTTAACTGACTTAGCTACCCAGGTGCCCTTAAGTGTGGGTTTTTCTATTTTTGTTGTTACTTTTCTGGTTCCTCTAACATTTTTTGGTGCTGAATATATCTTATTTGTCATTTGAAGAATCAGATGCATTACTATTTTAGAGAAATATATTTTCTGTTTCTGATTCTCTGATATAAACAGGAAACGATGAGGTAACAAATGATTTCCTATTACAAGTCTAAGTAGATTACACTTTATCTAAGGATTCTTTTTATTTTCCTATGTAACCCTTTTTTCCAACACTCGGGCCTGGTGGGAGCTGGACTAAGGGTACCCAAAAGCCAGTGCCTGAAGCAATGACCCAGATTCAAGTCCTTCCCAGCCCCTTCTTTCATCTCCATTTACAAATCAAAGAGGAGGAGAGGCAGCAGGCTGCCGGGAGGGTTGCTGGCTCCGTGCAGCTTTCTTTTCCCTGCCATAGGAGTAACCTACAGATGACTATATATAGAAACACTGGCAACAGTGTTAGTGGTAGATTTTTGGCTGGTTTAATAATTGTTTCTCTTTCCCATCTATATATTCTAATTTTTCCATATGGTAATATTATTTCATCTAAAAGTCAGTGAAAAGTCTGTAAGATATGGTTGTGTGCAGCAGTACTAGATACTGCTTAAAAATGGCTTTTTAAAATAGCTTGATTTTTATTATCTGCAATGTAAGAAGGCTGCAGAATTTTAGAAGAGGCTGAGATTAGTGATTTGCCTGTGATTACACAGCAAGGAAATGGAGAGATTCTAAAATAATTTTCATTAAATAAATACATTTTCCTGATATGTTTATTTTTTTCCTATTGTTTTGTCTTCAGTCTTAAAAGCTGAACCAACTCAGTAAGAAAAGAAAAAGAAAGCCTGGAACCACTTAGCATTTAAGAATAAAATGTATTATACAATGGATTTTTTTTCCCTCAAAACCCAACATTTGCTCATTTTTCTCTACTTTAATAAACATCCCAGGCTAAATTGCTTCATAAGACCTGAGTGTGGAACAGTAAGATTTGAAGGATTAAAAGCTTATTTGCAAGTACGCAATATAAACAGGAACAAACCTGATACTGGTAAATGCTCAAGGTAGGAAAATACATGGGAATGACAATGAATTGAATTAAATCAGTTGTCTTGTAGAGAATTCCATATTCTGGTTTTGATTTATAAGTCAATCTAAAAGTTCTTTAAATAGATGAATTGAACCTATTTACATTTATCAATATAATGGATAAGTTTGGTCTTTTATAACCCAGAATTATATTTACTAGGTGTCTTTCATTAAACAGTCTATTTTCTTTTCTTTTTAAGCTTTTTCTTTTATTGTATAATACTTTGTGTTTAAGATGTATACTTTTTTTAGGGGCGTCTGGGTGGTTCAGTCATTAAGTGTCTGCCTTTGGCTTAGATCATGATCCTCAGGCCATGATCTTGGGGTCCCAGGATCAAGCCCCGCATCGGGATCCCAGCTCAGAGGGGAGCCTGTTTCTCCCTCTCCCATTCCCCCTGCTTGTGTTCCCTCCCTTACTGTGTCTTTCCCTGTCAAATAAATAAAATCTTAAAAAAAAAAAGATGTATATTTTATTAAAATACCTTATTTTAATACTTTTAATCTATGAAGGCCCCTTCCTCCTTAGTTATATGTCAACTCTTTTGTCAACTTCAAATAATTTCCTTTGATTTCTACCTCTTACCCTTGCATCCATTGAGTGTATTCTATTTTCTACTTTTTTCCTTTTTTTTTTTTTTGATGTGTTATTTTGATGGAACAAGGAATATTGAAACACTAATTTTTCTCCCTCATTCTCACCTATGTTGTAGTCTTAGATCTACAATTGAGTATATTTAATCCTCATAACCAGTTCTTTTACTCATTTCCTTAACCATCTCTTTGTTAAAGGAAGTTCATTCTTTAGGAGATTCCCTAGGAAAGACTCATAGGTGGGAGCCTTAATATTTGAAGAACAGCTTGCTGGGTATAAAATCCTTTATTTACCCCTTCTTTCTCTAAGTTTATAGAGAAGGTTGTTGCACTCCTTCTTGCTTTGATTGTTGCTGACAAGAAGTCTGATGCCAATCTGACTTTTTTCCTTTGTAAGTGACTTTTGATTTTGCCTGGAAACCCAGAGATATATTTTATTTCTAAAGTTCAATGATTTTACTAGGATATGTCTCACAGTTTACTATTCTGCATTGACTTTTTCAGATAAAAGATGAATATTACATTCAATATGCCAATCCAGTTTCCTTTTATTTCAGGAAAATTTTCTTTAATCATAGTGTTAAATATTACTTCCCTTTCACTGAAAACTGGGGTGCTGAAAACAGGGTTAGGAAAGACTTTTTTTTACTCTATATTCTGTACTACATGTTACTTATGCAAAAACAAATAAAATAGTTTTAAAAACTAGCATATTTATTTAATATATTGAATATGCTATGCATTGTTCATCAATCATTATTAATAAAAATAGGATGAAATACTAAAGGTACCTGGATATTGAGCAGATGCTGTACAAAACAATTTAATGAAAGTAGCTATCATGTCTTTTATTAGGTCACTTTTAAAGCCAGTACTCAATTTTATATTTTTGAATATTCACAAAATAAATAAGTTGATTAGTTTAGAAGGAAGAAAAAGTGTTTCTTCTGAAAATCTGATTTGGATTTTCAACTTGTATATATTAAAGTATGTCATCATTATGTTTTATTACACTCTTTGACAATCAAAATTGTAATATAAGTTATAATTAAAGATTTTTAATTAATCAAAAAATTAAAAACAATTGTCAAATGATCCAGTACTTTCTACTACTAGATATTTACCAAAAGAATATGAAAACATGAATTCAAAGGGATATATGCACCCTTATGTTTACTGCAACATTATTTACATAGCCAAATATGGAAGCAGCCCGAAGGTCTGCCCATAGATGAATGGATAAATAAGTTGTGATATATATACATAGATAAATTCAATTATTATTCAGCCATAAAAAAGAATGAAATCTTGCTGTTTGCAAGAACATGAATGTATCCAGAGTGTACAATACTAAGTGAAATAGGTCAGTCAGAGAAAGACAAATACCATATGATTTCACTCATATGTGGAATTTAAGAAACAAATGAACAAAGAATAAAAAGAGACAAAAAAATGACAGAGTAGACAAAAATAGACAAAGAGAACAAACTAGGGGTTGCCAAAAGGGAGTTACATTGGAGGTATGGCTAAAATAGACAAATGGGATTTCTTTTTTTTTTTTAATTTTTAAATTTTTAAATTAACATATAATGTATTATTAGCCCCAAGGGTACAGGTCTGTGAATCGCCAGGTTTACACACTTCACAGCACTCACCATAGCACATACCTTCCCCAGTGTCCTTAACCCTACCACCTTCTCCCTATCCCCTTACCCCCAGCAACCCTCAGTTTGTTTTGTGAGATTAAGCGTATCTTATGGTTTGTCTCCCTCCTGATCCCATCTTGTTTCATTTATTCTTTTCCTACCCTCCAAACCCCCCACATTGCCTCTCAACTTCCGCATATCAGGGAGATAATATAATTGTCTTTCTCTGATTGACTTATTTCACTCAGTATAATACCCTCTAGTTCCATCCACGTCGTTGCACATGGAAAGAATTCATTTCTTTTGATGGCTGCATAGTATTCCATTGTATATATACACCACTTCTTTATCTATTCATCTGTTGATGGACATCTAGGTTCTTTCCATAGTTTGGCTATTATGGACATTGCTGCTGTAAACATTCAGGTGCATGTGCCCCTTTGGGTCACCACATTTGTATCTTTAGGGTAAATATCCAGTAGTGTGATTGTTGGGTCATAGGGTAGCTCTATTTTCAGCTTTTTGAGGGACCTCCATGCTGTTTTCCAAAGTGGTTGTACCATCTTGCATTCCCACCAACAGTGTAGGAGGGTTCCCCTTTCTCTGCATCCTTGCCAACATCTGTCATTTCCTGACTTCTTAATTTTAGCCATTCTGACTGATGTGAGGTGGTATCTCATTGTGGTTTTGATTTGTATTTCCCTGATGCCAAGTGATGTGGATCACTTTTTCATGTGTCTGTTGGCCATCTGGATGTCTTCTTTGCAGAAGTGTCTGTTCATGTCCTCTGCCCATTTCTTGATTGGATTATTTGTTCTTTGGGTGTTGAGTTTGATAAGTTCTTTATAGATTTTGGATACTAGCCCTTTATCTGATATGTCATTTGCAAATATCTTCTCCCGTTCTGTCAGTTGCCTTTGTTTTGTTAACTGTTTCCTTTGCTGTGCAAAAGCTTTTGATTTTGATGAAGTCCCAATAGTTCATTTTTGCCCTTGTCTTTGGCAATGTTCCTAGGGACTAGTTGCTGTGGCTGAGGTCAAAGAGGTTGCTGCTTCTCTTCTCCTCAAGGATTTTGATGGATTCACAAAGGGGATTTCTTGATGAGCATCAAGAAATATAAAGAATTATATTGTACATTATATTGTATCATTACATTATACACTTGAAACTAGTGTAACACTGTATGTTATACTCTAATTATAAAAAATTAAAAATTGTAATATAAAAAATAAATCTGAACTATAATTGTATTATTAAGAGTAACATCATATCCTTGTTCTGAAACAGAATTTAAAATAGCTGGAGTCAAATTTGTAATCTGTTCACAGTTAATTAACAGGCTTTTATGACATGTCTTTAACAAATGAATTATGAAATCCATTCTTCTATTTCTATTTTCCTATTCTTGTTTTAAGTTAATGCTTCGTAGCATAAACGACTTCCAGGAAACCTCAATAAATGTAAGCTAGTTATATTTGTTTTTCCTATTTTGATATAGTTTATAGAGCTCTGTATGTTTATTTCAGTCATTTTTTTAAAAAATGCATGATGTAAAGAGATGGGATTATAGAGTCATATAACCTCCTTTTTTTAAAAATGTGAATATGTTGGAGTAACTGTTTATATTACTCACCAGAACCTAATTATACTATACTTTTGTGTAGTATGGCTTTTTGTGCAGCAAATCTTTGTGTGAGAACGGCAGGAGTGGGAAGATTGGGTAGCTTTCATTGAAGTTTTTGCCTTGTGAGCCACCATAAACAAAACAAAAAAACAAGAAAACAAACAGCCAATGAGGAAGGGGTTCAGAAATCTAAATTTTAAATTAGTTATCCATCTCAGGAAAACTTTGAAAATTTCCTTTTTTCCTTCAATTTCCATTACATTCCTTCTCCAGAATGATTTCTTCAAAGTGGTGGTTCTCCATTTTCCCTTGGGGCAGGAAATGTGGTAGAAGGGAGAAATTGCTTTAGCTATTTAAACAGACGTTTGAGGGGTACCTGGGTGGCTCAGTTAGTTAAGAGTCTGACTTCAGCTCGGGTCCTGGGCTCAAGCCCTGTGTCAGGCTCCCCACTGAGTGGGAGGTCTGCTTGTCCCTTTCCCTCTGCCCCTTCCCCTGCTCATGTTCTGTCTCAAATAAAATCTTTATTTTTTAAAAAAGATTTTATTTATTTATTTGACACAGAGATGGGAGAGCGGAGCACAGGTAGGTGGAGCAGCAGGCAGAGGGAAAGAGAGAAGCAGGCTTCCTGCTGGGCAGAGAGCCCGATGCGGGGCTCGATCCCAGGATCCTGGGATCATGACCTGAGCCGAAGGTAAATGTTAACCAACTGAGCGACCCTGGTGCCCTATCAAATAAAACCTTTAAAAAAAAAACACACATTTGAATTGGAATTCTAAATTTGTCAGTTCCAAGTTTCATAACAATGAAAAATTTACTTAACCCCTTGAACCTCTCATTTTTTTAAATAGAAAAAATCCATAAGAATACCTACTTACCTGGTCTTGGAAATTAATCAATAATATGTGAAAAGTGATTAACACAGGTTAGATAGATGTTAGCTCACTTATCTTTCTGCTCTCTGTGCTTCATTTAGAATAACTTTCAAAATAGGCTGGCTTAACAAAAATGAGTGCCTGTGTTATATCTCTCAAGGATGATATGACATTACATAGTAAGTCTGAAATGAAAAAGCAGCCTTATGGATGGTTCCTAATAGAAGTTTCCTTGTATTAATATATTTTATTATTATGATATTCCTAAACTATTTTCTATTTCCTATATCTCATTGATTATAGAAACAAGGCATGCATGTATCCATGATTGGGTGAAACTAGGGTATATTAGAGAATTCAAAATTCATAGATGTAGGTAAGAAATCATAGGATAAGAGATAATAATTGATTGTAACAAAAAGCTCTCATTCTTTTGGTAAAAAACTGGTTGTTCCATAGCCATCACAAAAACATCCACCTGAAATGGTTTTATTTCTGTCTAATCAATCACTGACTGTTCCATATCCATGGTTCTAAGAAATCACCAAAACTGATTTTAAATGTTCTTAATCAATCAATGACAGCTGCTTCAGTGAATATATTTATGAAAGTCAACCAGTCAGTGAAAGCCTCATGCCTTGAAAGTCAGCCAATTGGTGGCAGATTCATTCCACTGAACATACTTCTAAGGCTGCCATCAACCCATTCTACTTCTGTAACTAACACAAAATGCACTTTTATGTCCAATACAAAATATGTTTCTAGACTGACATCACCATAGTCTTGCCTTTGTAGCAAACATGCCTCAAAACAAAATTTACCCCCCAAACCTGCATAGCATCAGTGGCTTACTTTGTCTAAGGAGACTGTATCTAGCATTGCTCTTCCTTAATTAAGAAAATGCACTTTATGCCCCGTTTTGTTTCAAATTTTGAGTGGTGGTCTCAAACGTTGACAGGAGGGGGCAAAGCTGCTAAGCAGATTGTTTTCAAGCATTTAAGAAACACTGTAATAAATATTAGGAGTTAGCATTAATTTCTCAAGAAAAGTCCAAGCAATACAACTTTAAGTTCTTTGCTGCTTCAGTTAATTCCATAATATTTATTGATTATCTACTATGATGGAGGCACCATTCAAAGAACTGCACAGACATAAATTACTAATATATGGCCCATTCTTTCAAAGTCTCAGAATATAATGGCAGAGATAGAATACACATAGAATTGTAGCAAAATATAAGGATTGCTGTAAATGGAGTCTGTACAGAAAACTAAGATAATAAGGAAGAAAGATTTGCTATCTTTGTGGTGGTAGATGGCTTGAGGATGGGGACTCACTGAGTAAGTAACATTTGAGTTGCATCTTGAAAAATGCATAGACATTGAAGCAACAGAGACAGTAGGAGATGGTAAACTGGCAAATGGAAAGGCTCATAGCCATGAGCAAGTATGGGATATTTATTTCGTGAGGCAAGGAAGTTTGTAGTGATGGGTAAATGAGAGGAGTTACAGTGCTAAAACAGGCAAAGATATGGGGGACCAGTTTGTGGAGAGACTTTTCTGAATACAGAATGGGAGAGGAGCAAGACTAAAAGCCAGTTGTCCATAAGTGACATAGCATGAGTTTGAAATAGTTTAATGATTGCCTGAGCTAAGACCATGGAAGGACAAGGATGATGAGCAGGAGGGAGAAGTTTGGTGGATGACGGTGTTATTACACAAGGCAGGTCTTTCTAGAAAGGGTTATGGGTATAATGGCAAGATAAGGAATCTAATATGAGATATGTTGAAGTTGAGAGGACTTAGAGATACTTGGCTCTTGGTGTGTAGATGTGTTAAATCTGATCCTCTGAGAAGTAGCTGCCAAGATAGGATCAAGTATATATAAGCGAATTACTGGGGGAAACACTCATGAGAGAGAAAGAGGAGAAAGGCAGGGAGATCCTTCAGACCACAAAGCAGGTCTGACACCGGTGATTAAGAGAGGGAGAAGGAAGAATATTTGGGAAGAAAGAATCAGACTGCAGCAATCCTGAGAAAGTCTTCTCCAGCCCAAATGCAGTCCTCAAGCCAAAGTCACTTATTAGAGGACTCCTGTGCTACAGGGATGACCTTGCACTAGAATCCCACCTCACTCCATAATTAGCTGGGAGCAGCCCAGGAAAAGCATAGTGTAGATGTGGTAGTTGACCCATTAGGGCAGCAGTGAGGCTGTTAGTTAACTCTGTTCCCTATAGCAGGAGATGGTAGCACATTTTTATGGCTATAGTAAGTGAAAGTTGAATTTATGGCTGAATAATACCACTGGAAACAGAGGAATGAGCATGAGAAGAAAAGAGGAATGTGGGAAGCACTCTTGACCTACCATGTGTAAGTGTGAAGAAAGCGAAGTCAATCAAGAAGATCTAGAATTGATCAGAGGAATTGGGACCAGCATTGAAGATTCAAGAGATTCAAAAAAGAGACTATGGTCAACAGCATTAAGTGTTACAAATATGATAAACAGGAGGAAGATGTGATATAAATAACTGAATTGAAGACTTGTGGGTCACAGAGACCTTGGAAAGAGTAGGTTCAGTGCAAGGACATGATTATAGCAATTATGAGACTCTAATGAAACCTGCAATGAAGGAAGAACAAGGGCAGATATACTAGCTTAAAACCAAGGGATTAGGGACAGAAGAGGGTGCTTTAGGGAAAGGGAAGAGTTAAGCATATTTGTTGAAGAATAAAGCAATCAGTGAAGAAGAAGAGAGGATCTGGAAGATGAGGATGAGTCTTAATATGGCTCATGTTCTATCTGGGGAAGGAAATTTGAATAATCACCTAGAGTATATATTTTGTTTTCTAAAAAGCAGCATTTTTTTTTCTTCTGGATAGAAGTGGGGAAAAAAAGTACAAAGTCGAGGAGTGTAAAAACACAAAATGTCACTTTAGGAAATGGGAAAGATATCTGAATAGAGACAAATGACAGGATCGCCCAGCAGCACTGAGGAACAAATTTGAGGTTGGAAATATAAATACATAATAAGTCCAAGCAACCCAGTTATGCAAAATCCTCCAGCAGTGTTTGGCAGCTTTAAAGTACCTGTTGAGCAAACAGATGGTTGTATAAATCCCAAATTAGGGACTGGTAATTCAGATGGGCTAGAACGACAAGGGGTGAGGGACTGGAGGATATAGACTAGAATTCATTGAATTAGTGCTCTAGGCTAAGTGGGGAAAGAAGAAATGAGGCTACTAAATTGGGAGTAATGACAAAAAAAGTAATATGAGCTGGAAAAATTTTATGCTTATGGAGATGTGTAAATGTATTTTTGACAATAGATACTAGAGTAAGATGAATTAATATTCTGGACGTAATGTTAATACCTGGGTATTAAGCCAAATGGAACCATGAACTCTGTAATTGGCTCTCCTTAACTCAATATTTATACCTGTGATTTAGATAAAGATGTGCTTATTGAAAGAACAAAGAATCAATATTTAAATCATATTTTATGATAGGGCCAAACAAAAGTCTTCCTTTTCAAAATAAGTGGCACTATCTTTCCTGAGTGCTTAATTCAAAATGATAGGCACCATCTCTAAATCTTCTTTTTCTCATTTATACATTCAACCATGGCAAGTGTGGTCAGTTCTATCTTGAAAATACATCACAGATTTTCATGTACCAGCCCCCACCATCTCTCATCTAGATCACTGCAAAATCCTCCCAGCTGCTCTTCACACGCATTATTTCCTCCTCTATAGTCTATTCTCCACTGAGCAGCCAGAGCTATTCAACAATATAAATCAACTCATTCCAATCCTCTGCTCAAAAGTCTCATTACACTTTGCAAAATCCACACCATTACTGTGGTCTATAGTGTTCCATATGATCTGGGTGCTGGTTACATCTTTACCTCATCCCATACTACCTTCCATTTCACTCATCGTGTTTTAACTACATGGGCTTCCTTGCTGTTTCCTTGCTGTTTAATAAAAAATTAAACATTTTTTATATTTTTTATGTTTTGAAATGATAAATTTTAGTAATATTGGGTTATACAAAATATATTATTAAACTTGTTCTGTTTCATTTTACTCTTACTAAAATATGGTTATTAGAATATTTAAAATTGTCTAAAAATGTCTATAGAATATTTAAAATTGTTATTTACGGGGCAACACTGCTTGTCATTTCTGTATTGTTACTACCTGAGCGTGTTTTCCCCTACATGACTATGGGTGGGTTGTGGACTGCACTTGGGCAGCAAGGTGAGCAGTCAGGAAAAAGACCTAGACATGGAGTAGAAGAAAATGAGGACAAACTGCCAAGTACTTCTACATCTGTCCATCACTGCATTTTCCTGCCAAAACCTTCAAAAGTATTGACCACTACTCTCCCCGTGCTCTCTCAATCTTATGTAAGGTCCTCTTTTAACTCTAACTCAGAACTATACTGGGAAGGAGGTGATAGGAAACATATTTCCCAGATTAACCGACTGGTCAACAGAAGTTCAGCACGGCTTCTAAAAGTACTCCTTGGACTTGGAAACCATGTCATAAAAAGAACTGGCTTATGAAACTGAAGATATAATCATTCTAGGATGAATAAGAGAGGATTAAAAAGGGGCATGAAGTATTGCAAACACTGTTGAAAAGAAGAAATTTACTTCATGAGTATACACCCTTCCAATTCTCTCTCCTTCCTTATCTATGAAATATATCAATATTTTTACTGATTAAAAATTCCTTCTCACCTGTTCTAAGTACTTTTCAAGAATGGACATGTAGGGTTACAGGGATGATCAACTCAATTCCAATTCCACATAAGAGAGAACTTTCTAACACCTAGAACAATGGAGGGATAGAGTAGACCATCTTTAAACATGATGAACTACATGACAACTGGAGGTATTCAAACCTGGTATATGAAACAGAGAAACTGGATGATCATTTAATAAGTGTACTGAAGAAAGGACTTGGGAACCTCTCATGAGTGTGGATTCACTGATCTCTGAAGTGTTAACTAAGTATAAAATTTTTGATACTCTAAACTTCATTTACCAGTACTCAATCATTTCGAATTACTATTTAGTTAAACTTTAGGTCTATATTCTAGTTATTAAAAAAAATTTTTTTATTTCATCTAGGGAGATGCTTAGGACTTAAAGGCTCCATTCTTTGATTTTTTTCATAGCCTTGGTCTCCTGGAAAAATGTGTTTTTTGCATTGAAAGTACATCAGTCTTTTTCTCAGTCTCTTTATTCTGATAAATATGACTCTTTTATTATTGCTTCATTGTTAATTGACATAAAGAATATCTTTAAGAATCATGTGCACTCATTAAATATAAGTCAACCCAAAGGTCATAATCTAGAAATAAACTCTCTAAAAATGTTAATATAATTCTCTCTACTTTTTCAAGCAGATATGTAGATTATTTTGCATAATTGAAGTTATCCCATATATATAGTTGTATCTCTTGTTTCACTTAACATTATGTTGTGAGTTTTTCACTATATAAATCAACCTTCTTTAAAGGCCTAAATATTAATAGCCGTATAATATTCCATTAATTGGACATTTCAAAATTTACTTAAACATTTTACTATTCTTGGATATTTAGGTTATTTCTTATATCTAACTTTTACATTTAAAGGTGTTAATAAATATATTCTTATTTAATTACCTGGCAATTATCATTGGCTTGTCTTAGCTCCTTTGAATTACTATTACTATCCTCTAAATTTTTCATTTATAAAGCATATTCTTTTCCAATTGCTATGCAGCATGGGATAAGATGATTTTTAAAAATTATCTCAGATAATCCTAGATCTTTGTATTATGCCTTTTATTATTTTAAAAATAAGTGACAATAAGTTTCCTTAAATGTACTCGTTAGATATGCAACAGAACCAGCTGTTCATTATATCTTGAGACTCTGTCATGACCTCTTTAGGGCAATTTATTCTAAAGCGTGCCCTCAGAAAAATATGACTTATTATAAAAATCCTAAGAGAGACTAGTATCTTTCCTAAGATAGTCTTGAAAAGTCCTTCACTGAGTAAAATGTAAGGAAAGAGGAAACTCATGGAATGGGAGAAGATATTCACAAATGACACTACAGACAAAGGGCTGATATCCAAAATCTATAAAGTACTCCTCAAACTCAACACCCAAAAAACAAATAATCACATCAAAAAATGGGCAGAAAACATAAACAGACACACGAATGACGAATAGACACATGAAAAAATGTTCATCATCACTAGCCATCAGGGATATTCAAATCAAAACCACATTGAGATACCACCTTACACCAGTCAGATTAGCCAAAGTTAACAAAACAGTAAATAACAAGTGTTGGAGAAGATGTGGAGAAAGGGGAACCCTCTTACACTGCTGGTGGGAATGCGAGTTGGTGAAGCCACTTTGGAAAACAGTGTGGAGATTCCTTAGGAAATTAAAAATAGAGCTTCCCTATGACCCTGCAATTGCACTACTGAGTATTTAAAGATACAGATGTAGTGAAAAGAAGGGCCATCTGTACCCCAATGCTCATAGCAGCAATGACCACAGTCACCAAACTGTGGAAAGAGCCAAGATGTCCTTCAACAGATGAATGGATAAAGAAGATATGGTCCACATATGCAATGGAATATTACGCAGCCATCAGAAAGGATGAATACCCAGCTTTTGTATCAACATAGACAGGACTGGAGGAGATTATTCTAAGTGAAATAAGTCAAGCAGAGAGAGTATCAATTATCATATGGTTTTGCTTACTTGTAGAGCATAAGGAATAACATGAAGGACATTGGAAAATGGGGAGAAGTGAGTTGGGAGAAATTGGAGGGTAAGATGAACCACAAAAGACTGTGGATTCTGAGAAATAAACTGAGGGTTTTGGAGGGGAGGTGGGTGAGGGGTTGGGTGAGCCTGGTGGTGGGTATTATGTTATGGAGGGCACGTATTGCATGGAGCACTGGGTGTGGTGCATAAACAATGAATCTTGGAACACTGGAAAAAAAATAAAATAGCATTACAAAAATAAAAAAAAGAATTTAGTTGGGGCTTTAGCTGAGGCTTTTCCCAATTCTAAATGTGGCTCAAGTGAGGAATTACTGTTCTTTTTTGATGTTGAGAAGAAGAGCACATAAAAAGAAATAAGCTGGATGGATGAAATTGTTGGAACAGAGGTTCTTGATATTTCCAGGGATAGCTGTTATTATCAGATTCTAGACTTCCAGACATCGGATTTAAATTACATAAACTTCTCTTCCTCAATATATGACAAAATGAGTAAATTATATATATTTTAAATATTATATTTGATATATGTTATATATTTATCTATATACATATATATAAACTTATACATAATATAAATATACATTATATATTATATAATGTATATATTAATATATATATAATATAAGTAAATTTTACATGTAAAATATTTATAGATATAAAATATATATTTTAAATTTTATATTTTAAATAAATTATATATATATTTCTCTAACAACACTAAAGAAATGAACACATTCAGATACTCTATTCCTCAGAAGAAAGATGAGAAAGAGGGGGACAGAGAGAGATAGATACATAGGGACAGGCAGATGGACACACAGAGAATGAATGAGAATAGTGAGAAGTTATTTATGTTATTGCTGCACAGAATCACACAAATAAAATGTCTGCACACAGCTCTCCAAGTATGAAGAAAAGAAAAATAATGACATGGTACCTTGCAAGCCTACTACAAATTATAAAAAAGTAAATAGGTAAATCAATCAATCAAAGCAAAGAAGGATAGCATATATAAGATGTGTATAATGGCAATCTTTTTGGTGGTAGAATTCAGAAGTATTTTAAAAATTTTATCTTTTCTTACATGGTTTGAATTTGTTTCAATGTGTAAAATGCCCTTTAAAAATGTGTGGCAGTGACTTCTGAGGAAGATGGTAGAAGAAAAGGACCCTAAGCTCACTTTGTCCCACGGACACATTGGCTAACACCCACATCAGTGTAAATAACCCCAGAAATGACCCAAAGACTACCAGAACAGACTCTCTACAACTAAATGTAGAAAAAAGTCCACATCAAAAAGGGTAGGAAGGGTAGAGGAGTCAGGAACCAAACAGACCTTCAGGACTCTCTGTGGAAGGGAGGGATACAATAGGCACAGAGAGGGGGAAAGGAGCAGACCTCATACCAGGCACCCCCGACATGAGAGACCCACATTAGGAAGAAAATCCCTATAACATTTGGCTTTGAAAACCATAGGGTCTTAACACTGTGAGTAGTTACAACCAGTGGGGCTTAACACCTGTAAGTTTAAAAATCAGTAGGCTTGGGCCTGGGAGAGTGAGAGGGTGATAAACTGAGTCTCTGCCCTTAAAGAGATAGCATAACAAACAGCCCCACTGAGATACAGCCAAGAAGCAGCATTTTGAAAAATGTCTGAGGTCTGCAGGAAGATTTCTTTACTAATCTCAGAGCATGTGCTGGAGGGGCAGGGATCTTTAGGAGACTTCTGCCAAAGCAAAAGAGGTGGTAGGCACCATTTCCCTTCCCTGCCTTGTAGCACAGATACACAGATACCTATGGGAACCAACTCAGTGTGAACATCCTCCACCTGGCTTGCTAACAGCATATTTGCTTGTCTATGGACCAACCTCTCCAATCTACTCTTACCTGTTCTCGAAAGTGACTACAGTTCCCATCTTATAGTAGACTAGTGCACATTTTGTTAACACCAAGCTCCTGCTACCACATTCTTCTGCATATCCACTCCATTCAAAAATACCCTTAGCAGGAATCTATCTAAGGTAGCCCCTGACAAGCACTGAAGTGTGCTAGCAACACTGATAGGGCCCAGCAAACCTCCAAAATGACTCCTGCCCCAGGAGGAGGGGAAGATCACTACCACAGGTCCTACTGTAGCTCCAGAAGTGGGCTGGGGCAGAAAACTGGTCTGACTGCAGGTCCCAACAAAAGCTTCTTAGAGGGCAACACAGGGAGAGTGTCCTGAGATTTGGTATGACTGCACCTCTGGCAAACACCTGATCTGACCCAACTCTCGCCCAAGGCAGCCCCAGACTGGCACATTAACACAGAATACCAAACCCTGCCCATAATAGGCAAAGAGAGCCACTGCAGATGACTGGCCTGAAGGCAAAAGTGGTTCAGCCATCATGGTACGGTATATGCAACATACATAGGAGAGACTCCTAAAGCAACAGGTTCTGTTGAACAGGGTACACTACACTGCGGGGCACTGCAGGACCTCTTCTTCACAAATCTGCTACTACAAGGAGCAGAAGATGTAGCTGACTTTCCTAACACATAGAAATAAAGAGTTAGACAAAATGAGGAGACAAAAGAATATGTTTCAAATGAAAGACTAGGACAAAATTACAGCAAGAGACTAAGCAAATGGAGTTAAGTAATATGCCTTATAAAGAATTCAAAGTTATGGTTATAAAACTACTCACTGACTTGAAAACAGAGTGGAGGATTTCAGTGAGATCCTCAATAAACAGATAAAAAACATAAAAGAGAACCAATCAGAGATGAAGAACTCAATAACTGAAATGAAATATACACTAGAATGAGTAAGCAGTAGACTAAAGGAAGTAGAACACATCAGTGACCTGGAGGACAGAGAAATGGAAAGCAATGAAACTAAATAGGAGAAAGAAAAAAGAATAAAAAATGAGAAGAGATTAAGAGAACTCAGCAACACCATCAAACATAATAGCATTCACATCACAGGATACCAGAAGGAGAAGAGTGAGAAAAGAGGGCAGAAAATTTATTTAAAAAAATAATAACTGAAAATTTCCTGAATTTGGGGAAAGAAACAGAAATCCAGACCCAACAGACACAGAAAGCCACCAACAATTCTACCTAGGGAAGTCCACACCAAGACATATAGTAATTAAAATAGCAAAAAATTAGTGATTAACAGAGAATTTGAAAAACAGCAAGAGAAAAGTCACATACAAAGGAAATCCCATAAGGCTATCAGCTAATTTTTTAGCAGAAACTTTGCAGGCCAGAATGTGAGGCAGTAATCCATCTAAATCTTAGAGGAGAATGCAGGCAGCCATCTCTTTGAATTCAGATACAACAACTTCTTCCTAGATGTGTCTCCAAAGGTAAGAGAAACAAAAGCGAAAATGAACTATCAGGACTTCATTAAGATAAAAAGCTTTTGCAGAGCAAAGGAAATAGTCAACAAAGCTAAAAGGCAACCTACAGAATGGGAAAAGGTATTTACAAATGTCTTATCAGATAAAGGGCTGTTATCCAAAAATCTATAAAGAACTTGTCAAATTCAATACCGAAAAACCAAAAAAATTTAGCCACGAAATGGGCAGAAGACATGAGCAGACATTTGTCCAAAGAACACATAAAAATGGCTCAGACACATGAAAAAATGTTCAATATCACTGAGCATCAGGGAAATACAAATCAAAACCACAGTGAGATATCACCTCACACCTGTCAGAATGGCTAAAATGAACAACTCAGGAAACAACAAATGTTAGTGAGAATGCAAAGAAAGGGGAAAACTCCTACACTATTGGTGGAATAAAAACTTGGTGTAGCCACTCTAGAAAGGAGTATGGAGGTTCCTCAAAAATAGATCTATCTCATCACTCAGCAATCACACTACTAGGTATTCATTCAAAGGATACAAAAACATAGTGCTTTGAAGGGGAAAAGCACTCCAATACTTAGAGCAGCAATGTCCTTAGTAGCTAAAATATGGAAAGAGCCCAGATGTCCACTGATAGATGAATGGATAAAGACTTTATATATATATACATATATATATATGTATATATATATATATATATGATGGCTGAATATATATATATTTGATGGCTGAATAATATTCCATTGTATGTGTATTTATATATACATACAATGGAATATATATATAAATATACATACAATGGAATATTATTCAGCCATCAAAAAGAATGAAATCTTGCCATCTGCAATGATACGGGTGGAACTAGAGGATATTATGCTAAACAAAATAAGTCAGACAAAGACAAATACCATGTGATTTTATTCATATGTGGAATTTAAGAAACAAAACAGAAGAACATAAGGGAAGGGAAGGAAAAGTAAAATAAGATGGGAGGGAGGCAAGCCATAAGAGGTGCTAAACTCTAGGATATAAACTGAGGGCTGCTGGAGGGGTGGTGGGAAGGCATAATTGAGTGATGGACATTAAGGAGGATACTTGATGTAATGAGCATTGGGTGTTACATGTAACTGATGAATATTAAATTCTATCTCTGAAACTATTAAAAAATCAGTCAAGGAATTCACAAAATAAAAGGATGTAAAGTATGACACAATATACCTAAAACTAGAGGGAGAGAGGAATAAAAATTTAATGCTTTTAGGATGGGTTGAAACTTGAGTGACTATCAACTTAATATAGACTGCTATATGCAGAGGATGTGATAAATAATCCAATGGTAAGCACAAATCAAAAACCAGTAATAGATTTGCAAAGAATAAAGAGAAAGGAATCCAAGTATATCACTAATGAAAGGAAGCAAACCATGAAAGAAGAGAACAAGAGAAGAACAGGAAAGAACTACAAAACCAAAATAAAACAAGTAACAAAATGACAATAAGTACATACTTATCAATAATTACTTCAAATGTAAGTGGACTAAACACTTCAATAGAAAAAAATAGGAGAATGGGATGAATAAAAAAGCAAGATCCATCTATATGCTGCTTACAAGAAACTTACTTTAGAACTAAAGGTACAGGCAGATTGAATATGAAGGGATAGAAAGGCATTAACATGCTAATGGAAGTGAAAAGAAAACTGAGGTAGCAATACTTGTATCAGACAAAATAAACTTTAAAACAAAGACTGTAATAAGAGACAAAGAAAGACTCCATGTAATCATTAAGGGGACAATCCAATAAGAAGATATAACAATTGTAAATATTTATGTACTCATCATGGGACCACCCAAATACATAGCTGCTAATAACAGACATAAAGGATGTAATCAATAGTAATGCAGTAACAGTAGAGGTTGGTAATACTCCACATATATTGATGGATAGATTATCTGAACAGAAAAATCAAAAGGAGACAGTGGCTTTGACACATTGGAATAGATGGGTTTAACAGATATGTTCAGAACAGTCCATCCTAAACCTGCAAAATACACATTCTTTTCAGGTGCATGTGGAACATTCTCCAGAATAGACCACAATGATCAAAATGATTGAAGTCATACCTTCAATTTTTTCCAACCACAGTGCTTTGAAACTAGAAATCAGCCATAAGATAAATGTGGAGATTAAATGACATGCTACTAAAAAATGAATGGGTAAACCAAGAAATCAAAGAGGAAATCAAAAAATAAGTGAAAATGAAAATACAATAGTCCACAATCTTCGTGATGCAGTAAGAATTGCTCTAAGAAGGAAGTTTATAGCAATACAGGCTTTCCTCAAGAAGAAAAATATCAAGCAACCTAACCGTAAACCTAAAAGAGCTAGAAAAAGAACAAACAAAACCCCCATACCAGTAGAAGGAAGGAAATAATGAAGATTAGAGCAGAAAAAATGATATAGAAACTAAAAAAAGAACAGAACAGGGGCACCTGGGTGGCTCAGTTCCTTAAGCGTCTGCTTTTGGATCAGTCATGATCCCAGGGTCCTGGTATTGAGCCCTGCATCGGGCTCCTTGCTCAGTGAGAGCCTACTTCTCCTTCTCCCTCTACCTGCCATCCCCCCCTGCTTGTGCTTGTGCTCCTTCTCTCTCTCTCTCAAATAAATAACGAAAAAAAAATTTTTTAAAGAACAGAACAAATCAATGAAATCAGAAGTGGCTCTTTAAAAAGATTAACAAAATTGATAAACCTTTAGCCAGACTCATCAAAAAAGAGAAAAGACTCAAACAAACATAATCAGAAATGAAAGAGGAGACATAACAACCAACAGCACAGAAATGCAAAAGATTATAAAAGAACACTATGAAAAATGATATGCCAAAAAACTGGACAATCTAGAAGAAATGGATAAATGCCTAGAATCACAGAACCTCCCAAAACTGAACCAGAGGAAATAGAAGATTTGAACAGACCTATTATCAGCAATGAAATTGAATCAGTAGTCATAAAACTCCCAAAAACCAAAAATCCAGGACAAGGCAGCTTCACAGGTGAATTCTACCAAACATATAAAGATCTATTATCTAGTCTTCTCAAACTATTCTAAGAAATAGAAAAGGAAGGAAAGCTTCCACATTCATTCTATGAGGCCAACATTACCCATACCAAATCCAGGTAAAGACTAAAAAAAAAAAAAAAAAAGAACTACAGTCCAATATCTCTGATAAACATAGATGCAAAAAATCCTCAACAAAATATTAGCAAGCCAAATTCAACAATACATTAAAAAAATCATTCACCAAGATCAAGTGGGATTTATTCCTGGAATGCAAAGGTGGTTCAATATTCACAAATCAATCAATACGATACACCACATTAACAAGAGAAAAGATAAAAGATGTATGATCATTTCAACAGATGCAGAAAAAAGCATTTGACAAAGTAAAATGTCCATTCATGATAAAAACCTTCAACAAAGTGGGTTTTGGAGGGAATACACTTCGACATAAGAAAGGCCATAGATGAGCTGACATCCTATTCAATGGGGAAAGACTCAAAGGTTTCCACTAAGTTTAGGAACAAGATGAAGATGTCCATGCTCACCACTTTTCTTCAACATAGTACTGGAAGTTCTAGCAACAGCAATCAAGACAAGGAAAAAAAAAGACACCCAAACTGGTAAGAAAGAAATAAAAATTTTACTATTTGCAAATGACATGATACTAAATATAGATAACCCCTAACACTCCACCAAAAAGTACTAGAAATGACCAATGAATTTAGTAAGGTTGCTGGGTGAAATATCAATATACAGAATATATACTGTATACAGAATATATACTATATATTCTGTATATACAATATACAGAAATCTGTTGGTTCATACACACTAATAATGAAACAGCAGAAACATTAAGAAAACAATCCCATTTACAAATGCACCCAAACTAATAAAACTAGCAATAAACTTAACAAAGTAGGTGAAAGGTCTGTACTCTAATAACTAAAAAACACTGATTGAACACTGAAAGAAATTGAAGATGACACAAATAAATGGAACAATATTCTATGCTCATGGGTTGGGAGAACAAATATTATTAAAACGTCTATACTGCCCCAAGCAATCTACAGATATACTGCAATCTCTATCAAAATACTAACAGTGTTTTTCACAGAACTAGAATAAATAATGCTAAAATTTGCATGGAACCACAAAAGATGCTATATAGCCAAAGCAATCCTGAAAAAGAGGAAAAGTGGAGGTATCACAATCCCAGATTTAAAGATATACTATAAAGCTATGGTAATAAAAACAGTATGCATTGGCACTAAAATAGATAGATAGGTCAATGGAAGAGAATAGAAAGCCCCAGAAATCCACAATAATATAGTCAGTGAATTTGCAACAATACAGACAAAAATATGCAATGGGAAAAGATAGTCCCTTCAACAAATGGTGTTGGGAGAACTGGTCAGTAACATGCAAAAATAATGAACCACTTTCTTATACCATACAAAAAAGTAAAACTCAATACAAAATAACATACAAAAAAAATAAACTCAAAATGTACTAAAGAATTAAACATGAGTCCTGAAACCATAAAAATCCTAGAAGAGAGAGCACAGGTAGTAATTTCTCTGATATCCTCTGTAGCATATTTTTCTAGATATGCCTCCTGACTGAGGGAAAAGAAAAGTAAAAATAAACTACTGGACTACATCAAAATAAAAAAGCTTCTGCACAGCAAAGGAAACAATCAACAAAACTAAAAGGCAAACTATGGAATGGGAGAAGGTACTTGCAAATGACATGTCTGATAAGAGGTTAGTATCTAAAATATATAAAAACACATACAACTCAATATCAAAAAAACCATAAACAGTCCAATTAAAAAATGGGCAGAAATCATAAAATAGATATTTCTCCACAGAAGACATAAAGATGGCCAACAGACGTATAAAAAGGTGCTCAATACCACTCATCATGAGGGAAATGTAAATCAAAACCACAATGAGATACCATCTCATATCTGTCAGAATGGCTAAAATCAATAACACAAACAAGTTTTTGGCAAGGATGTGGAGAAAAAGGAACCCTCATGCACTGTTAGTGGGAAAGCAAACTGCGCAGCCACTGTGGAAATAGTACGGATGTTTCTCAAAAATTTGTTTTAAATTTAAAAATTTTCAAAAGAATTAAAAAATTCTTTTTTTAATGATCCATATGGATGCATATGATCCAATAATTCCACAGCTGGGTATTTACCCAAAGCATACAAAAACACTAATTTAAAGGGATACATGCACCACTATATTTATTGCAGCATTATTTGCAACAGCCAAATTATGAAGCAGTCCAAGAGTCCATTGATAGGTGAATGGATAAAGAAGATTTCGTGTGTCCACACGTAAGCTCACGCGCGCGCGCACCACCACCCCCACACACATATGTTTCCTCATTTGAATGCTTCATCCATAACAGGCTTCTCTTTGAAAGCCTGGAAATTGAGAACTTGTTATAATTAGCTCCACAAGTCAGAAATCACTGGGAGCTCTACCTTTTTGTTTCAAAACTTGCACTCAGCCTCAAACCTTTCCTGACGATACTGTCACTACTGTAACCCAACCTGCTTTTCCAAAAATGATATTCCAGGATCTTCCTTTGAGAATAAAAGCATGATTCTCCTGCCACACCTTTGCCCTCATTGTTACTTTCACTAAGAATGTTCCCTCTCTGCTCTGAAATTAGTGAAATTCACCAAACTTTCAAGGCTGAGCCCATGGCCCTACTTCTTTCAAGACTGCAAAACTATGGAGATTTCTCCCTCTCTAGTCCGCAGAGGATGTATTGCCTGTTATCTATGGTGGCATTCAATGGTTCTTAATGGCATTGGTATTTAAATCTACATTAGAGTTAAACTTTCATACATTTTCTCTTGGTTTTCTCTGCCAGACTGTTTTCTCCCCCAGGGCGACTGACCAGGGTTTAAGAGCTGTTCGTATTTATTACAAGACGAGGACCTATTCCTATGCTGAAATGAATTCCAGCAGAGAGATCTGAACCATTTTCAGGATCTCAGATGCCTGGAGCTCTGGGTACCAGGCACATTAGCTCAGAAACAAGGAGCAGCTTCTTGGGCTGGTACTGAAAAGACGTGAGGCTCAACTGTCATTGTGAAAAAAAAATTGTCCTCAAGTTACTGAGCTGACACTAAAGTATTTGGCACATTGCAAATGTTAAATATCAATGTTAGATATCATTACTGCTGGTTTTTCCTTTGCTCTTGGAAGAACTAGGATCAGGGGTGAGGACAGATCCTTCATGGACTGCACCTGCTCTTTGCTGAGTTTGGATTCGAGAGCTTCATTTGACCCTTTATAGCCATAGTGTCAACATAATACTATGTAAAAAGTAGAGGTAAAAATGTTCTTGTTAAATAAATGTATTATTGACCAAAGCAAACCAAATGAGTGAATTCTGTAGACTTGAAATATGAGACTTATCTCACTACACATGTACAGGCCTTCATAAAAATCTAAAAAGACAGGCTTTTACATAGTACTTAAGTTACTTATTTAAATTTCTTTAGGCATCTTGTCATGACAAATAAATAACACTTGCTTTATTAAAACTCATGGATTTCTGCAAACATTTTCCTAGTTGATGAAAGCATCTGAGCAAATATCTTGACTTTTTGACTCACACCATATGAAACAGTTTGTTACATTTTCAGTTATTAAAACATGTATTTCTTATAGTTTATTATTTTTCTCCTACATTTTACTCTTCTGTAATTTAAATCTAAAAAAGTATCACTAACTAGGCCTACTTCTTATAAATCACGAAGGCAAATATAGACTATCTTTCAAAGTCTGGCACCGTTCCAGGCATAGAGTTGGTATTCTATAAATGTTAAAAATATGCTATTACACATACATATCCTGGATGCTCTTTGGAAACCCAACAGTTGTAAAATACTAAGGTAGGGAGGGATTTAGGTGTCATCTGATCCAGGTCCCTCATTTTATATCTTAAAACTGGCAGCTTGTAATTTATACACTGGAGGACTGACAAAACGGGTCCTCAAGCTCAAGTCTCATGACCTTGACTCCAGGGTTATCTCATTAAAATTATCTGAGTTTGGTGTGGAGAAACAGACATAACCCAAAACACTTGTAGTCCAACAGGACATCTGCGGACTGGAGGATGGCATGACAGATAACTGAAGGGCAGAGTACAGGATCTCTTCCTCTGTTGGGGGTATGGGAGTAAATGCAGTAGATCCCGTGTTCTTCACAGAATAGGTGTTGCTAACATTGCCTCTTAATGATTAGGGGGAGTTTGATGGGTGAATATTGGGGAAAGGGAGAGAGTGAGGTAGGTGGAAAGGATATTCTAGGCAAAAGGAATAAAAAGAGCTAAAGTTTTGAAGCATGAAAGAAGGAAGTGTAATGGAGCATAGGCGGCCAGGAAGCATTTTAGATGGAGAAGGAATTTTCTGGAGATTAAATTACAAAGGCTAGTATCAGTATGGCCAGACCATAATGAGCTCCATAAAACATTTTAAGGAATAAGATCTTTGTCAAAGGTTAGCAATCTTAAGGGGGGAAAATCCTGGCTCGATTAGGCTGGTGCTGTGAAAGGATTATTTCGGCTGCCTTGAATGCTTTTGGAAGGCAGGGCTGAAGTCTAGGAAATCCATCAGGAACTATTCAAACAATTCAGTAAAAAGACAATGAGCATTTGAATTAAAGCAGGGGTAACGGGACTGGAAGAAACTGACGATTTTGAAAGGACCTTGGAACACAGAGCTCATAGGACTTCAGCACTATGGGAAGTAAGCAGTGAAATAGCAACCATAAGCCAGCACTGTGCTCAGGGCCATCTATTGGAGGAAAAATAGATTTTGAGAGAAGCTGCTGAATTTGATGTGAAACATGCTTGGCTCAAGATGCATATATAGACAGAACTCTAAAGTAAATCGTTAATATTTTCATCTAAAACTCGGGAAAAAAAGCCTGGGTAGAAAATGGCAATTTAGAAGTGTGGGACGGAGGGGACATAGATATTTGACGCGAACAGATTGCAGTTAAAGCTATTAGACTGGATAAGTTCTTAAGATAGAGCATAAATTCAAGAAGATAATTCTTAATTACCTTTAGAATATGCCAATTTCCAACAATGTAATAGAGAAAGAAGATGCAGAACTAGGATATCCTATATTATTGGTAAAAATGATTGGAAAAGCAAATTTATGGTACCTCAAGCTAGAGGTTTACATAATTCAATGTTGAAATAAATATTGTAATATCTCTATGTAGTCTTAATTGCATAAGAACACATATTATAAAATACCAATTATTTAAAGTAGGTTTTGAAAGGCTGCCCCTTTCTAGCAGTGCACAATATTATAATGAATTATATTCTAAGGAATCATCTCCTAACAAAAGTATCCCTGGTAATCATTAAGATGTCATCTTGATTAAGCCAAGGCCAAGCCCAATGTTGGTACTAAATATAGTTTGTACTTCTATTTTCTCTCAAATTATTTAACTTCGTTTTCTGACAGCCATTTATGTCAAGTTATAATAGTGTAATCCACCAGAGCAATATTGCTTTTGATTTAAAAAAAAAAAAAAAAAAAGCCTCTGTAACTGTGGAATTCAAAACACAAATTGTGAAAATTTTGTTGTAAAAACATATTATTTGGGCATTTTCGCAGCTCAGTGATATTCTGATTGCCTCTTACTTTTGCCATTTTGGCCCTGATTTATACTCTGGTACAATCCAGAGCTCACATTAACTAGTAAAAATAGAACATATCTGAGAGTCAGCTCTTAAATCAGAATAAAATCAAATTATTTTTTAGATTATTTAAAAACAATGGTCTGTGCCATGCCCACAATTTACAATTGCTTAGGCACATTTTGGTGTAAAACAACGCTGTATTTAAAACATGTTTAGAATAGCATCACTTGTTAAAATGTCACAGAACCTCATCAAGCTCCTCATAAAATTATATGGCTTAAAATTTAAGCTAGCAATCCCATTTTATGAAATCCTGAATCTTTTTAAAAAAAAAAAAATTAAAAGACTCTTGAAAATAAAACTGCTCCAAAATCTATTTTAAGTTAAAGAGAAATCTTTGTTCTAGCATTGATAATTAGGTAATTTAAATTGCCTAAATGCACCCCCTCCCCCCAAAAAGGAAAAGGCTTTTTACAGGTCTAGAAAATAATACTTTAAACTATTTAAAATTTGCTTCCAAAACCTTCACAGAGTTTTCAAGCTTCCATAAAATTCCGACATTCTAGAACAGACCAGATGACTGAAAAGGTTATTGAGATAAAACTATCTCATAACTTACAACATAACACACATATATATTATTTTTATTCTTTTAGAAAGTCAAGGCATATGAGATGATTGGCAGGAGTTCTTTATCAGAACAGATTCTCTTAGAACTAGAAATGAATGCCTTTCTCCACACACAACTTCTAGCTGCATAAAAGTATCCATGGAAACCCTTACCTGTTAGAAGTCCTAATATGCAAGGTTATTTTATTTATTTATTTTTACATTTATTTCAACAAAAACGTGAATAGAATGGAAAGCACTGAACTACTGAAAAACTCCAAGTCTTTGCATAACACTTTTAGACAAATGCTCATTATATTTTTATAGTTTCAATTTGGCACAAGTCCAAGTGACTTTTCAGAATATGTTCACCAATAAGTATAACATGGATTATTAGATATCCTAGTATACTTATGGAAACAAATTTATAATTTTATTTCTTCACTTAGGAGTCACAATTGTTATACCTCCAGTTTAAATAATATTTCATTATCTTTAACATATAGAAACTATGTTAAATTAAATAAAAACATAGAGGGAAAAAAAAGGGCCAGTCCTTTTTTTTTTTCTTTTTCTTTTTTAAAGATTTTATTTGACAGAGAGAGACGGCAAGAGAGGGAACACAAGCATAGGGAGTCAGAGAGGGAGCAGCCTTCCCGCAGAGCAGGGAGGGCTTGATCCCTAGGTCCTGAGCCAAAGGCAGAAGCTTAACGACTGAGCCACCCAGACACCCTGTCTGGTCCCTCTCTAAAGCCTCCTAAAGGACAGTCTGTATCAGGCTCCAGTGGGGAATTAAAGGCAGGAGCTTCAGAGCTGAGGACTCCAGAAAAGCCAATGCCATGGTATTTATTCAAAAAAACTCTGCAGTTGTTAAGTTCACAGAATGAAAGAACCATGGAAATAAATGAAATCCACACAAATGAGAAAAGCAAAGGCTATTTATTTAGTCTTGCAATAGCCAAGGAGTCAGTCACTCTCACTTACATTTTGGCAGAGAGGAAAAGGCAGGCAGAGGATTGGGAAAGCTTTCTAAGGCCGGGGAGGGAGGGGAAGGCTTTGGGTGTTCCCTGATTGGAGGCTGCTGGTGTGGGAAAGCCAGAGGCCAGCTAACATAGGGCATCCTGTGAGATCGATTAGTGGAGCATATTTGGCTTTCTCCAGTTGGTCCTAAACTGGACACAGGGACAAATATTATAGAAGCTGTCAGTTATTAATCAGTCCTGACCATTGGGAGTCAAATGGTACAGGAATTATGGTCTGGCTTCCTGGACTGGTTGCTGCAGATCCGGGGTCAGAGTTCTATTTTTATAGACGGTCTGGCTGTGGTTTGTTTGTAGATTCAGGTTTTCAGAACCAAAGGCTAGTTAGTGATTTCACAAGCTAACAAAAAGCTGAGGTCTAAGTTAGAAAAGTGAAGTGAGGGATGCCTGGGTGACTCAGTCAGTTAGGCATTTGCCTTCAGCTCAGGTCATGATCCTAGAAGCCTGGGAACAAGGCCCACACTGGGCTCCTTGCTCATTGGGGAGCTTGCTTCTCCCCTGCCTGCCCCTCCCCCTGCTGGTGCTTACTCTCTCCCTCTCTCTCTCAATAAATTAAAAAAAAAAAAATCTTTATTTAAAAAAAAAAAAACAAACGTTAAGTGAGCATAGGGAAATGAGCAATAGAGTGAAAGGCAGCAGAAAGCAGATAAAGTGGAAAGAACAAAGTGTGAATGTAGAGATGGGGCAAGATAAAAACCAAAACCAAACCAGTTAACAGGTTTCTCTGTGTGAGTCACTCTTCTCAAAGGCAGTATTCCTATGTGCAGCTATAGACTTAACACAGCAGGCCCATACATTTCAAAGGAAATAAGAAATATTCCATTAAATGGAAGCACCAAATACACAGGACAAAGAATTGAGTGAAAAATGAAAGCCCTTTAATATTTTGGCTGATATGTTTCAACATCGTGAGCCACTGTTTGTATAGTAATGCTCTTCTTTCAAAACTAGCTTAAATTATGTTTTTCAGGTTAGCCTTGGAGATCAAAATGTCTTTATCCAAGGGCATGTGGGCAAGGGAACAAGCACATCTATCACGGAGCATTCAATAGTCCTTTACTGTCTCATGCATCAGATCTTCTGCCCAAACTTCCCACAGATTGCTCCGGTCCTGCCGATCTGTATCATTCTCTGTTCCGAAGCCCATCTGTGCTGTGTTGGCAGCCGAGAATTTGCATACCGTAATCTCTCTCTGGTGTTATGTTCTTAACCCTCCACCCCCATCTAAAGACTAACATAGGTTTATTAATTTTACTTTGGCATGTGAAAAGTTGCCATGTTACAAGCAATTCTGGAGGAGTAGGAAATTGAACATGCATGTGAGGGGCCTCCAGTCAAAGGCTATGGTCCAGTGTGACCCCAGCAACCTTTAGTAGAGAGAAAAGCAGCAGCACACTGTAACGACTCGGCTCTGTTGTGCACTCAGAGGAGTAGAAAATAATGATTTTCATTATCGTTTCATTTAGAAAGCACTCTTTACTGTTTTCAAGACTTTTGAGGAAAACCTAGGTCTGCTTTATAAATGTTACATGAGTCGCCTAGACAGGAAAATAACAGAGAAAATTTGCAGTGAGATATGCTCTTTGGTCAATCATTCACAACGTGATTTTTTTTCCTCTTCATTTACTCAATATTGGCAATTAGTAATGCTGTTTTTAACTTAACTCATAAAATACAGGTCTTGAATTTCAGGATAATACATGGCTCAAGGGGGCCCATTATATTTTTATAATTTCTATTTGGCATAAGACCAAATGACTTTTTAAAATATGTTCACTGACAGATATGAGGATTATCAGATATCCTATTCTATTTATGGAAACAAACTCATGATTTTATTTTTTAGCTTTTGAGGCACAGTTGATACACATCCAATTTAAGCACTATTTCATCATTTTTCCATCTATGGGTCTCAGAGATTTTGAACACATAGTCTCAGTCTTGCTGTGCATTTTGCATACAATTCCTAATCAAGCCTTTGAGTGAGGGTGAATATTCATTCTGACCAGTAGGTTTATATTGAAAGTGGCCTGGCTCACAGAGTGCCTGAATCATCCATTGCTTACATTCACTAGCTATCGGTCTCCCTGCAAAGCCTTATCTTATAACCAGATTTTTATTCGGATTTCTTGATTATCATATGTGCTAAATACCAACAAAGTTTTGACTGGGGGCTATACTTGCCTTTGTCATGTACTTTATTGTGGAATGCCAAGGAAAATTCTGTCCTTCAAATTTCTGGTCACTGGATAGCATCATGTTCAGACAGAGCAGCCTAAAACCATAATTCAGGCCCTTTCTGAGAAATGGCTACCTAACTACCTCTCCCAGCCACTCAGACTCCAAGGCTAGGAAAGCCAGCCTCGCTTGAATTTGTAAGTGATTTTCAACCAGTCATAAATGTGACTTCATAACTTCCCTTAGGCAGGGGACGGGGGTGGCCCCCAGCTTGGGTTGTCTGTTTATCCTGATCACACTCATTCTTTGCTCATTACCGTTTACCCATTAACCTACTATAGATTATTAACATAGTATTTGTATTTATGGGGATATCAAGGACATCCTATATACATCATAAAGGTAAGATTCATACAGACAAAAATTAAATGTGAATCATAATTCTTATCTTACTGATTTAATGAGATAATAAATGTAATGTAAGGTAAAGATATGTAATGTATATAAATTATCTGGCAGAGAACCAATAATGAGTCCTGTTAGCTCCCTACCCTTTTTTGTAGGAAAAAAAGGCCTCCTGAAATGTTTTTATTACCATATGCACATTCTTTTTAAGATTCTGTAACTACAGGGGCGCCTGGGTGGCTCAGTGTGTTAGACCACTGCCTTCAGCTCGGGTCATGATCTCAGGGTCCTGGGATCGAGTCCCGCATCGGGCTCTCTGCTCAGCAGGGAGCCTGCTTCCCTTCCTCTCTCTCTGCCTGCTTCTCTGCCTACTTGTGATCTCTCTCTGTCAAATAAATAAATAAAATCTTTAAAAAAAAAAAAAAGATTCTGTAACTACATTGTTCATATATATTTGATTTTTGTTATTCACTCTAGTTATGACCTACAAAGTCTCTGTGAACATTTAAATAATGAACCTTTATTCTTAGGGGAAATGCAAGGTTAGGTCTCTGAAGGTCTAGTCACAATATTTTTAACAATTGATCAAAACATAACCTTATTTCATATGTATTTCTGCTTCAAAACTCCTCATTTAATATATATTATCTGTTCATCAACATAGAACTCACAACCACAGCACTCTAAATTATGCCTGAATAAAGCTTACCTAACACATGTATTTTCCTTGTAGGTATGTTACAGTCTTGTGCTTAGGAACACTAGACAGTACTTCCATATGCGGCATTTTAAATAATGAAATTACTAAAAAAAAAAAAAAAAAAGGAAAAAATACAAAAAAGTAATATTAAGTAGACTGCAAAAGGGTTGCTTGTTTTTGGTATGAGAACTGCAATAAAGAGGCAGAGAGTAGCCTTTTCGACTCTGCTGGGAACATGTGCATTGGACTACTCAAGTTTTTTACCGTTCTGCACATGTCTGTAAATGACTGCAAAACACCATCCATGCATACTGATTTTGTGGTTACAAAGTTTAGTGAGTAGGAATATCCACAAAGGCGGAATCCACAAATACTGTTATTTATAAAAACATGGATACGTATTGTAAGACAAGCAAGTTTTCCTTTTGCTGTTGAATAACATGAATATTATTGTTAAACAAAAGTGTCGGGGTGCCTGGAGGGCTCGGTTGGTTAAATATCTGACTCTAGATTTCAGCTCAGGTCATGATCTTAGGGTTGTGAGATCAAGCCCTAGGTGGGCTTCTCTCCCTTTCCCTCTGCCCCTCCCCACCCACTGTTTCATTCTCTCTCTCTCTAAAATAAATAAGTATTTAAAAACAAAACAAAAAGTGTTTATACTGAATGTCCACATTTCCATGATGGTATGCTTCTTTATGCCATTTCCTAGTGAGACTCTGATTTTCAGGAGAGCTAAAAGTATGCCATCAATGAAGCTACACAGGGCCCTATGCTAAGAAGGGCCCCACACTTGGATTAATGCTCAGCCATCACCATCTTTAAATCCTGAGCATTTTTTAACAAGGGACTCCACATTTTCATTTTCCACTGGGTCTTGCATATTATCTATCCAGTCTTGCTGCCTATGACAGTCTGTGAAGGCCATTTTTACTTTTCTGTTTTCCAGTAGAGCTATGACAGCCTATGATGGCTAGCTACAGCATCAGGAAAAGGGGGCTCTGGGATCCAGAGACAATGAGAGAATTCACAGATCAGAGACAGTTGGGGAAAGGAATTCTTTATATCTGATTTGAATTGCTGAGCTCACTACAAGCTGCATGTATATGGAATTAACTAGAATGAGCATAGCAAATGTTTTCAAGTGAGCTAATTTACAATACAAGCCACTATCTAGGTTCCAGACTTGCTCCTGGGTGATACACATGAAAAGTCAACCAGAAGCATTGTATTCTTTGAAAACTAAAGTGATTTTGGAACCACAGCTTACAGAAGGCAGGTTGAAACTCACTGTTTAAATATAACCGGGTTAACTGCTAAGACAAAACAAATATTCTTCTGAAGATTTCAGTAAGACCCATATTCTCATAACACAACAATGAAAATATGGAGGCTATAGTAGAAAATTACTTAACATATAAAAAAAATTTAACAATTTTCAGGGATTCTGATACTATAAAACTTAAATCATTCAATAACAAATATTTGCCAAATGCCTAGTCCACCAAGAAATGCGTACATTTTATTCAGATTTACCATTTTTCTCAGTTTACTTGTTACTCTTTGAAAGTTGGTACAACTTTCCTAAATATCTACATTTGTCTGAGAAATTCTGCCCTTAGAATCAAGTTCTAAACCTGTTAGCCTTGTCAGTGTTCAAGATATAGATCTACTTTTTAATTTGTAGCAGGATGCTACAAAAAAAGGCAGATGGCCTCAATTCCAAGACTGATCAAGTATGTTGCTTGCTTGTATTTCTTGGAGAAAAGTTCCTTGAGTTACACTTTATGCCACTGAAGGCAAAATGATTTGATGTACTACTTTACAATTGTATTTCTTCCTAATCTCCTTCTCCTACTCTTCAGACTCCACCCAAACAGGTACATACAGGTATTTAATAAATATTGGGCTCCACTAGTGCCTTTGGTTTATTAGCAGCTTCTTGGCCTGATACAAGCTAGTCTTCTTTTCTGTGCCTCTATCATTGGTGGGACTATCTCTGACCTATTGTCAGAGGTATAATGTCCCTCGACCCATTTTCTTTTAATCAACATCATTGCTTTTTCCTTTCTGTATCAACAAGTCTATTTCATCTTCTCTCATTTTTCCGCACTTTACTTCTTTCATTAGTTCTCCTTTTTCTATTTTCTAATTATGTTCAGAGGCTCAATTTTTATAGTTCTTCACAGGTAATGAAATCACAGCTTTCCTATTAGAACTTGAATTGTCTACCAGGTTTATGCATTCAGAAAATACTGAGAACCTAGTACATGCCAGATATTGTTGGAGGACTTCTGTATATCAGTGTGTGAAACAAAGACCCCTGTTTCCATGGAGCTTATCGTCTTGGAATCTTTGTGGTTTTCTTGGCTATTTAACTGATGGTCTCACCATGAAAAAGTGAGATATTTTTCTTCATATTATTTAATTCCAAGATTTTGTTTTTCTGGATGTTTGAGGTTGCAAAATGACATTGATATGATGAAAAGAAGATATCTCACACTAAAGTTTTTAATAATGAAAATGTAATCTTTGTCTTATTGTAAAAATTCTAATCCTTTGCAAAGATTTTATTGGACTCAGATGTCCTTATGATAGAAATAGTTGTTTAAACATTTTATCTTCTTTATGCAAATAAATGGAACACAGCAATGAGTCCAAAAAGTACTAATAACTCCTCAATATCAATTTACCTCTCTTAGATTTTCCTTCTCATTTGAAGGTAATTATATTGACCACTTGGATGAAGGTTAACTTATTTACAGAAGATTACTTCTTGTTGTGTTGAGCGTTTCTATTATTAGGAATTGCATTTTGTAGAAAAGTGTATAATATATGTACACTTGTAGAGAAGTGTAGGTAATATATGAGGCATAGGGACTTACTTTTGTTGTAAATTTTTTATTAGATGAAACAATTATAAAAAAAAAAAAAAAGACACTCTAGGGGCACCTGGGTGGCTCAGTGGGTTAAGCCGCTGCCTTCGGCTCAGGTCATGATCTCAGAGTCCTGGGGTTGAGCCTCGCATCGGGCTCTCTGCTCAGCAGGGAGCCTGCTTCCTCCTCTCTCTCTGCTTGCCTCTCTGCTTGCTTGTGATCTCTCTCTGTCAAATAAATAAGATCTTTAAAAAAAAAAAAAAAGATCATGCAGTATTTGTTTAAAAAAAAAAAAAAAGACACTCTAGTCATACAAAAGTAAAACCATAAAGTATCAGCAAAACCAAAATCTTCTGTAAGATTTCCATCCAACTGTTACAGATGAAAGTATTTTGTTAAAATATTTTATCAGTTGATTATCTGAACTTCAAACATTACCCATAGAATGAATTGATGTTATCTTAATTAAGATGCATGAGTGTTTAAGATTTTCTAGAATATCTAGCATCTCAGGTCATCAACATGATAAGTTCTGCAAGACTAGGCTCAATTTTAGTGAATTTTAATTGAAACAAACCATGTGAGAAACCTGAATGCCACACTGCATAGCAAATACTGAAAGACTATTAGTGATCAATACAAAAAAAAAATCACTACATTTTTTTTAAATTCCAAATTTTCTGTTCCATAAAATTATATTTGGGAATAGATTTCCAGTATCTTTCCGTCAAATGACTCATACTGATAAAGAAGATATTATTCTGCATACAAAAAGTACATAGTATTTCCTTTAAACCAGAAGATAAACACCAAGTACAAGAATGTTAAACAAAAGATATTAAGAAACAAACAAAATGAGATAGATAGCTCCAGCTTTAAACTTATGCTTCAAGGCAGTAGCGGCCAAGTTTTAAAGTAAGAGCCAGCTGGGGTGTAACAGGAAAGAAAAATAAAATTCTGAAGTGTGAAAGACCTAGAATTCCCTCTGAGAAGAGCCAATGCTTTCCTAGACTCTTTTGTACAATTCTGCTAAATAGAATGTCCTCAAATAGCTTACATATTGATCAGGAAAAGTAGATCAAAAGTTTTGGTTTTCATAATTACTATAGTGAACTGAGGAGTTGGAAGGGGTTTACTAAATCAGAAGTGTATAAGTTGGCTCAGATTGGCTTCTGGTTCACAGGACTGTTAGAATTCAATTTAATTTTAGTATAGCCCTAGAAATCTTACACGCTTACTAGAGTCCAAGAAGGGGATGAAAGTTTTGACCTTCAGAATCACTGACAAAGCCCAGAGAGCCCCAGGTATAAGGTTAGTGCAGGCATGACTAATCACCTGAAAATGCTTTTACACATAAACACCATGAACTTGAGTGTTCTCATCATTCTCTTTTCGGTGTTCCCGCCACAAAATTTCAGAGAAAGACTTCTCACAATGAGATGAAAAGTAACAAGAAAATGCTAATATGGGCAAATACCTAAGGAATCCTATCTGAAACGTTTGGTCATAGAGGGTAAGCTTCTATGGAGATTTGATTAGACCAGAACAGCTAAAGTGGGTTGAATAGGATGGTGAGGATTACCAAGGGTTAAAATAAACTGAAAATGGATGTGTAAGAAAAAGCTTGTCTTTCAAAAGTGCTTCAGATTGGATCAGTAGTCAATTTTTCTTTTAGAGAAGTGTACGCTGAGAGAAATACAAGACCTTAATAAATGGAGATATATGCAATGTTCATATGTTGTTAAACTCCATATTTTTAAAATGTCAGTTCTCTGCAAACTCATCTATAGATTCAATGTGATTCCAGTTGAAGTCTCAGCAGTCTTTTTTTATTACTGTAAATATGGCGAAATAATTCAAAATTTCCTATGGAAATCCAAAGGGCCTAGAATAGCTAAACCATTTCTGAAAATAAAAATTGGAGGACTCACTAATTTTAAGACTCGTTATGAACTTACAATATTTAAGACAATGTGATATTGATGTCAAGGTAGACAAATAGGTCAATGGAAAATAATATATATATATGAATATGTATGAAAAACTGATTTGACAAAGGTGGATAGACAATTCAGTGGAGAAATTCTTTCGACAAATGGTGAAAGAGTAATTGGATATCCATATGCCAAAAAAAGAACTTTGAATTAACTTTGCAGCATGTGGATAAGTTAACTGAAAATTGATCACAGTCCTAAATGTAAAACCTAAAGTTATAAAGTTTATAGCAGAAAACCTAGTAAAATAATCTCTATGAATTTGTGAAGAGTCCTTAGGCAAAGAGTTCTTAGCTACAACACCGGAAGTACAACACATAAAACAACACACTGATAAACTGGACCTTATCAAAATCAAAACTGCTTTTT